>NW_020173731.1:77244-158713 GCF_003031525.2 Neophocaena asiaeorientalis asiaeorientalis | reverse complement strand
AAAGCTTTTGACAAAATTCAACACCCATTTATGATAAAAACTCTCCAGAGACTGGGCATAGACCGAACCTACCTCAACATAATAAAGGCCATATATGACAGACCCACAGCAAACATCATTCTCAATGGTGAAAAACAGAAAGCATTTCCTCTAAGATCAGGAACGAGACAAGGATGTCCACTGTCACCACTATTATTCAACATAGTTTTAGAAGTCCTAGCCACAGCAATCAGAGAAGAAAAAGAAATAAAAGAATACAAATTGGAAAAGAAGAAGTAAAACTGTCGCTGTTTGCAGATGACATGATACTATACATAGAGAATCCTAAAGATGCTACCAGAAAACTACTAGAGCTAATCAATGAATTTGGTAAAGTAGCAGGATACAAAATTAATGCACAGAAATCTCTTGCATTCCTATACACTAATGATGAAAAATGTGAAAGAGAAATTAAGGAAACACTCCCGTTTACCACTGCAACAAAAAGAATAAAATACCTCAGAATAAATCTACCTAGGGAGACAAAAACCTGAATGCAGAAAACTATAAGACACTGATGAAAGAAATTAAAGATGATACCAACAAATGGAGAGATATACCATGTTCTTGGATTGGAAGAATCAACATAGTGAAAATGACTCTACTACCCAAAGCAATCTACAGATTCAATGCAATCCCTATCAAATTACCAATGGCATTTTTACAGAACTAGAATGAAAAATCTTAAAATTTGTATGGAGACACAGAAGACCCTGAATAGCCAAAGCCGTCTTGCGGGAAAAAAACAGAGCTGGAGTAATCAGACTCCCTGACTTCAGACTATACTACAAAGCTACAGTAATCAAGACAATATGGTACGGGCACAAAAACAGAAACATAGATAAATGGAACAAGACAGAAAGCCCAGAGATAAACCCACTCAGCTATCAGCTATAATCTATGACAAAGGAGGCAAGGATATACAATGTAGAAAAGACAGTCTCTTCAATAAGTGGCGCTGGGAAAACTGGACAGCTTCATGTAAAAGAATGAAATGAGAACACTCCCTAACACCATACACAGAAGTAAACTCAAAATGGATTAGAGACCTAAACGTTAGACCGAACACTATAAAACTCTTAGAGGAAAACATAGGAAGAACACTCTATGACATAAATCACAGCAAGATATTTTTTGATCCACCTCTTAGAGTAATGGAAATAAAAACAAAAATAAACAATGGGACCTACTGACACTTCAAAGCTTTTGCACAGCAGAGGAAACCATAAACAAGATGAAAAGACAACCCTCAGAATGGGAGAAAATATTTGCAAATGAATCAACAGACAAAGGATTAATCTCCAAAATATATAAACAGCTCATGCAGCTCAATATTTAGAAAACAAACAACCCAGTCCAAAAATGGGCAGAAGACCTAAATAGACATTTCTCCAAAGAAGATATACAGATTGCCAACAAACGCTTGAAAGGATGCTCAACATCACTAATCATTAGAGAAATGCAAATCAAAACTACAATGAGGTATCACCTCACACCAGTAAGAATGGGCATCATCAGAAAATCTACAAACAGCAAATGCTGAAGAGGGTGTGGAGAAAAGGGAACCCTCTTGCACTGTTGGTGCAAATGTGAATTGATACAGCCACTATGGAGAACAGTATGGAGGTTACTTAAAAATCTAAAAATAGAATTACCATATGACCCAGCAATCCCACTACTGGGCATATACCCAGAGAAAACCATAATTCAAAAAGACACATGCACCCCAGTGTTCATTGCAGCAGTATTTACAATAGCCAGGCCATGGAAGCAACCTAAATGCCCATCAACAGACGAATGGTTAAAGAAGATGTGGTACATATATACAATGGAATATTACTCAGCCATAAAAAGGAACAAAATTGGGTCATTTGTTGAGACGTGGATGGATCTAGAGACTGTCATACAGAGTGAAGTAAGAAAGAGAAAAACAAATATCGTATATTAACTCATATATGTGGAATCTAGAAAAATGGTACAGATGAACTAGTTTGCAAGGCAGAAATTGAGACACAGATGTAGAGAACAAACGTATGGACACCAAGGCGGGTAAGCAGTGGGGGGGCTTGTAGTGTGATGAATTGGGAGATTGGGATTGACATGTATACACTGATGTGTATAAAATGGATGACTAATAAGAAAAAAAATGCCAACCATATATGGTTTTTCTACAATTTAAATAAAAACTCTGATTTGTAAAGGAAGATTATACAGCTTTTGAGGACATAGGTTGGAATACTTTTTAAATGTAATTAATCTAAAATAAGCCAGGCAGAGGAAGACAATTAATGCATAGAATCACTTATATGTGAAACCTTAAAAAAAAAAAAAAGTTCGAAGGCTAGAAACAGAGCAGAAAAGTGGTTGCCAGGGCGGGGGGTGGGGGAAATAAGGAGAGGTTGCTAACAGGGTACAGAGTTTCAGTTATAAGATGAATAAGGTCTGAGGATCTAACGTAAAACCTGGCGACTGTAGTGATAACACTGTATTGTATAATTGAAATTTGCTGAAAAAGTGGAACTTAAATGTTCTTACCTCCCCTCAAAAAGGATAAATACGTAAGGTGATGGATGTGTTAATTAACGAGATGGGTGGAATCCTTTTACAATGTACACATAGATGAAATCACCACGATGTACATTTTAAACGTCTTGTAATTTTATGTCAATTATACCTCAATAAAGCTGAAATAATAGGTCTAAACATGTTTTATTCATAGTGTTTATACTTTTGGATTTACTTAAATTACTTGAAGCTCTCAAAACAGTCTAAGAGTTGGACCTGAAAGAACAGGTCTCCATCAGAGACCAGAAAAAATAGAACTGCTCCTCTCAGCCATTTAGCATTTATCACCACCAGTTCATATATAGTCTTTGGTTCATTTGTTGTCTAAAGCTATGTTGCCATGGAACTACTCTTGAATATTTCTTTTGGCCTGTCAAACACACGCTATAGTTTCAGTGAAACCATGGATTCCTGCCCATCTTGCCCCTCCACTTTCAAGGAATCAAGTAGTTATTTTGGTATGAAGGTCTAAAAATTGTGTTATTATGGTAGTTAAGGGTGACAAATTGGAACAGTAATAGAAAAGATTAAACAGCCAGAGAGTTAAAGTGAATTCAAGCAAAAATTTTTTGTCTGTGCCATTTGGATTGGGTGAATTCAAAAACCACAGGACAGTTTTTGACGTTATTATGACTGAAAGCTTGAATAGCTTTCCAGTTTTTTTTACTTGTAGCTGGAATATGGTTAAGACTGAAACACACTTATTAAAATGACAGAGCAAATGGTATGGTTGTTTTAATATGTGGCTAGATGATCAACATTATGAAAGAGTTCTTTTTGGCATGTATTCCAAATTTCTTTTAAAAATCAACATTCAGGAGAGCTTGGAGAAAATTCTCACCTATTGTTATAGAATGGTGAGCTACAGTACTCCTTCCTATGCTGTAAAGAAATTTAGAGCATATGAGATGGAAGAGACCATACTAGGAGCTATTGTTCATTCTGTTAGTTGTTTTGAGGTTTTTAAATTAAATATTGAGTAGCTATAAAAGAAAGCTTATGAAGCTTACTGAAGATATAAAGAACATTACTGTTACCTCTGTTATTTCTTATGTGCCTCTCCCTGATCCTATTAACTTCTTTTCCCTTTGAGAGAGCACCATCCTGTATTTTGTAGTTTTATCACATGTGTTTAATCATTTTGCATGTTCTTAGACTTAATCCTATGGAATTTTATGACATCTTCTTTCATGGCTTCTGTTTTTCAATATTATATTCCAGTGATTCACCCGTTATTGCTTGTAGCTGTATTTCATTGATTTTCATTGCTGAATACATTCCATTATGTTAATATGCTATAATTTCTAGTATCTATTTTACTGTTGATAGGCATTTGGGCTGTTTCCATTATTTATTATTAGCGGTGCTGCTGTGAACACTTTCTGTTTGCTGCTTGTTTATAGAAATTTACTTTTGATTTGATTTGCTAACGTCTTAAGGAATGTTCACATCGTGTGTTTGACCTGTAATTTTCCTATTTTGCAATGACATTTTTAGATTTTGCTATCAAGGTTATTCTTGCTTCGGAAAAGGAGTTAGAGAGTGTTCCTACTTCTTCTTTTCCCTTTTATATAATCTGGAATAGTTTGTTTAAGACTAGAATTACTAGTGTATTTTTCCATTTGGTAGAGCTTGCCTGTAAGACCTTCTTAATTTAGCATGCTTTTTGAGGGAAGATTTTAAACTACTGACAGATTTTAAAATTGTTATAGGATTATTCAGTTTTTCTGTTTCTTAAGTCTGTTTTAGTAGGTTACAGTTTTCTAGAAATGTATCCATTTTGTTTATGATTTTAAAAAATTAGTGGCATAAAGTTATGTATAACATCCTCTTGTTTTTAAAGAATATACTCACAGTGCCCCCGTTATTCTCTGTAGCATCTGTACTTGTTCCTTCCTTATTTCTCATGTTGTTTATTTGTACCTCCTCTCTTTTTTTCTTGTTCAGTCTCACTAGGAGTTTGTCAGTTTTGTCAACTTTTTCAAAAAACCAAATTTGGACTTTGCAGGTTATTGTGTATCTGTTTTCTATTTTGTTAATTTCTTATGTTGTCATTTAAAATTGCCTTTTTTCTGTTTCCTTGGGCTTATTTTGCTAGAGTTTTTTTCTCACCTCTACAATGAATAGGTACTCAGCTCATTGTGATTGTTTTAAAATGTTTTGACACCCTTTCCTTAAAAAAAAGGACCTGATTTTCCTCCTCTTGTGAACAAGACTTAGTGACTCACTTCTCACAAATAGAATGTGGCAAAAATGATGGTATGTGGCTTCCAAGAAGAGGTCACAAAAAGAACAGCTTCTGCCTGGCTTTTTCTCTTTTGGATCACCCACTTGGGAGAACCTAGCCACCATCTAGTGAGAACACACAAGCAGCCCTCTGTGAAGGGTCACGTGGAGAGAAACTGAGGCCTCCCTGCCAACAGCCAGCACCAGCTTGCCAGCTAACAACCTTGGAAGTGGATGCTTCTGTTTCATTCAAGCCTCCAGATGATGTGACTGCAACCTCACGAAACACCTCAAGCCAGAACCACGTAGCCATGCTTTTGAAATCCTGACCCACAAAAACTATGAGAGAGGATAGATATTTATTGTTGCTCTACACCATTAGCTTTTGGTGTAATTCGTCTTGCAACAGTAGAAACTATTATAATATATTCATTAATCACCAGCCCTTCTACCCTGACATAAGCATTTAAATGCTATAAATTTCCCTCTACATATTGTTTTAACTAAATCCCACAAATTTGGATAGGCAGTATTTTTCATTATCATTAAGATTTAAATATTTTCTGATTTCCATTATTTCTTCTTCTTTGACTTATGAGTTACTTAGAATTATGTTTCATAATTTCCAAATATATATTGTATATTTGTTATTGATTTCTAGGTTAACTGCATTTTGAACAGAAAATATAGTCTATATGATATAATCCTTTAAAATTTGTTGCACCTTACTTTATGGCCCTGTACGTGGTCGATTTTTATAAAAGCTCCATAGGTAATTGTAAAGAATATATATTCAATAGTTGCATACACCCGTTAGCTAAAGTGTGTCAATTGTGTCATTTAAATCTTCTGTATCCTTACTAATTATCTTTTATTATGCTAAGTTTATCAGTTACTAGGAGAGGTATGTTAAAATTTGCCACTATGATGGTAGATTTTTTTCATTTCTATTAACAGTTGAATTATATTTTGTTACATATTTTGTAACATATATATATAACTAGATGAATACATATTTGACATTGTTTTATCTTCCTAGTGAATTGAACCTTTTATCATTATGAAATGACCCATTTTATCGTAATGCTTTTTGCCTTCAAGTTTATTTTGTCTGATATTGATGTAGCTACACTAACTTTCTTTTTCTTTAGGGCTTGCATGGAATATCTAGTTAGTAAAAACAACAATCTTTTAAATGGAGCATTCAGTCCATTTACATCTACTATAATTATTCATATAGACCTATCATCTTATTTTGTATTTTCTATATATCCCCCATTGCCTTTTCTCTACATTTTTGCCTTCTTCTGGATTATTATCGCTCTACAATAGATATGTGTATATTCCACTTATATTTTGTTAGCCTGCATAACTTAACTTCTCAAAGTCAAAAATTAACCAGTATCCTTAATTTTCTCTCAAAAAATACAGAGAACTTAAAGCATTTTAACTCCATTAACACTAACCCTCCCCACCCCCCACTGATAGGCAGGCTATTGTTGGCTTGAATTTTAATGGTATCTTTTTATCTTAACCTTCCAGTATATTACTATTACTGCTTTGTACACTTTTGATGTTTGCCACAGCTTTACCACTCTTTCTTCATGACTCCTTCTTACATCTCAGACCCTCCATCTGGGAGCATTGTCTTTCTTCCTCAAGTATATCCTGTAGAATATTCTTTACTTTGGGATCACACGTTCTTAGATTTTGTTTATCAGAAAATGTCTTTATCTCATCCTTATTCTTAAAAGATATTTAATCCCCTCTCCTCGCGCACCAGGAAACAAAGAGGGAAGAAAACATCTCTTGCCTCTTCGGCAGGTGCAGACTTTTCCCCGCACTTCCTCCCAGCTAGCCGTGGTGCACTAATCCCTTCAGGCTATGTTCAAGCCGCCAACCCCAGTCCTCTCCCTGCGCTCCGTCCGAAACCGAAACCCGAGCCTCAGCTCGCAGCCCCGCCCGCCCCGGCGGGTGAACAGACAAGGTTCTCGGGCTGGTGAGTGCCGGTCGGCACCGATCCTCTGTGCGGAAATCTCCCCGCTTTGCCCTCCGCACCCGTCGGTGTGCTCTCCTCCGCGGTCCCGAAGCTCCCCGCTCCGCCTCCCGCAGTCTCCGCCCGCGAAGGGGCTTCCTAGTGTGTGGAAACTTTTCCTCCTTCACAGCTGCCTCCCACTGGTGCAGGTGCCGTCCTTATTCTTTTGTCTCTGTTTTTTCTTTTTTTCTTTTGCCCTACCCAGGTACGTGGGGAGTTTCTTGCCTTTTGGGAGGTCTGAGATCTTCTGCCAGCCTTCAGTAGGTGTTCTGTAGGAGTTGTTCCACGTGTAGATGTATTTCTGGTGTATCCGTGGGGAGGAAGGCGATATCCGCGTCTTACTCTTCCGCCATCTTCAAGCCGTCCTCTCATTTTTTTTAAAACATCTCTTTGTCTTTGGTATTCTGCAAATTCACAAGAATGTGTCTTAGCTGTGATTTCGTATTTATTTATACTGCTTGAGGTTATCTGTGGGTTATTTAATCAATTTTGGGAAACTCTTAGCCATTATCTCTTCTTCTCCCTCATTCTCTGTCTCTTCTCCTTTGGGGAATCTGATTAGATATATATTATATGTTCTTATTCCCTTAACCTTTTATTTAAGATTTTCCATATTTTTTTTCCTAAACAGTTTCTACAGATCTCTCTTCTCAACTGTATTTAATCTGCTTTTAAACACATCTATTGAGTTTTAATTTTTATATTTTTTATTTCTAGTTTGATTTTTTTCTAACCTGAATAGTCTTAAAATTGTCTTTCTGTTCACTCACATTTTCAATTCCTTCTTTTATTTTTAAACATGTTAAACTTAATATATTTTGTATCCTGTGGTTGCTAATTCCAACATCTGAGATCTTTATGGGCTGTATTCTGCTATTTCTTATTTCTCTTCGTTTTTGCTTATGGCACCTTATTAACTTGTGTGCTTTGTGATTTTTTATGATAAGCTCATATCACACTGAGGCCAATTGAAGGTGAATTCCTCTAGAGGGGATTTGTGTTACCTCTTACCAGATGCTTGAGGGCAGTGCTAGATATTTGGACCACTCATCTCATGTGAATTTAGGCCATAAAGCCTGTGGGCACATGCTTATGGATATGCGTTCTCATGAGAAATATTTATCCCCTTCACTCAGTGCCAAGGTTTCGAGACAGGTAATTTTCCTTGTCATGGTCTAAGACCATTTGTATGCAGGTGGTTTCTGCAGTTTGAGTTAGTACCTTATATGGATTTGTTGCCAACCCTTTTGAGTTGGGCCCCGACAGGGGTCATCCTGCTTGGTGTCACTTGTGCCAATAGAATGAGATTGATTTCGGTTCAGAAGCAAAGGAAAGCTCTATTCTTTGATCAAAGAGTGGAGACACCTGTGCTCTACAACTCATGCTTTCCTGAGCAGGCCCGTGGCAGGGTTGCTTTAGAAGGTCCTGTCTGTGGAGGGAGGGGGCAGAGTTCTTGCCCGTTGGCAGCACAGGCATGTTGCACGTGGTGTGCCAGACTGAAGTGCCAGGCAGAGCATTTCTACCCATGGCCTGCCGCCACCGTCTTGAATTGCAGTATGGCGAGCAGGGCTTCTGCACGTGGCCTGCCGAGCTGAGGCATCAGGCGAGCAGTCCTTCGCTGGGAACTCTAATCTGATGTGTTAGGCACAAGGCGTCTGCACCTGGCCCCTATAGGCAAGTGAAACTAGACTAAGCACAAAGGAAGAGGTTAGACCTTATCACTTAGATTCCATCTTCGTTTCCTGGGGACCCCAGTAGGTTTTGCCAGTGACAGATTGGGACTTTGTTGGTGGTCCTCAGCATCCTGGGAGGCTATGAAAAGAGTAGCTAAAGGTTATTAGCTTAAAGATAGTAAGGGCATTAGGTCTAATAACGCCTTTTCTAAAAGTGGCTTCAAGGCTTGGCTTACATTTTGGTGTTTTATATTAGTTTCCTAGGACTGTTTTTGGGTTTTGTATCAGTTTGCTAAGGCTGATATAACAGAGTACCACTGACTAAGTGGCTTAAAACACCAAAACTTTATTGTCTCATCATTCTGGAGGCAAAAATATGTTGGAAGGGTTGGTTCCTTCTGAGGGTTGTGAGGGAAGGATCCATTCCAGGCTTCTCTCCTTGGCTTATAGGAGCATCACTTCTATCTCTGCCTTTATCGTCACAAAGTATTCTCCCTATGTGCATGTCTGTGTCCAAGTTTCCCCTTTTTATAAGGAAATCATTGTATTAGGGCTCAACCAACCCCAGAATGGCTTCATCTTAACTAATTTCTTCTACAATGACCTTATTTCTAAACAAGGTCACTTTTTAAAATACTGGAGGTCAGACCTTCAACATATGAATTTTGGGGGAGCACAGTGCAACCCATAACAGATTACTTACTTTATTGCCAGCTCATTAAGGCATTTAAAAATATTACTTACGGTGTAATTTATCCAACATATTTTTATTTTCAGTTAGAGGATTGGTTAGAGAGCCTACCATATTGTTGGATACCAACAGAAAATTTGAACAGTGTTCAAAAGTTAATTGTCACTAATAGCAGTTTTACAAAGGCCACTTCCATCTTTTAAGCCCCATTCATTTTGCAACCATGTTGTATTGCTCTTGAGGTTCTGCAGCTGTACATTTGCCTCCTTGCCCTTGGGGAAAAGACTTAAAAGCTAAAGCTGACACTTAGAATATTTTCAAGTTCTGGGGCCACTTTAGGAATCAGTGTTTTGGTCAACTCTGTTGAATGCTGTCTGCAACTATAGCACATATCAGCCATGACAATAATCATAAAGTCTTCTGTCATCAAGATTAAATTATACCCTATATGCTATGGGTAAGATGACAGAAAAATGTGGACTACATCTTACGAAGCTTTCCATTAAGAATAGTTCAAACCTTTCCTGTATATAAAGGGTTAAGTCTCAGCTCCGAAAACTTTGCTTAATCTGAAGCTCTTATTTGTTTAGGGTTATCTGTAGACAAGGATTTTTAGCCATGTTTTTCAAAATGTGGTCTGTGAACCACTTGTCCCTGAATGACCTGGTGTGGGATCCGGGTGCAGGTGAAGAGACTTAAAATTTCAGGTTCCCTGGCTTTACCCCACACCTACTAAATGAGAATCTCTGAGGAGTGGAACCCAGAAATCTGTATTCTAAACCAGCATCCCTTCAAAGTTAGAGAATGGTTACTGCCTAGGGTCTCCTCTAAAATGTAAGATATTTTGCTTTAAGCAACTTAATTTTTGTTTTTCTTAAATTACATTCCTGATAGTTAGGATTTTTATAATATGAAATCAGTGTTTGAAGTGACATTCAATTAATAGTTAAAAAGCAGAGAAGGGCCACAATGTGCTTAGCAATTATGTGATAAAATTGAACCATTTATAATATTTCAGTTAGGGTACTACAACTTCATAGAATTTCCTTTTTGAAAATTATCTTAAATCTAACAGCAAGTAAAACTGGGATGTATTTTATTTACTTACTGAGTTTTACATTCCCAATGTGAGCCTTTTTCTTTTCTACTGAATTATCCAATTTTACATGAAAGCTCCCTCTGCCAAGTTGTACCTTGAGTATGTGTGTGTGGATGATCTCCTTTAAAAGATGGACTCTATCCCCTTCTGCCTGTGTCCTCTTCTTCTAACTACTGTATGGGAGAAAAAGCTTTTCTCCACCCTTTTAGGGTCCCCGGCTGGCTCTGAATATTAGACTGACGAAGACATTAACAGGAGAAAAGCTTATAGATTTATTTAATGTAAGTTTTAGATGACATGGGAACCTTCATAAGGAAATGAAGACCTGAAGAAACGGTTAAACCTGAGTGTTTTTAAGTGTGATGAATAGTGGAAAGTCATGAAAAGATATGAGCTAAGTTCAGTAAACTGGGGGAACCTTAGCATGGTCTGTTTGTTCGGGTTCTTCTTGGTGTCCCCCTGTTTTGGGGATAAGGAAGTTCCTTCCTCTGGGTATAGGGAAGGCACCTCTCACAAGAGGAGAGGAACCTTGGGTTTTGAAAACTTGAGTTAGCCTAGTTGTTGCCTTTAAATGTTAATGGTCTTGAGGGCTCCCTGAATGTTCCCGTGAGCTTGGGAAAAAAGGGAACTGTGCTGTTTGCTTACAGGCATAAATTCAGTGATTCTCCAACTTTGGTGGCATCAGAATCCCCTGGAAGGCCTGTTACGGCCCGGATTGCTGGGCCCCACCTCCAAAGTTCATGAATCAATAGGTCTAAGAATTGGATCCTAAGAATTTGCAAATTCTTAGGTCCTAAGAATTTGCATTTCTACCATGTTCTTGGGTATCGCTGATATTCCTGGTGTGGTGACCATACTTGGAAAACCACTGTATTAACTCATTTAACCCTCACAAGAGTCCTGTAAGGTAGACACCATTATCATCACATCTCCATTTTATAGATGAGGATTCTATAGGCAGCCAGGAAGACAGCTAGTAATTTGTACAAGATTTTAAACCCAGGCAGTCTGACCCCAAAGTCCACGCTCTATCTCTCTGTACCATTGTGGCTTCTCAGTGAGCACGTACTTATTAAGCACCTATTGTGTGCTTTTTATTTGACTAGCTGCTATTTTAAAAATCTAGTCCAATTCCTTATTCAGGCCCAGATGAGTTGAGGTTAGTCACTTTTCACTGCACCATACTAGCGTGGTTAATTTCCTAATATCTATCCAAGAGGGAAGTGAGCTTCTGTCCATCTGTTGAAATTCAGGTGGCAATTGAGACACAGAAGTTCAGTCTTTTCTTTGCTTTTAAGCATGAAGTTGTGTCCTAACCCAGATGGGTGTTCCCATGGTAAACTGTGTACTATAAAAATGCTCTTCCAAAGCCAGAATTTTCTTGGCTTATGCAAATATACAGCTGAGAATAATTTTGTGGGGTATAGTGCAGGGGTGAAAATGAAAATTCATGGTACTTCTGTGTTACCATCTCCTTATGTTTTAAGTACTTAGCCTTTATATATTTTTTTCCTTTCAGCATTTTCTTATGCCAGCTGGATTCCTATATTGGCTTTTGCTGAAGGGAAGTCCTGACTTGACCTGATATGTTTTTAGTGTTTTCTTTTGGAGACCACAAATTATGCTTCAAGTGACCACCGTCTGCCTGTTAGTGGGACATTCCTATTTTAAGGGGCTTAGAAAGGGAGTGAAAGAGAAGGAAGTCAGGGAGGAACATTTTTGACCAAGCCACTCCCTACCAAGTTCCCTTTCCTGTGGGAGATCAGGGCATGAGTTATGCAAGTACCAACTAAGAAAAGAACTGAGACTTCTCTTCATTTGTACTTCTCTGTTCCTTCCCTAGCTTTCCATAGAAGGTAGAGGACTGCCCAAATGCCGGACTGGTGTAACCAATTTTCTTCTAGTTTTGTGCATATATGCCAGGGATAAAGGACACCTTAAGTGATGAGGTAGGCAAAAATTGGAACAAAAAAACCCTTATTAAGTGCCTACCATATCCAGAACATTGTCTTAGGTGCTGGTGGGAGGAAACAAACCAAAAACATACAGCTGCTGCTGATAAGCAAGGCTCCATTGTAAGGCTAGCCCATTCAATCAATAGTGGAGAGTTTTGGAATTATTTTCTTCTGACTGTCAAGGACAGGTGGAATAACAGAATTGGAAAGTCGACCAGGAACATCATTTTACCTCATTCCATCTCATTTCAAGGCCACTCCTGCCCAACTTGAAGTGGTTCGGTTTCCGAGAACATGGCGAATCAGCCCAAATGTGCTTCTGTAAGACATCTAAGCCATTGTCCTTTCCTTCTTCACTTCCTTGTGAGGAGGATGGTAGTTGAAGGTCTCCCCTCTTCTGTTTTTCTCCAGTCGTTAAGACATCAAATTAGATATTTTCAAGTTTTGAGCACCAAAAGCCTTTCCACAAAGTTGTAGACTCCTTTTGGCAATGTAATGAGTCACTCTTGCCGAGAACATAGGTAGTTTGCATCCATCTAGCACTTCTTGTCAGCAGAAGCTTAACATAGAGTGAGCCGTACTTCCTGGCACTATGTACCCTAGTCAGAAACCACAACATTTTGCAACAAGGCCATTCATTAAGCGCATTCAGTATTACAGCTGGGCCACTTTTGATATGTGTAGTCTGTGTATGTGTGTGTGAGTATGTGTGAGTGAATGTGTGTGTGTGTGAGAATGTGTGTGTGTGCCGTGTGTAATGGGGGCTACATCCCAGCTTTCTGGTTGGCCTCACTGATGTCGCAGCCTTAGTACAGGTGCTGCACTGTGTATCTTTTGTGCAGATGTAGGTCATCACATTTAGTGTTTGACTTTAAAATAAATCAATTTACCTGCATTTGTGCTGGTCAATGAGCAACATTAAAAGGGAAAAGAAATTGAATTCTTGTTGGCTGAAACAAGTGCAAAACTTCCATTATTTCTTCTATAGCTACCTTGCAAACAAAACCTTCTTAGGACTGCCAGAAAGTTCTAAATATCTTGAATATCATTAATTTTGTGATAGGTTGATTGACATTTATAGTTGGCTTTGGTCATGATGAAGTATAGGGAAATTCCCAGCATAGATGAGTAAGTTGCCATTGGATAGAGAAGTGGTCTGAAGTTTTTCCATTTCTGGTTCCTCTTCTGATTTCTAATTCCATATTTGGTGATTTTAACTGAACATGGTACTACACTATTCAAACAATTTTCCTTTTACCAGGTTAGGAATCTAAGTCACTTATGGTCTAATTAAGATGTTCCTAGAAATGTGAATTTCATAACTGAAGAGAAAGGAGCAGATTTGAAATTGAAATATTATAGTAGGGAGCTAACAATTGGAAATAAATGGACTGTTACACATTATAATCTTGAAATTATATTTCTTGTCTTCTTAATTTTCCTCCAAAGAATATATCCTAGAATTACAACACTATTTTCACTGCCTTTGCTTCTTTCTGCCTTAGGAATAAATCCTGGGCTAGTAGCTCTCTTGGGATTCCTTAGTTTCATTTTCTGAAGGCCTGAGCTTATGTGCTATTTCCCCTGGAAAGCCTTCCTTAATTTTTTTTTTTTTTTTTTTTTTTTTTTTGCGGTATGCGGGCCTCTCACTGTTGTGGCCTCTCCCGTTGCGGAGCACAGGCTCAGCGGCCATGGCTCACGGGCCCAGCCCCTCCGCGGCATGTGGGATCCTCCCGGACCGGGGCACGAACGCGTGTCCCCTGCATCGGCAGGCAGACTCTCAACCACTGCGCCACCAAGGAAGCCCGCCTTCCTTAATTTATAAGGGCTAGATGAAAGCCCTTCTGATATCCTTCTTCCAGTCTGTCCATCTTTCTTTCCTCCCAGTACTAACTACATTATATCATCACTGACTGCTTACTTGCCTGACTCCCAAAATTAGAAGCTCCTGGAGGCTGGGCCAGTGCCCATCTACTTTTGCATTTCAGCGCTAGCCCCAGGCCTGGGGTAGAATAGTCATGCACACATTTTCTTTTTTTTTTTTTTTAACTGAATGAATGACCTTAAGGAGGAGGTCATTATTTGAAGAAGTGTCTGAAAATGATGAGTAGCTATTAAAGCTATCCAGAGTGTTGGGAGGAAGGTACATTTTATTTGTGTTAACAGCAAAGGCAATTTCCTTGGAAGACTCAGCTTTCTTCCTTGACTATCCACTTGACTATGAATTATTTGATTATTTTCCATTTCTCCAAAGGTGCATCAACTTTGCAACTTTTTCTCATGTTCCTTATCACTTCCTATGATTC
This sequence comes from Neophocaena asiaeorientalis asiaeorientalis, assembly GCF_003031525.2. Lineage (NCBI taxonomy): Eukaryota > Metazoa > Chordata > Mammalia > Artiodactyla > Phocoenidae > Neophocaena > Neophocaena asiaeorientalis. The sequence continues at coordinate 144,124 of NW_020173731.1, read as the reverse complement.
CTGTTTAGTCTTTATTCTTGGTATAGAAGAGTACTTTTAGCTTATTATTTGGGTAATTCATGAAAATCTATCTTACTTGACTACTAAGACTGGCCAAGCAAAGTGAAATTTGTTGCATTGTGCTATTAAGTTAATTGTTTTGCTGGTTGTGCCTCATTAAATATTCCTTCTTTTTGTTTAAAAAAATTATTTTTGTACATTGGTGGTCATTTTACATATAATCCTTTACAGTTACATTGGTAATTGTAATTGGTAGAGTCACTTTTGAATAAGTAACTTAACAAAAGAAGATCACAAAGAACATTTCTTCACCTGCACAGACTTTTCTCTCACATTGAAGTGGTTTCTGAACCCCTATCCTCTCCATAAAGCTTTAGTGGAATAATGTCAGCCAGGCCAGACAATGTACTGGGTGCTTGATATATGGTCTTTCAGTCCCCATGACAATACTAAGGAGACTTCATTTTTAGCCCCATTTTGCAGATGAAGAAACTGAGACTCATGGAAAACAAAGAAATTTGTTTAAGGTCACAAGACTATTAAATAGCTCAGCCTGATTCATGCATAGATCTGTGTTCTTGCTGCTGCAACGTATTGGAGTGTGTTCAGAGAGGTGATGAATAGTACGAGGTCAGGAAACCAGGTTGTGTGATGAGAAAACTCACAATGATTGAGGAGAGGAAAAAAATCTTCAACTATCTTCTGTCACAAAGAAGAAGGATCAGGGGCTTCCCTGGTGGCGCAGTGGTTGAGAGTCTGCCTGCCGATGCAGGGGACACGGGTTCGTGCCCCGGTCCGGGAGGATCCCACGTGCCGCGGAGCGGCTGGGCCCGTGAGCCATGACCTCTGAGCCTGCGCGTCCGGAGCCTGTGCTCCGCAACGGGAGAGGCCACAACAGTGAGAGGCCCGCGTACCGCAAAAAAAAAAAAAGACTGCACAGTGCTAGTCAGAGTGGTGCAGGGGAAGGTGGCTTTCTGAAGCACCCTAATTCCACTCCAGAACGCAGAAGCACGTTAAGTATGAGAAGCTGCCATCGTCCTTCCTCCCTCCCTCCCTTCCTTCTGCCAACAGGTACTCAGCACCTTTTTTATTTTGAGCACTTGTAGTATACAGAACAGATATGACCCCTGCCTTCTTAGAGGTTACAAACTAGTAATAATAAAGAAAAAAATTACAAATTGAGATGTGTGTGTAAAAGATGCACCCAAACATTTTAATAGAGGGCTTGATTTAGGTTGGTTCAAGGGAAAGATTCTCTGAAGAAGTAACATGGCAAATTAGCCTTGAAGAACGTGTGGTCTAAAGCAAGAGTTGGCAAACTATGGTCTATAGGACAGATTTGGCCGCCACCTGTTTTTGTGTAAAACACAGCCACACTGTTCACCTAGGTGTCCTATGGCTGCTTTCGCAATACTATGGTAGCATTGAGTAGTTGTGACCGAGACGATTTGGCCTTCAAAGCCTAAAACATTTACTGTTTTGCCTTTTACAGAAAAAGCTTGTTGACCCCTGGTCTAGAAAATACTTGAAAATAAGAGCTGTGATATTTAGTTTGACCCATGCATTTTCAGACAATGTGGGCCATAGACTTTGCATGAGTGAAATGTTTGTGGGCACAATTTTTTTTTTTTTTTTGGACGTGATGGCATATGTCTCTTCATGAAGTAGGCTTTAAGCAAAAAAGCTTTCTCTGAAACTTGACATTGCATAATTCAAGGGGATTTTCTATTTGTGGAGAGTGTTATGGCATGGTGATGTGAGCTTTACATGGACTCAGATTATTTTGAATTCAAATACTGGCTTTACCACTTAGGAGCTTCACTTACGTGCTGTGTTATTTACCCTTATTACTCTTCACTTTTCTCATCAGTAAGAGAGAAGTACTTATAGTGCTGACCTCATGTAGTTACTGTGAAAATTCCATGAGATAATAATGCAGAAGAGTACTTAGTACAATGACTGACATACAGTAAATGCTGAATACATATCATACATTATAATTATTTTTAAGATACAAAAACATTTTCATAAAATGACACATCAGTGTTTGTAATGTCATCCCATAAACAGTATTCACAGTTTTTCATTTTCTATTCTAATAAACACATTTTTTTCATGATGTCTGAGGATAAATAAAAGAGGTGACATCTAAGTCACAATTTTGCAATGATTGAAATTGATGTTATAATATTTTGAAATTTTTAGCATGTTCACAAAATTAATTTTTTTTTAAATTTGAGGGTTTTGCCACATCTCCCTCTCCCAATGCTATATTTAGGGGGCGTGTGCTTCTTACTGAACTTCACTGCGTATTCCCAACTGCCTGCAGCTTTGCGTATCTGTGAATGCCCATCGAGGCGTGCCTTCCTCCTTACTGCTTCCTCAGTCTACAACTCCAGCCTGTATTAACCCTGTAGCTTTAAGTCCAACCCCACCCAACACAACAGTACTTGGGTTTATTTTCAGCTATTCAGAGAGGGCCAATTCTTGTAACCTTTTCTTATTGTCTCTCTGTCTCTCTCTCTCTCTCTCTCTCTGTCTCTCTATTTGTTGTCTACAGTCCCTGTTCTGATGTCCACTCCTCCCACCGCCATCTCACCCTAGCCCATTCTGCCCTAAATTTCCAGCTTTGGTTCCAGTTTCCTATGACTCTGATGTGCCGAGCACATGGGTGCTGATTGATTATCATCTGAAGAACCGTGAGGTGTTGGGGTGACAACAGTGAAAGCTGATTACTTCGCACGCACTCTGCTCAGCTGTCCCTCCTCCAGTTCCAGGCCTCAGTTCCCTGCTGAGCAATGGAGTTCTCACCATGCTGTTCATGAAACTGGCACCCAGCACTTCCCTTAAAATGTCTATTTGGTGGCCAGAAGTCATCCGACAGAAATTCAGTGAACGCTGCAAAGCACATCAGCAGTGTACAGCAAGTGAGCCCGCTTGCACACCGTGGTGACGGTTTCACAGCAACATGAAAATAAGCATTGGCCTGATTACCTAGTCAAGAAAAATTTTTAAAAAGAGAACGGTTAAAACAGAAATCAGGTAGTGGGGTATAGTCTGCTTCTGCTTTCTGACCCTTTCTGCAGGCCACATGGTTACCTGGGAAATACAGACATAGACTTGTGTTTTCAGAGGCATCAGATGATGATGCCAAAGCTGGAGAGAACCTTGAGATCATGTGCTCCACCGCCATCATTTGGTAGATAAGGACACAGGGAGGCTGGGTGCCTTACCCAGGATCACATGGAGGAAAAGCAGCATTGATAAACGTGGGTGGGAGGAGGACCAATTTGCAGGCAGCAGAGGGGTTTAGTGAACTACATGATTTTTTTGAGACAAATGTTGTTTCTTCCTTTTTGTTTTATTTTATTTAAAATTCTCTCATCTATCCATCTATATATAAAAAAGACATATATAAGTTTATATAAATGCATGAATTGGATATCATAAATTCTAGGCTTTTTTGTTTGCTCTCTCCTTCCTATTCTCTTCATTTCTCTGTAAACAATATTAAAAACCCTATATGTATCTTTCCATATTTTTCTCCATATACATACATACATTATAGGGGTTTTTGTGGTCACTGTTTTTTTTTAATAAGACTGTATTAAAAGTATGTGATACATACTTTTCTGCATTTTTGTTTTTCTTACTCAATAGGGCCTCATGGAAATCTATCCAAGTCAATTGACATAGTTATGACTCATTAGTTAGTGGCCATATAATAATATTTCATGGTTTGTGACCTACATTATTCAACCATTCTCTTATTGACAGCCTTAACTTTGCTTCCTGCTTTACCACTATAATTCATGATGAAATAGATATCCTTGTGCATGTATCCTCTTGTTCTTTTTCCTCTGAGGCAGTGAAAAGGAGGTAGAATTACTAAATTTAAAGGTAAATGTATTTTTAATTTAGTAGATGTTGCCAGATTAATTTTCTGATGAATTGTAAAATTTCACATTTCTACAGCATATGAGAGCACTCTTGTTTCTGCATTCCTGTCACTGATAGGCCTTTTTGCTCTTTTTTCTGCTGTGACAAACTGATGGGGGCAGGGGGAGTGAATCTCCTTGATACTTAGAGTGCCCTTTCTTTGACTACCCGTGAGTCTAAGCATCTTATCCAATATTTATTGGCCTTGTGAATTTACTTTTATGTGAATTGTCCATCGATGTTCTTTGACCATTTTCATTCATTCATTCATTCATTTGTTCTCTACCCCCACTCTCTATTTTGGTTATTTTCTTGTAAGAGCTCTGTGAAAATTCAGATAATAACCTTTTTTTTTAACATCTTTATTGGAGTATAATTGCTTTACAATGGTGTGTTAGTTTCTGCTTTATAACAAAGTGAATCAGTTATACATATACATATGTTCCCATATCTCTTCCCTCTTGCGTCTCCCTCCCTCCCACCCTCCCTATCCCACCCCTCTAGGTGGTCACAAAGCACCAAGCTGATCTCCCTGTGCTATGTGGCTGCTTCCCTCTAGCTCGCTATTTTACATTTGGTTGTGTATATCCGTCCATGCCACTCTCTCACTTCATCCCAGCTAACCCTTCCCCCTCCCCGTATCCTCAAGTCCATTCTCTACATCTGCATATTTATTCCTGTCCTGCCCCTAGGTTCTTCATGACCATTTGTTTTATTTACTTATTTTTTTAGATTCCATATATATGTGTTAGCATACGGTATTTTTTTTCTCTTTCTGACTTACTTCACTCTGAATGACAGTCTCTAGGTCCGTCCACCTCACTACAAATAACTCAGTTTCGTTCCTTTTTATGGCTGAGTAATATTCCATTGTATATATGTGCCACATCTTCTTTATCCATTCATCTGCAGATAGTAACTCTTTTCTATCTCTTCATTAAAAACATTTTTCTCAAATTCATCATTTATCTGTTGTCATTAGCCAATCATATTGGGAGCTTTGCCACCCATATTTCAAAAATGAGAATATTTCACATTTATTTAAAGATGTTTTTCTCTACAGAGGCATAGGGAAAGTTTTTGAGAAAATTTTACACTTTCTGTAATAGTAATCTTCCTTTTTTTTTTTAATAGTAATCTTTCTTAAATGAACCAGGATTACAGACACCAAAAGGAACATGTCAGTTTACAGTTACAAACTATGATTACAATAGGAGACACACATGTGTCTGGAATGGAACCCCCCCCCCCAGATAATCCAGAGAAAAGTGAAAAAATCTAATTTATTAGCACTGATAATACAGTTAACATATTTTGTCACCCACATTCTCTCAAAGGAGTTACAAGTTTTAAAGAAGGAAAAGCTGTGAAATAAATGTAAACAAGATATTTTCAGATTAGATGTAATACATCAAGGACCTATGTAGGAATTTGGGAGCAATTTAATCATATTGTCATTAACCTTTAATTATGATATATTTTGCCATGCAAAGATGTCTCATTTTTATACAGTCAAATGTGTCTATCTTTTGTTTTATGGCTTTTGGATTTTCTGCCTTTGTTAATATTTCCCCTACCCCTAGCTTATTATGTAATTTCCCTTGATTTTTCTTGAAGTTTTTATATTGCTTTATTTTTAATATTTAAATCTCTAGTCTTCCTGAAAATCACTTGTATATATGTATATTAGTGGATAACCAGTTGTGCCAGCACCATTTATTAAATCTAACCTTCCCCATTGAATAATTGAATAAGCTACTATCTTTGCCATATAACATTATATATATAATCTTTAGGTTATCTAAATATTCTCTTTTATTTTTCATTGATCTATTTATTCCCATGTTAATGTGATTTTGATTCTATTACGGTGGATTTTTGTTGTATGTTTTTATATCTGATAAGAGAAGTTTCCCCTTACAATTCATTCATGTTATACTTTTCTTGACTACTTTAGGCAAATAGTCTTTTTTATGAATTCACACTCATTGTAGCTAAGTATCCCCTAATGCCTGCTGGAATTCCAATTGCAATTGCATTAATTTATAAATTACTTTAGAAAGTATTAACTTATTACATGTCATACTCAGTGGAGGATTATAAAAACTCTTTAAAGACCAGACTCACACTAATGGGGATACACTAGAGTGTTGTACAGCCAAACCTTGTTTGGTTGTGCTTTTGCTTTATTGCACTTTGTACATACTGCATTTTTTACACATAGAAGGCTTGTGGCTATTCCTCATCAAACAAGTCCGTTGGCGCCATTTTTCCAGCAGCATTTGCTCACTTCATGTCTCTGTGTCACATTTGGGCAAGTCTTGCAATATTTCAAGCTTTTTAATTATTATTATTGTTATGGTGATCTGTGATCAGTGATCTTTGTTGTTACTATTGCAAAAAGATTATGACTCACTGAAGGCTCAGATGACGGTTAGGATTTCTTAGCAATAAGATGTTTTTTAATCAAGGTATATACATTGTTTTTTAGACATAATGTTACTGCACACTTAATAGGCTACAGTATAGTGTAAACATAACTTTTATATGCACTGGGAAACCAAAAAATTCATGTGACTCCCTTTATTGGGATATTTGCTTTATTGTAGCGGTCTGGAACCGAACCGCAGTAGCTCCAAGGTATGCCTGTAATGTGCGCTTTTCCTGCCAAGTAAGCTCAAGGCTGCAGTTAGGACACTGAGTGAAGGAGAGGAAGGAAAGCTACTAGCAGCTGTAGAGAAGCCACAAGTGCCAGTCTCTGTCCTCAGTCCTTTGCACGGTGCCTCATACACATAATTTTATATCTGCACTTAATATAAATTAAAAACCCTTTCTGCAGGTAGGTTTGAAGAATTCGTAGCTCAGGTATTTGAAAACAGGAAATGCTGTTGGGTGAGGACCCCTCGTGTGTGCTCTGTGTGGTTTGCCTCTTTGCTTTGGATCATGCCCCTCCGTTTGCCTTGAACACCCGCCACCTGCCGCAATTCAACCTGTCCATGTCCACTTAGCTCCCTGTTCCAGGAAAACGTTCCCATCCCAAACCAGAGAGACTCCTTTCCCTTCTTAACTCCCATGGCCCTTTGCTCTCTCTGATGGCATTTATTACACCCTTTATTGTCTTATGGATAATTAGCCATTCTTTGTACCACTTTTACTAAATTGAACATCTGCCTTGTGGTTGTTTGGGGTGCTGGGGATACAATGGTGAGGAGATGGTGGATTTATCGTTATTTCCTACACTAAACTTCATGCCTGTGAACCAAATCTTTTTCCCTTCTATTCAGAGAATTCTTCATAGTGACTCATACATAGAACATGTTCAACCAGTGTTTGGTGAGTGAGTGAATATATGATAGGGATTAGGCCATAGGTGCAATGATTGTGGCTGAAAATATGATTTTTCTCAGTTCTACATCAATCAGTTATCACTTTTTCCCTACTTTAAAATTTTTTAGAATACACCGTATTTGTTGCTTTTCCCCCAAATGTCTTTCGTCAAATTTTTCCTAGTTTGCCAGAATTATTTTTCATTTTAAAAAATAATAATAATAATTGAAGATTTTCCCCTACTATATTTTAGGCACCATAATAAGCATTGGGGATAAAATGGGGATCAAAAATAAACTCGCACCGCAATGAAGAGTGGTCCCCGCTCGCTGCAACTAGAGAAAGCCCTCACACAGAAGCGAAGACCCAACACAGCCAAAAATAAATAAATAAATATTTAAAAAAAAAAAATAAACCCACATCGGGCTTCCCTGGTGGTGCAGTGGTTGAGAGTCCGCCTGCCGATGCAGGGGACACGGGTTCGTGCCCCGGTCTGGGAAGATCCCATATGCCGCGGAGCGGCTGGGCCCGTGAGCCATGGCCGCTGAGCCTGCGCGGCCGGAGCCTGTGCTCCACAAAGGGAGAGGCTGCAACAGTGAGAGGCCCGCGTACCGCCAAAAAAAAATAATAATAATAAAAAAAATAAACCCACATCAATAAAATTGCTGTTTAAAAGATGGAAGTTGGGTCTGTTTTCTCCAAATAGTATGTAGGCACAATATTTTTTAATCTAAAATTATGAAGTCTAACTTATAATACAGGTAAAGGTGTTAGGAGCCTAAAATAGATTTAATATTTGATACCTATATTTAAATTGAGAAGTGAGTGAACATAACTCTGAATATTCTAGATTTGTGGACTTAGTGTTCATAATTAGAAAAATATGGGACTAAAACAGAAATAATCAGTGCTCCCAATCTTTTGGGAGTAACAAACTTTTTAAAGAATGAATACTTCCAGTATAACCCAGTTTTATTCTCTATTGTAATAAAATAAACATTTATTTTAAATTTAGACATTTAATTGTGTCTTGCCCGATATACTTACGATTCAGCTAGAAACATGTGTCTAGATGAATACTTATACATTAACTTAATTAGAAACTGTGAATTTACACTGATCAGGTCTATATTTATTGAGCACATACTACATGCCAGGGATTATTCTAGGAACTCAGGGTACAGCAATGAGCAAAACAAAGATCCCTGTTCTTGTGCACTTATATTCTAGTTAGGGGCCGATGGGGGAGACAGCAAATAAACCATAAATATAGTAAATGAGCAAATTATGAAATATAAAAGGTAATAAGTGCTATGAAAAAATAGGGGAGATTAAGGGGGTTTAAGGGTGCTGGAAGTGAAGGGGTCGGGGCAGGCTGCAGTATAAAATAAGGTTATATTAAATATAATAAGATTATATTAAATAAGGTTATGTTAATATTAAGTTAAATAGGAAGAACTACACCCAGCCTAAAACTTAAGAAATGTGGAGTTACAGAGTGCTATCAGAAGAGATTCAAAACTGCAACTACGGGGTTGAAAAATAAAAACTGTAAGCAATCTTATAGATACTTGTATTACTCAGCTTGAAAGAAAAGGTCTGGGAAGACACAAAAATGATTTTCCAATGGTGTTTCTAACTCCATTGAAGATGCTACTTGCAGAAATGTTCTCAATTGTAACATGAGAAATGTAGGTCCCCCACAAGGGAGAACTGCCTGGGAACGAGAACTCTTGTGTTCTAAAATGTGATGTATGGAAAGACTGAGAGAATGTCTTCTGAATGACTTAAACTTGATTAATTTTGATTTGTAAACCCACACATGGAATGTACTACTCAATAAGTATTAGCTTTTACTATTATGAATAATGATCATGGGTCTGGAATAATTTATGTGGTATTTCAGTTATTAAATAAATAAATGCTACCCTACTCGTAGAGAAATGAACTAGACATTAAAAGTCCATTCTAGTTCTATGATTCCATCATGTCTTCCTTAGTGGTAAAAATACCATTAAGAGCTGTGAATACCCAAGAGATATTTGCTTATAACTAACACATCAAGGTAAGAGATGTGCGGGCATGTTCTCTTTCTCTCTTTCTCTCATGCATTCAGAAGCTTTGATACTTCCAAAGCTTTTCCAAAGCTTTCCAAAGAATTGAAGTTTTCTTTTTATTTCCTCTTTCTTTTTTTTACCATAAGAGAATTAGATCATCAGGCCAATTCTTCCAAATAGTTCCATGGAATGAGTTGATTACATCATGTAATTCAAGTCTATACCAACTACTGAGATTGTCTACAGTAGGAACAGGAGGCACCTAAATCCATCAAGCATTTTAGCTGTTTTTTTTCTTTTCGGTGGAACATAAGAGAGGGGTGAGCAATTTGCTGCTACAAATATAGCAGATTGTTGTAAGGCTGTATCCTGTTTGGAAATGATCTCATCTAATATGTCCGTTGGTGGTTAGCCATACTAAGCAGAACTATTATGATACGGCATTGTTGTTAGAGAGCCTTCCAAGTTAAAGCCGTAAGGATTCCTCACTGCCATGGGCCAGGGCTTATGAGTGAGATGTAATTGTCGAGGGTCTTCAACTCTAACCTTAATCCATATAAGGACTTGTTGCAAGTCATCTTATTTCTTATTTTCGCGCATTATTGTGCTCCTAGGATTATTCTAGTAGATGAACTGTGCTATGTGTGTAACGATGAATTAGAGATAAAGTCAGGTTTCTTCCTTCTTTATTGATTTAGAGTAGGAATACATCTGAATACATCTCCTTTGCAATCATGCTGCTTGAATACCGTTCAGGCGTGCAGTGGCGTGCCCTCTTTTATTGCCTCCTTCCTCTGCCCCCACTCAGTAAACAATAGAACTTAAACCATGAACATTCAGAGCTGTGCAGTCTAACATGGTGGCCACTAGCCACCTGTGGCCACTGATCACTCGAAACGTGGATAGTCCGAGATGAAATGTGCTGAAAGTGTAAAACACTCACCAGATTTCAAAAACTTAGTAAAAAAAAAAAAAAAAAAAGAATGTAAACTATCTCATTGATAATTTTTATATTGCTTACATATTTTGGATATATTGGTTTAAATAAAATATATTATTAATCTTAACTTTCTTTTTACTTTTATGATGTGGCTACTATATATGATTTTAAAAATATGAAAAAAAAAAAAAAAAAAAAAGAATGTAAACTATCTCATTGATAATTTTTATATTGCTTACATATTTTGGATATATTGGTTTAAATAAAATATATTATTAATCTTAACTTTCTTTTTACTTTTATGATGTGGCTACTATAAAATTTAAAATCGCATATGTGGCTTTCATTATATTTCTACCGGGCGGCGCTGGTCTAGAGTCTCTTTGCCCTCCCACTTTCCCTTCTGTTACCCTGGGAGAAGCCTTTAGAGCCAGTATTGATTACTTCACGCAGCCCAGGGAAAGATTTGTTTCTGGGTGTGTGTACACATGTGTGCATACATGTGAGTGCACATGTAGGGGTGTTAGAGCTGGAGAAGGAGCAAAAGAAGGAAAAGGAAGTGAGTAGTTTCAACCAGCATCGGTCTGAGACGCCATCACTTAAAGTAAGGAAGGAGGAAGAGCCGAGCACAAATTAGTTCCCCATCAGGCAACTTTGTTCTTTGTTTTAATAGAGGGAGAATCACTGGGACATCAGACTCTTCTGAATTAAAATGTAGACACAAAATACAGAAGCAGGGCTTCCCTGGTGGCACAGTGGTTGAGAGTCCGCCTGCCGATACAGGGGACGCGGGTTTGTGCCCTGGTCCGGGAAGATCCCACATGCCGCGGAGCGGCTGGGCCCGTGAGCCATGGCCGCTGAGCCTGCACGTCCGGACCTTGTGCTCCGCAGCGGGAGAGGCCGCAACAGTGAGAGGCCCGCGTACCGCAAAAAAAAAAAAAATTAAAAAAAAATACAGAAGCAAACAAAGTTTTAAGAATTATCATTGTCATCACTTTCCTTAGTCAACAAAGATAATTAAGAACCGACCTATATCCCACCTGATAGTTCTGATTTGGATAAAGGATATAGTATGTTCTATTCTGCAGCATTTGATAAAAGAGAAGTTTCTGGCTGAGATAGAGTCTTTTAATGATCTTATAGTTTACACTTAAATAAACATCCAAACTAATATGATGGTGTTCCTGGAGAACTGGAAGATTTTGTAAATCAAGATGCTTTTGTTAAAAGTTAAGATATCAGGCAGATTCTACTTTTTCAAGAAAAAATAAGGGTATTTTAGAGCCCAAGCCCATATGACTTAAGTCAATGATTTAATATTCTACATAAGACAAATCAGTTTTACTATAATCTTGTCATAGATCATGAAATGGCAAACAAATATTTTCACCATTTTATTGGCATAATTAATTAAATAGCCCAGGTGGGGAGCCCAGTGATAATAACCACAAACTGAACTGTTATTTAGGTTAATGAAAGGGGAAAGGGGAGGGCCAAGACATTTAGATCAGCGCTAGCCAATAGAATATGTAATGAAAGCCACATCTGTAAGTTAATATTTTCTAATAGCCACACTGATTATTTTCTGCAGCTCAGAGAAAGACACATTATTTGCGAGAGAGAGAGAAAGTTTAGTGTGAAGCAAAGGATGAAGTGGTCCTGCAGCTGGAACTTTATATCCCCAGGTTGGAACACTGTCATGGAAAGCACTAGCCAAGTGTTGATAAACTAACTATACTTGCAGTTTATCATAGGATTACACTATTTCATAGCCGAAGACGGAGACCTGACAGACTCTCATTTCAAGGGAGATGAATTAGACCCAAGGTAGCAAAGTAACTCACCTCAAGTCCCACAGCCGAAGTGGCAGAAGTAGAAATAGCACCCAGTTTTTAATCCCTGTAGACGGTTGTCCGCACTGTTCTATGCTGCCTCTGGATTATTGAGTCATTCATTTCTTTGTTCATTGCTCTGTTCAAAAGAACATTTGGTGCCAGGCACTGTGCTATGGCCTTAGGATACAGTGATGGATATGACCATCCTCGTCCTCAAGGACATTATGTCATCCTGTGACCCTGTTCAATTTTCATGGTAAGCTGAGGATAGGAATACTTCAGAGGATATTTGTGACAAGCTCAAAGGGCTCCAAGACGTAAGGGTTTGCCCTCCATTTGTGAAGAGAAACACTTGAAGGAGTCAGCAGAGACCTATTCTGAATGAACCACACTAAACAAGCTGGTTAAGGAGAGGACAAAACTCATGACCTCTTCAGTTGAAATCACACTGGAAACTGCTTGATGGACTGTATGAGGAGCCAGGTTTGGGTCCCACCTGTCCTGAGGGAGAGAAAGGCTGTTCCACTCACATCAGTTAATTGACAAACACTTCATTATGGACCCTGAATGTTTGGGATCATGGAACATGCCACGATTTGGCAACTGCTGGTGCTCTGAGGATTTAAGAGACAAACCACCATGGGACTGTTCTGACTCTGGAGGGGCAAATATTGTTCATGGTCATGAGAGGATTGGTAAAAGAAAACAAAACAAAACAAAACAAGTCATTAGGTCATCATGAATCTTCCTAAGGATCAGAATACATTTCATAAAGTTTGAGTCACAAATACAAAGTCCCCATAACTCATTTCCCATTTCCTATGCATTCCCTCCCAGTCAATGCTCCTATGGGTACATATTTTACATTGTTTAATCAGGATGTATGTGTAATTTTTATAACCTGGATTTTGCAATTAAAAATTTCCCCAAACTGCTTTTCCACAGTTTGTCTAAGTCATCATAATTGTTATTTTAGTGACTGCATAATATTCCATTCAGTATTCCTATCATGTTTTGCTTAAACTTGTTGTTAACCAACTTATTAAACAAGATGCTCCTCGGACTTTACTGAAAATCATTGTGAATGCTTAAGAGTTTTCATGATAAAACACATACTTACCCTATAAAGCACATTCAATGGATCATTTAGTGGCACAGTATATGCTGCTGTAGAGTCATAGGCCTTCAGCCTCCCCAATAGCAAGATGCTTTCAAAGTGTCTTTTGGCTTAAAACAATTTTGCAAAATTGGTACATATAATAGGCTCAGCTAACCCAGAAATTAAAAAGAACTCTGTTGGCAGCACTGCCCCTTCTTGTAATAGGTCAGGAATGTGGACACTGTTTTTATTGGTACATGACTGCTGAAGTTCCTAGTTTGTTTGTTTGTTTTTTGCGGTACGCGGGCCTCTCACTGTTGTGGCCTCTCCCGTTGTGGAGCACAGGCTCAGGATGCGCAGGTTCAGCGGCCATGGCTCACGGGCCCAGCCGCTCCGCGGCATGTGGGATCTTCCCAGACCGGGGCACGAACCCGTGTCCCCTGCATCGGCAGGCGGACTCTCAACCACTGTGCCACCAGGGAAGCCCATGAAGTTCCTAGTTTTTATAAAGTGATCTGGTCCCTAAGAATCTGAGGACTAAACTATATAGTGACCCCCCAAACCTAAGGAGGAGGCCGTGGATTAACTAGGCTCACTTTCTTAATCAGGGCAGGATAATGGGTTCCAGGAGTCTGTGGCTGCCGTACCTACTTAGGAAGGGAATGGAGCATGGGTCAACTTAATTTTTTAGGTCTTTGGAAAACTGTTATAAATAATATAGGAAACTAAGATATTTTATCCTAGATAAAAGTAGTTACAACTTCTGTTGTAGTTAGAAGTTTTAAGTAAGGTTAGGTCCTTTTTGATATTGAGTCTGTATGGGAGTAGAAATTTTCTTTCTGCCGATTATTTTAACTTTCATTTGATGACCTGATAAAAGGAGTTATGTATTCATCTGACCTTGGGCAATGACTTAAACTTCTTTGATTTTCACTTCTTTCCATTTTCTACCTGGGAATGATTACATCTGGCTTACCTGTATCATGAGATTGCTGTGAGAATCGAATGAGATGTAAACTGTAAAATCTTCTGACAAGGGCAAGGTGGATGCTATTATTAATCACTGGTGATGATAAATGACCGTGATGAGTGAGAAATCCCCAGATACATCATCAGACAGCAGGACACTCTGTGGGTGTGTCAGGCTAGGATATGGTGAAGTGACGCCAGTTAGCACTAGTGATTTGTTCCCTAATGTAAACCTCTTCCTTTACTTGTGGAAGCATGCTTCCACAGACTAGGCAAGGTGTTCTGAACTCACAATATTAAGGTCATCCAGAGAATCAGCCAGGAAGAATTTCCCTAATATTTTTGTGTTCTGCAGTGACAAATTATACCAAGACCCATGTGTAAACAGTTATTTCCAGGAATAAGAGACAGTGTCATCAAAAATGGAAGACAAGTCTGTGGCTAGAGGAGCATCTTCCCTATGCATTTGAACACTCAAGCTTGCTTTAAATTGTGTCCAGGTTGTGTGGTTAAGTTTTTGCCTGCAGGGAGTAAGCCACACAACTCCCCACAATTTCAGTGGGAGGCACCTGACCCAGTTTCCGTGGTCTGAGCTGAAAGATTACCCGAGTGTGGGCACTGTCACAACGGCCTATAAACATTACATAAGGAACTCTTTTAAAATTCACATTTTAAAGAGTAAATTAGATAGTCTTCATTTGTTTTGCTTAGGTTTTTGGGTGTAATTACTTTTTCCTCCTGAGGCATTTCAGCATCATCTCCACAAATAGTTATTAGAGGATTGGGAAACAGTTCTGCACTCACTGTCTTAGAATATAAATCTCACCCATGTAAAGCCATATATGTTTGTCCTGGGCAGATAGGAAATGACTGATTGTGTCATTGTTCTCTTGGCCTGACTCTGCCCAGGTATCTTAGATACATAGGGTGATAGATAAACTCTTTCAGGGCCACGGAAGACATATTCAATGAACCTAGCTTCAGGGCACAGAGTATCTTCACGATATTTGGAAAGAATAAACTATTTCCTCCTTCCTTACCAGGAGTTCGATAACACCATCCTTACCTTTGGAAGAGATGAGAGCATAGGTCATTTCTATCTCTTTGAGACTTTGAAAAAAATTAAGATAAAGAAAGTGAGATAATATATGCTGAAGAAAAGAAGGCTGCCACAGAAGATGTAGTCCACATATCCACTGAGTACCAAAAAATGGAAAATGAGGTTTAACTAGGGTTGCATCTGAGGATTTATGTCCAGACAATGATGATCGCCTCTGAAGTGAGTGGGAGTTCCCTTCCACGGGTAGAGTTCTAGTTACATGAAATGATGTCCTTATGAACCTGCCTAAAGTGGCTCCTTATCCACATACCTCTGATAAATCTTCGTCATAGTATTATTTTTATACATCACTTTGAGTAAGTAGAAGGGTCCATTTGTGTTAAATAGGTGAGCAGTTGGCAGAAGGGACATTTCTTAACCTGATAATGAGGGAAAGCCCTCATTAAGACCCTAAGCATTCAAGAGCCACGGTCTTCTACTGTATCTCTTTCTTCTCTGTAATTTGTTTTCTCAAAATCTGGTCTGTAAACCACCTGCAGCAGAATCACTTGGAGAGCTTGTTAGAAATGCACATTCTTGGGCCCTAGTTCAGACCTGCTGAATCAGAGACTCTGGGGTGGGGCCCAACAGTCTGCATCAGCAAGCCCTGCAGGGGATTCTGATGCTCGCCAAAGTCTGAGAAGCATTGGGATGAGGACATCCATTTCCTTCAGAAATTCTTTACAACGGTAGGGAAAAGACTCGCGAAGAGAATGTGATTCATTCGCAATGCTTGGGTTTTGTTAATCTCAGGTTAGAAGGAAATTTATAAGGAGATTTAATCCAGCCCTCTCTCTAGTATTTGAATCCCTCCCTTCCTCCCTTTTTCCCTTCCTCTCTTTCTTTCCTCCTTCCTTCCCTCATTTCTTTTCCCTCTTTCTCTTTCTATCTTATGTGCCAGACACTAGACCAGGGATTGAGGATGCAGTGATGAATGCGAACGGCAGTCTCCTGTCTTCCTAGAGCTTACAGTCTAGGGAAAAGGCATATTAAAATGATTATACTAACAACTATGAAATTATAATTGTTCTAAGTACTATGGTGAGGAGGTACACAATGTCATGATAGTGTATAATAGAGAGATTTAAGCAAGTCCGTACACTTTCTACAAGGTAACTCAGCCCTGATGGAGCACTTCCTCTTGGAGGGGAACTTTTGACAACTTATTGGAGCCTATTTCACTCTAAGATAAATCTAAATGTTAGAAATTTTGAGTCAAAATATTGAGTCAAAATCTGCCACACTCTACTTTGGACCCTGCTATCCTGACTCTAGTATCTGGAATCTACAAGGAACAAATCCAGTCCTCTTTTACATTGCAGATCTTCACACAGATAAAGAATTCTTCCCTCTAGTTTTTCTCTTTCCAAGGCTGTGAGATTCCTCATTTACTTGGTCTTCTTCAGAATACTCCACTTTTTTTCTTTATTTTTAAATTTTTTGTAAAATATTCTGTTGCTCAGCATGAGCTGGAAGTATACAATGATAAGCTCAGAGTGGTGTATCTCAGAATCTATCTATAACCATCATTGTCTTTGGTATATTCCACATTCCTGTGGTCCAACCTCACCTGCTTTACGTACGACTGTATCACACCACTGACTTGTACTAAGCTCACAGTTAAGTGAAACCCTGGTTACCTATCTATCTCTATCTGTCTGTCTGTCTATATATTACCTTTTCCAAGTAATTGAAAATGTTTTCCTCTAAGATGTCAGTAACATCAGCCCTTTAACCAGCACCCATCATTTAGGCTATTTACCTACTTCATTATGTTTGTTTGCATTATCAACTAATCTAAATTTCTTCAGTGTGTCAGTCAAAATTATGCAAAGCTCTAATATTTGTCTTGCTAAAATCTAGGTACAGGATGTCTCCAAAGTCAAAGGTAGCTATTCTACCAATGTAATTTGTTTAAAGGAAATGAGGTTAGTTTGTCTTCACTTGTTTTAGTAATTTCCACTTCATTTTCTGTGTTAACAAACAGCCTTTTAATATTTATTGACAAGTCAAAAATTCATGAGATGTACCGCTTTTAGCTAGATGAAGCATACAGTTTTTCTGCGTGGTTAAAACATTCTATCAAAACAATAGAAACACCTTTTTTCCATTTATTTAAGAAGTCTTTTATATCCTCAGAGTGAGTTCTCGTATCTTTGTATTTTCAACTAGAGTAACACCATTATAATTCATTCTGGGGTCCCTGGATCTTCAGGAGGTGTACATTCTTTCTTGGCTTATTCCTCTTCTCTTCCTGGTAGGTCTGTGCTCACTAACACAGACATGGTTTGGCCAGTAGATGAATATTTTCGTCTGGCAGTTTACAGAATACTATTCAGGGACTTCTAAGTAAACCTGGGGCTAGTTCTCATAAGAGTTATTATTTACAATTTGGTAATAAATATTTGCTTAAGTTGGTCATGAATAAATAAGTTTTTTAATAAAAATAAAAACTTTTATTACCATTTCATTAGAACAGACATCATTCATTTTTAATCCCAATGAGAGGGTTTTCTTTTGTTTTGTTTTTAATAATGCACATCACATTCTATCTTGCCCTCAGTCTGCTCACTAATTAAATGAGTGGTTTGGACTAAATGATCCCTGTGATATAGTCAAATTCTAGAATTATATGATTCTAAACTTTGAGAAGGAAATAAAATTTAAAATAACTTTATAAAATGGATGGCTAGTGGGAAGCTGCTGCGTAGCACAGGGAGATCAGCTCAGTGCTTTGTGATGACCTAGAGGGGTGGGATAGGGAGGGTGGGAGGGAGGCTCAAGAGGGAGGGATATGGGGATATATGTATACCTATAGCTGATTCACTTTGTTGTACAGCAGAAACTAACACCACATTGTAAAGCAGTTATATTCCAATAAAGATATAAAAAAATAAAATAAAATAATTTTAAAGTTAAACCACCACACACACACACACACACACACACACACACACACACCACCTGTGCATGTAAAACTGATGAAATCTGAATAAGGTAGCTAGATTGAATCAGTGTCAATTTCCTGCTTGTGATATTGTACTGTAGCTTTTGCAAGATATTTCCATTAGGGAAAACTGGGTGAGGATATGTTGGATATCTCTGTATTATTTCTTATAAAAATGTGAATGTACGATTATCTCAAAATAAAAAGTTAAAAAAATAAAACCATAGAGTGTTATAACAGGACATTGGAAGCAAATAGGCCTTGCTTGTCCATATACTAGCTGAAATGGATTAGTTAACCTTTCTGAAACTCAGTTTCTTTGTCAGCCTTAAAGTGGGAATATGAATTCCTACCTAATGGGATTATTGGAAGGATTATATGAGACAGTGTGTGTAAACATCTCTTATGGTTCATACTCCATGATAGTATTCAGTAAATGCTGGTTACTTTCCCCAGGGCTGCTTCTGTGCTCTGGAAGAGAAACTAGGACAAACAGCCTTGCTGCAGGTCTCCTAAAAAAAAGACAACATATGACCTGAAGCTGAAGACAGTTTGGAAGCATACATTGGTGAGATGAACCCCATAGCAGTGTAGTGAGTAATGCTGTTACATAACTTTCACAAATCACCAGGCAGATCAGCTAACATGGCTTGGCACCGTTTACCAATAAAATAAAATAACAAGGCAGCTTCCAAACCCAGCCCGAGTCAGGGAGTCCCAACACAGCAGCCAGAGTTAAAATCCAGGATGACTACATAGGCCTTGGAGCTTTGGCGTTTCAGTTGACTCAGACATGCAGTAAATCCGTATAAGTGGAAAAAAACAAAAACGATTTCTCTCTGGCTGGCCCCCTGAATAATTGTCCCCAAGGGGCCTAGAGAAGCTTTCTTTCCCTTGCAAAAGTCCTTAATCATGTCTCCCAAATATGAGCTTTCCATGCAGCTGCACAGATGAGAACTAGGGAGGGACTAAGGAAAATAGACATGTCTTGGTCCCGAGGATGTGATTGTTGAGTGAATGGCCAAGATGTGTCTCCCACATGTCGCCTAAAATGTTTAGAGTTTCCCAGAGCTCTGTCCTCACCTTTGATCTGATGAATGTTTTTGTCAGTGAGTTGGATAGAAACACAGAAGGTTAAGCCCACCAAATTTTCGTATGATACCGAGGTAAAAAAGGGAGTCTGGGGACAGAATTACAATTTTTTAATGATTTTGGCAGGCTCTAGGTCACTGAACTCATCATGGTAAGTTGTACTTTAACAGGGGTAATGTTAAAGCCTGCACTTCAAAATCAAAAGCAGAAGTATAGGTTAGAAAAGGCTTAGATTGACAAGGGTTTTTTATGAAAAAGTTGTAGGGATTTTATTGGACTACAGGAAATGTATGAGCCAACAGGTTGCTATGGTTGATTAAAAAAGAGGTTAGGGGCCAGAAAAAGGAAAGTAATCTTTCTACTTTACATTATTTGCACTAGTTAGACAATACTCTTTGTGTTGTATTCAGTCTAGGTCCAAATTTAAGAAAGATATTGACAGATTCAAATTGGTCACTAAGGGAAGGAAGGAAAAAGGAGGGCCAAGTTTTTTAAAATCCCCAAACTATATTGTTTAAAGGATGATTGCAGGAAGATAAGGATACTCAGCTATCTTTTAGTTACCATATGGAAGAAGAGTAAACTTGTCTATTTTGCTCTGAAAGGCAGAAGCAGGATTAATGAGAGTTCATGGAAACAGATTTTGGCTCAACAGAAGGAAAATTTTACAAATAATTACAGCAGTTCAGTGACAAAAAAGACTATTTCATTAAATTGTGAGCCTCCTGTCACTGGAAATATTCAAGCTAAGGCTGGACGGGTGTCTTAGGGATTCTGAAGTCTCCCAGCATTGAAAAGAGCTTGGGGTGGGTGACCTTTGAGATCAGTTCTAACTCTCATAGTCTATGATTTAAGTAAGCATGAATGCCAAGGCTGCTTATGACATGCCAGAGCCACTTTTTCAACTCTTGGCTCTGATTCTGACCAGCTGTGTGACCTTCAGCTAAGAAATTAACCATTTCTTCTTCCAGTTTCCTCATCCGTAAATTGAAGGAGCTAGATTTAATGATGCCTAAGTTCTCCCCAGCATGTCTGTCTCCTTGAGCATCCTCATGACTACAGCATGTTGGAAAAGTAGAGTCTGAGCTGATGCCTGCCATTTTTCTAAGTCAGCTTGCAGGAGAGGGCTGAAAGACCAAAAACCATTGTTGATTCTGGGGGCCATGGAACTAACTCTCAAGTTCTTGTTGGCAGGAGCATGGGTGATTATGATCCCAGAATCTGTTCCCATGGGATCCGTGGCAGGAAGTAGATTAAATAACTGAAAATCTGGTTTCTTTCAAACACCTGTACATTCTGGCTGAGTTCAGCAGTGCCTTGGCAAACAGCTTAGAAGAATTGAAGATCATATGAGCATTGCATTGTAGTTCTGTCCTTTACAAAGCAAACCTTTGTCTTTATTTCCTTAATGATCTGGCAGTTTCTATTGGACTTTGTTTATAATCATGAGAACCAATATCCATAAAGCAACTTATTACGTGACAGATAGTGTTCTAAAAGTTTTATATAAATTACTTTACTCCGTTTATAATCTAAAAAATCTAATGATGAAATCAGTGATTAGGTCCTTTTTACCATAAGGAAAAAGAGTAGTTAAAATCCAGTGTAAGTCTGGCTTAATGGTAGAGTCCAGAATGGAGATTCATGCCCTTATTTTTTTAAACTTCATTACTGCTGTTCAATGACTGTAATTTCCTTTGTGGTCCATTTGATTGCTAATACTTTTTTTCTCTGCCTATATTAACATGCCTCATCCTGCACCACTGCTGCATTCTAGCTCTTCCACTTCTTCCTTGACTTCTCTCTGGCTCCCACATCATTGTCTCCAAATCTCATTTCTTCAGTTATTTTCTCCAAAGGTCTTTGAAAAAGCAGCCATCAGGGGGAGTATCATAGTTTTCTTTACATATATATGTATATAGATATAGATGGTATGGCCATGATTTCAGATACCTCCTCCGGTTACTGAGGTCAGCTAGGGGAGAAAGAAGTAAATTGATGCTTCTTGTAAGGACTTGAAGAACTTAAACCTCATTCCCAGGCTCGTGGGTCTGGCAATACTCACTCCATCTAAGTACCACATTTTCTTCCATCTCTTTGTTTCCTTAGGCTGGAAATGAAAACAGCTGTTAAAAATAAGAGCACATGAGTCAGTTTTGAATCTCAGTGTAGTAATTACAGTTTCCATCTCAATTGGTATAGTTCCTTCCAGTGTACTGAGCCCCATATCACAGCCCCCTTGTTGCCAATTTTATATCAAGACCTTAACTTGTGTTTTCCAAACCTCTAAGATTAAACACTAAATCAATTGCCAAACCAAATAAATAAATAAATAAATGGCAAGGAAGAGAACACTTCAATTTGAAAACCTGATTCTTGGGACATGCCTTTTTTCTGATTTACAATTTTTTTTTTTTTTTGCGGTACACAGGCCTCTCACTGCCGCGGCCTCTCCCATTGCGGAGCACAGGCTCCGGACGTGCAGGCTCAGTGGCCACGGCTCACGGGCCCACCCGCTCCGCGGCATGTGGGATCTTCCCAGACCGGGGCACGAACCCGTGTCCCCTGCATCGGCAGGCGGACTCTCAACCACTGCGCCACCAGGGAAGCCCTGCTTGTACTCATATAGAGGCTATTCCTTGAGTTGTATTTTCTCTTTTCCAAGTTCCTGAGGTTTATGACCTAGTAAGCCAATCTCAAAAGAGTCATCTACAATCCATTAATTGATTGTCCCCTTTTAGAGCAGATTGATCCTCTTTTAGTTCTGCTCAGTCCCCGAATCAACCATTGAGTCCTTGACTGAGCAATCCCACTGGCTTAAAGCTCTGAAGGTCCTCCCCCCCAGCGAATCAGCTGCCTTCAACTGACCTATCTAATATTGCCCTATTAATACAGATCATATGCTATTAGCAAGAGAACTTTGTGTCCTACTGGGGGAGAAGCAGGAGGCAGGAGACTTGACCCTTTCAGTCATTTCACTTTGGCTACTTTATTTCCATTTTCTAAGATTTGATTTCTTTATTGTTAGATTAGATTATTTCTAAAATTCACTTTCCTGCTAATATTTCTATAATTCGGTTATCACTGTATCCTCCATGAGCTAGTTTTATGTGATGAAAATTCTCTTGGTCAGTTTGGGCTGCTCTAACAAAAATACCATGGTCTTGGAAGTCCAAGATCAAGGCAGTGGCAGATCCAGTGTCTGGACAGAGACAGAGAGAGGGGAGAGAGACAGAGCAAGAGAGCGAGCCTTTTCTTATAAGGGCTTAAGTCCAACGTGAGGGCTCTACCTTCATGACCTAATTACCTCCCAAAGCCTCCATCTCCAAGTATCATTACATTGGGGATTAGGGTTTCAACATATGAATTTTAGGAGACACAAGCATTCAGTCCATTGCAGAAATGAAGATATTTGCATGCACGGTATGATTTGTGGAATTCCAGGAAGGCCATTTAGCACACTTAAAAATCCTATACCGGGCTTCCCTGGTCGCGCAGTGGTTGAGAGTCTGCCTGCCGATGCAGGGGACGTGGGTTCGTTCCCCAGTCCAGGAAGATCCCACATGCCACGGAGCGGCTGGGCCCGTGAGCCATGGCCGCTGAGCCTGCGCGTCTGGAGCCTGTGCTCCGCAACGGGAGGGGCCACGACAGTGAGAGGCCCGCGTACCGCAAAAAAAAAAAAAAAAAATCCAATCCCTTTGTTTAACTAAAATAGGCCAAAGGGAGGATAAGGTCTGAAAAGCTGGATTAAATTCCTATTAAATATGATGTAGTCAAATCAAATTATGTTCTCTTCAAGAATTTTTATGGGAAAGCTACTGTGTTTTGAAATGGTAAGAACTTTTTATAATTTCAAGACTACTTTGCTAATAACTATTAAAAATTACTAGCTTAGACCTGGTTTGCCCAAACATTTTGACCATTTTTGCTATCCTTGCCCTGTCCTAAATAAGGTATCATTCATCCTAGGGGTATACACCTATTTGCAAGAAGGTGGAACACTACACTTGTCAAATTACTAGGTCTGCACCTCTATCTTTCAGCAGGCTTACATGAATAACAAAACTGAATGTCCAAATTCTTGTCAGGTTTTAAGTCAGGTATTTATTGAATCCCATTTTACAAATTTAAAAACAAAGTTGGTGGCTTTGATGTGCCTAAGATCGTAATATGAACCCTAACTAACAAAGCCAGTGCTCTATCTCCTGCTGGCCCCAAGCTCTCAGAATACCTGAATTAAATAAGCTGAAAGCAACCATCTAAGTAAATGCCATCTGCAGAGATGTGCTATACTTGGGCCGCTCCTTTGGAATGGGGGGAAAAAGCCAACATTTAAAAGTAAGAGTTTTATTGAGGTATAGTATACATACCATAAAATTCACCTGCTTTAAACATAAAATTCAATGATTTGTAGTAAATTTATACAGTTGTACAACCATCACCACAATCCCATTTTAGAACATTTCAATTGTTCCCCAAAGATCCCTTCTGTCCCTTTACAGGAAATCCCATTTAACACCCACAGTCCCAGGCAACCACTAATCTGCTCCTCCTGTCCCTATAAATTAACCATTCCTGGACATTTCACATAAATGGAAATCATAATATGGTCTTTTGTATCTGACTGTTGTAACTCAAGTACAATGCTTCTGAGGTTTATCCATGTATCAATATTCATTCCTTTTTACTGCTATTGATGGATGTACCACATACTGTTTATTTACCAGCTGATGGACATTTGGATTGTTTCCAATTTTGGGTTGAGTAATGCTGCTGGGAACAAGTACAAGTTTAAAATAGTTGTTTTAAACAATTCTGCCCGGTTTTTTTTTTAATTATTTATTTACTTATTTGGCTGCGTTGGGTCTACATGGCTGCACACGGACCTTCTCTAGTTGCGGCGAGTAGGGGCTACTCTTCATTGCGGTGCATGGGCTTCTCATTGCGGTGGCTTCTCTTTGTTTACCCAAAAAAAAAAAAAAAAAAAAATCCTATACCATTGGGTATCCATTCCTTTGTGGTAGGATATTACCTCTCAGATAAAACACCTTTTAAAATCCAATATGTTTGGAAAGGGAAATCAAAAAACTAGTATGTGAGGTAGTATAGCGTAGTGCTTAGAAGCAGGCTCTTGGGTCAAACTATCTGAGTTCATACCCTTATTGGTATATGACCTTTGGCAATTAATTCACCTTTCTGTGCTTCCTGTGCTATAGTCTCCTCATCTACAAGCTGGAGATGATAATACTCACCTCAGAGGTTTCTGTGAGGTTTCAATGAAATATGTAACATGCTTAGAAGAACAGTATCTTGCTATATGTGTTAGCAATTATTATCCTTCATTTGTATAAATCAGCCTATTATATTGATGTCCTTTTGACAGAAAGTTGATATCAGGTCACAGAGAAATTGGAGTTTTATTTGGGAAACTGGGAGGGGATACCTTGGGTACATGAGGCACTTTGAGGAATAGTCTGCCTTACTGAGGTGTTATAGTTGGTGGCATAAAGCCACTAAGTGCCTGGGTGTCTGAGGGAAATACAAGAGAGATAAAGGGGGATAGATTTGCTCTGGTCATAACCAGCATGTCTAGTAACTCATAGAATTAATCAGCTGGTAGAGTGAGCAAGTCATGTGATATACACCTGCAAATGAATTTGGAATTCAGTACTTGCTTAACATTTTTGTGTCTCATAATTCTATCCCTTGTAATATTCAGGTAATGCTAGGTCTCTGGACCATGGCAAAATGTAAAATAAAGTGGTTTTGTTTGCTAAATGCCCTTGCCTCTTTCTTTTAGATTACATGAAGCAGACGACATTTGAAGTCCAAGCCTTTTTAGAAGCTGTGCAATTCTTCCGACAGGAGAAGGGACACTATGGCTCGTGGGAAATGATCACTGGGGATGAAGTCCAGGTAACATGGGGCTCAGACTTTTGGATCCTATTCTCCATCTGAGTGGTAGGAGGTCAGGGTCATAATAAATAAGCAAATTTTAAAAGTTGCAAGCATGGAAGATGTGGTTCCAAAGGCCATTTCTCTCATTGTCTAGAAGCGTTTGGTCAGCAAACTATTGGACACCTTCTCTAAAGACCTCCAGACCAGACATTAAATAGGGCAGCCCAAAATACTGCAACTG
This sequence comes from Neophocaena asiaeorientalis asiaeorientalis, assembly GCF_003031525.2. Lineage (NCBI taxonomy): Eukaryota > Metazoa > Chordata > Mammalia > Artiodactyla > Phocoenidae > Neophocaena > Neophocaena asiaeorientalis. The sequence goes on along the minus strand of NW_020173731.1, from coordinate 118,681 downwards.
CAATGGAAGAGCTACTTCCAGTTTCTTTCTGGAAAATGCATATTCTCTCAAATGACCTCATGCTTCCAGACTAGAAGCAAATGTGAGCAGTGTGGCATAGTGCAAAGTGTGTGGTGGGGCTTTAGGTCAGAAGACTTGGGTTAAAGCCTGCCAACCTTATTTAACCACTTTTAGTCTCAGGTTACTCCTCTGAAAAAAATAGGAATGACAATGTTTGTGTTGCAGGGTTGTGAGAATTAAATGAGATGTTGTTGGAAAAGTATTTGGCAAATAGCTGTCTTTATCTATGGAATGATTTATAAAGGAAGTAATTAAAGGAAACAAATTTTGAAAGCATTAGGTAGTTTTCTATGTTCCATTTACCTTTTCTGGTACTCTATTCCCTGTGGTCCAGTATAATTTTCCAAGACCCTGATTAAATGTCAGTCATAGGCTAAGTGTCTTGGTTGGTTTGGTACCAGGCACTTTGTTACAATCTCCAAGGAGACTGTATTTCATGATGTGACCTCATCCTCCATAAGGACACCAATCACACAGCTGATTCAGCCAGGAAGAGGAGGCTGGGTATGGGCATTATTTAATTAAAGGCATACAGGGTCCAAGAATGCTATTCTTTAATTTCCCCTCATATCCCAGAATAGCAAGTGTGAAATTTGTTATTAGGGAACAATATTTGGAAGATGCCAGATGGTGTCTTGTCTTTGTATGGTCATTAAACATCTAAAGCCAAAATCATTTTCTCATGGTAGTAGGCTGTTCTTTACTGTTTTACCATATGACTCAGAATCTTCTCCTCCTCCTTCTCCCCCTTCTTTTTCTTCTTCTTCCTTTTTCTGTTGTTTGTTTTTATGATACTGAGCTGCATGAGCTGCTTGTATATTTTGAAGATTAATCCTTTGTCAGTTTCTTCGTTTGCAAATATTTTCTCCCATTCTGAGGGTTGTCTTTTGGTCTTGTTTATGGTTTCCTTTGCTGTGCAAAAGCTTTTAAGTTTCATTAGGTCCCGTTTGTTTATTTTCTTTTTCTTTTTCTTTTTTTTTTTTTGGTGGATTCTAAACTCATTTATTTCCCATCCTGAGACTTACTCAAGAACTTTAATCAATTCTTGGTTTCTGATATTTGGAGGAAGCACATCCATTTATACATCTGAGAGGATTAAGGACTAGCCATACTTATGCCAAAAAGAAAAATGAAAGCATAGGGGAGGCTGAACCACTTGCCATTGATTGGCCTGTTATATAAACATGCATATTTAATAGATATACCAGTATTAAAATGCCATTGTATGGTACTTTTTATGTTCAAATCCTAACTCTGTTCGTTTTATCAATCTCATGAGATATGTAGAGCAGTTATTATTTCCATTTTGTAAATGAGAAAACTGAGGGAAGAATAGAGCGATTAAGTGACTTGCTCAGTTTTATTCATTCAACAATTATTTATTGAGCTGCTGTATTCCAGGCAGTATGCTGGGTGCTAGTGAACCAGAGGTGGACAAGGCAGCATGGTCCTTGCCTTGTGGAGCTGATTGTTTTGGTCACATACTAAGTGGATAAGTGGCAAAGCAAATGATGGCTTCCTACTTCTGGTGCAGTGAAAGATCAACATCAACCATGGGGCTATACCAAGTTAAACAGTTATTTAGCTCCTTGAGTTTAGCCAGGGTACTTGATTTTTTCTTTCATTTGAAACCTCACATCAGCTCACATTCCTTCACGATTGCATTGAAAGCAGGTACTAAGTCCTTTCTGGGAGTTAAGTATTGAGTTTGTTTTCTTTTGTTGACTTTCTGCTCTTTAGTTTGGGCTGATAGGTGTGAATTGCTCTAAAGTGTAAAAGAATGAAATGACTCATCCATTGCCATCGTGGTGAGGCAAGACATACCTAGAAACATCCAGAGAACAAGGCAGCCTTAGCAGTGTGTGTGGGTACATATGTGGGTCTGTTCATATATGGACATCATAAAGCATTAGCACAAAGCAGTCACAGGAAGGTGTTAATTTTGCTGTATAAAAAAAGTACCTTAAAGGGGAAAACAAAACAAAACAAAAACCAGAGAAGAAATCAGTAAAATCTGGAGTTATCAAGTGACCCAATATGAAGTTTTGCTCCCCCAGGAATCTAAGTTTCTTTGGTGAAATCACAGACTCATCAGGTGTGGGCACTGGAAAGGCATTTCAGGATAATTTGTCCAGTACCCTCCAGGCGAGAGAAAGAACATTCAGAGAAGTTGGCCCAAGTCACAAAGCCAGTCTGTGAAAGATACGCGTTTTGAGCCATGTCAGGTGATCCTTTAAGAAGCTGGTAAAAGGAAATAACTTTCAAGACTTTACTGTGTGGGGCCTGGTGAGGGTAAGCTTCACTGTAACCGCTTGCACATGGAGCTGAAGCAGTGTCTGTCCTACGACCCACAGAAAAAAGAGGTCAGCGCCCCAAAGAAGCTACCAAGTAGTTAAAGAAAAGGGCATAGCATAACTGAGTTTGAGAATATGACATCTTTTGTTTAAAGCACTGAATTTATTTGCATTTTTTCATGTCTGCTAAGAACTTCATCATAACACAGTCCTAGGGGACTGTATTCAGAAGATTTTCAGCATTGTTACATTATTATCTTCCTAGTAATGACTCACACAGCTAGTATGGCATGCCCTCGTGGTGATGGTTATTTTAGGCAAGTGTCTAGGCAAAGCAAATATCTTAGAATAACTTGCCTGACAGACTATTAAGGTGAAAATATTTGTACACCAGTAAAAGCATCAATATATTTTCTACTTAATAAAAAATGTATCAAGTGAAGTCATGAGGGAAAGCATTTTGTAAAATGTAAGTACAAGCTATGTGGCATACTTATTATTTGCCTTTAAATTAACCAGATGGGCCAAGAGAACAGTTCAAAATTCCCACAGATCACAGTGGTTTCAAGATCGGAAGACTATCCACATTTTTTTAGGCCTTGTCCATAGGTTGTCTTTTGTCTAATGACCTTGGATGCGACCCATTTAAATGGATTCTTTCACCCATGGTTGCTGAGTAACACAAAGGGCACAAGGCCAACAGCCTGATCAGACCATGGGGCCAGCCTCAGGAAGGAGGGCAGTCTCTCTGGGCCTCACACCTTCCTCACAGCTGCAGCATCTGGAAGGTAACAGGTGGTGTGGCCTTCAGGGAGCGGGCCTGCGTTTCTTGGTTTCGATCAACCTAATGCCGGGTCTGGTTTCGTACATGTGTGGTGGAATTTTTAAATCTCCCAGTTAAATCCCAGCAATTAAATTTACACCCCCCACCCCCCACCCCCGTTTTTAAAGCACGAGAGATATCTTTAGGTTCCTTATGGTAAAACTCAGTGGATTCTATTCTGAAGAGGGAAGGTTGGGGAAACTCCTTCATTAGTATGATTGGTTTTATTAGATTAGCTACTTTCTTTTCGATAGCCCCAGGGCTTTGGACCCTGCTCATGGAGGGCTGACCAAGGTAAGGAATCTCAGAGCAGATCCTGGGCAGGTGAGGATTCTCACAAGGTCAGGATGTGGTGGGGCTGACGTTTACAGGAGGAAGAGTTTAAACGTGCTCCCATCCCCCTCATTTTTTTTTCCAGACATATTTCCTTTCCAATCCCTTAAGTTATAAAATAGAACCAAATTTCTTGGAGCATTGTATGGGAAAAACTAAAAGAAAACTATAAGCCCACCCAGATGGAATGTTCTTTTTCTTTGGACGGTATAATGTTTTCATCTTTCAAATCCCTTTCACACTCATGTTCAGATTCAAGCCAATCTCTGCAAAAGGATGAATTTGGACAATTATTATGATTCTTGAATTTAATACTTTTAAACTAAGACAATATTTCCCATTGATTTGAAGTTCTGGCTTCAGTGTCCTTACTCTCTCAGCTCACTCTCCCCATGCCAACACTTCCATCACTCTTGGGCAGATGTGTTCCAAACAAGAATTTACTCCACTGGGCAAGATGAGGTTCATGAATTATTGATGATGTACTTGAACCTAATTTTTGGACGTGCTGATTCCTATGGAGTTTGCACATGTCAAGTTCCTCTTAAACTCCTCAAAAATGCTGCTTCACCTCAGCATTTTAGGAAAGACTTGGGAGCAATATTTTTTTAAAAACACCCTGAAAACTGTAGACAACCCTCGCCCATATTCTACTCATCCCACCAATGTCCAGTTGTTCCAAAGTATTTGTTATTCCCTTCTTTTTCTAAACTTTAAAGAAGATGGAGGTGGGATTCAGGGTGCAGTAGAGACAAAGAGCATGAAGACGCTTAGATCCCAAGAAAGCTCCAGGGGAAACGACGGTCTCAGGGGATACAGACAAGAACTCAAGCCACCAAAACCAAGCCTGACCCCCTTCACAGTTTTGCTAAGGATACCCTTATCTATAATGGAAGTTCCCCCTCTTATCCTAAATGGGCTAGATTCTTCTAGTTTGACTAGTAGAAGTTTGAACTGAGGAATTTGTCCTTTCCAATGGGAAAATGTCAACAGGCGTGACTGTTCCTTGCAGATATTTAAGAACGTTTACCGTCTAGGATTGTCTTCCTAGAGATTTCTGTGGCCTCAGACCCAGAGTTAAACCATTAACCTAACAGATTTCATGTAGCCAGGACGGGGTTGGCCAGTCATGACACCTTCGGTTAGCCTGATGCTAAGATTTAGGCGTCACCAACTAAACCAGCTCTGAGGCTGTCTTCCTCTTGACAGATCCTGAGTAACCTGGTGATGGAGGAGCTCATGCCAACCCTTCAGACAGACATCCTGCCTAAAATGAAGGGGAAGAAGAACGACAGAAAGAGGGCCTGGTTCGGTGTAAGCGATGATTTTGCCCTGCAGCTGTGCCACTCAAAATGAACATGCCTTTCCCTTCTCTTTTTAGGTTTTTTTTTTTTTTTTTAATATGTAATTCCTTCCCTGGGTGGAGAACTGCCCAGTCTGCTCAGTCTCACTTACATGAGGACTAATCCAAACAGACTCAAACTTTGAAAGACAAATTAGAGTGTGTGTGCAGTTTTGTTTATGTTGCGATTGTCTGCGATTAACCCACCCGCCTCTACTTGACTCCCTCAGGTGCTGACGCACGACAGAGCCCCAATTTATGTGTTGTTCTCTGTTGCAGCTCCTCGAAGAGGCCTACAACCTGGTTCAGCATCAAGTTTCAGAAGGATTAAGTGCATTGAAGGAGGAATGCAGGGCTCTGACAAAAGGCCTGGAAGGCACCATCCGTTCAGACATGGATCAGATTGTGAACTCAAAGAACTTTTTAATTGGAAAGATCAAAGGTCAGTGGAGATAATCCATGCTCCTACAAACTAAATAGGCTGTGTATCTAAGGCTCCATCACATAGTGAGAATTCCTAGTTTTAGAGGAGAATTACACGAGGGACTTGGAAGGAGATGATAACACTTGAAATAGGAGCGTGCTGGTGGTGCTCTGAAGGGCCTCCGCATGGAAACTTCAAGGACACAGGGTGGAGGAAACGTTGCTGCTTGCCTTGTAGTGGTGCCTGTGTATCCTGATCCTGCACCTCTCCCGTTGTAGCACTTCTCATACCAAATTGTAATGGCTCTGCTCCTGCCCTCTCCCTGCTGTAAGCTCTCGAAGAGCAGGGCCATGCTGCGCTGGTTCACTCAGGTATTCCCAGTGCCTAGTACCATGCCTGGTATATGCAGACTCACAGTGAATATTTGAATCAGTGAATAATGGATTTTCCTTTAACAAGAAAAAGACTTTGGGCTTAGAGTCAATAAATCTGGATCCTACAGATCTTCCTCCACTTATGATGGGGTTACATGCCAATAAACCTATCATAAGTTGAAAATGCATTTAGTACATCTAACCTACCAAATACCATAGCTTAGCATAGTTACCTTAAACATGCTCAGAACACTTATATTAGCCTACAGTTGGGAAAAATCATCTAACACAAAGTCTCTTTTATAATAAAGTGTTGAGTATCTCACTTAATTTATTGAATACTGTACCAAAGATGAAAAACAGAAGGTTGTCTGGGTACAGAATAGCCGTCAGTGTATCGGTTGTTTACCCTCGTGATGCGGTGGCTGATGGGGAATTGCGGCTGCTGACACTGCCCAGCATCGTGAGAGAGAATCTTACTGCTTATCACTAGCCCCAGAAAAGATCAAAATTCAAAATTTGAGGTACAGTTTCTGCTGAACGCCTATTGCTTTCACACCACTGTAAACTTGAAAAATCGTTAAGTCAAACCATCCTAAGTAGGGAACCGTCTATAGTCCCAGCTCTAATGGTAGATGGTCATGTGTGCTCAGGGAGGTCACTCGACTTCTATGTGCCTCAGTATCCTCCTCTGAAATCACATGGGAGGGCCCATGAGATTGGGGTCAGCAAACTGTGGCCCTTGGGCCAAAGCTGGCCTGCCGCCTATTTTTGTAAATAGCATTTTATTGGAAGACAGCTGTGCCCACTCATTTGTGTACTGGCTGAGGCTGCTTTCATGCTACAAAGGCACTGTTGAGTCATTGGAACTGAGACCTTAGGGACGGCAAAGCTGAAAATGTTCAGTATCTGGCCCTTGAAAGAAAGAAGTTTGCGTGTTTCTACACAAGAGAACTTAGATGACCTCTGAGGAATCCTACAGGATAAAATTCTATGGTTCTGCATTCCTACATACCAAAAAGCACACCACACCGAACATCATTTCAGAGGGAAAGCACGCCGGCTCATCTGCGATTGTATATCAGCAATCTTCTTATATAGTCAGTTTTCAAATTATTCACTTACTCATTCATTCAAAATATAGTCACTAAGTGCTTTCCGAGCAAGGCGATGGAGCTTTAGCAGTGAACAGGGAAGACCCAGTTCCTGTGCTCAAGAGACTTAGAACCTAATGGGATTTTCTGCTTGGTGGATTATCCTCTGCACTTCAGGCCCTGTTCATACTGCAGCCCAGCTCGCTCCAGGCTCTTCTAACAGGTCCTTCTGAGAGGAGGTTGGAGGAGGCATAACTAGAGCAAAGGAGTGTGTGTCTGAATCTGTTGTTTATCTGTTCAGGTGATGCCTTCTAAAACCAGATATAAATTAACTTCAGAGTGTTTTCTGTTTCCTATTATCCAGATCTCTTATTCCTTTATTAGCTCAACAGATCTAGAGTTGACTGTATATTGAAATGCTTTATACAGCTTAAAACTGCCAACACCCAACTCCTGTGCCCGGATACATTCTGTTTGTCTGGAGCTGAGCTGAGCCTAACAGTGGCCATTCTCATGGCCTGAATTAAACCGGTCTCTCTTTCTCTCTTGCCTAAATCTATGTGGCTCCAGTATATTTCACATAAAATGGAAAAATATTCTGCCCTGGACTAGTGTTTGTTTCCTAAAGGAAGCCTTGGAAGGAAATCGCGATCAGATCTTTTTAAAACGGAATATGAGAAACACATTGTAACCAGGCCTCTGGTTCTCTCCCTTTAAAACAAGAAACTGCACATCAGGCTGCATTGATAAAGGACTTTGGATTTCAAGAAAAGAACTTTGGGAGTATTGAAGTAGCAATCTCTCCATTTCTTCCCATATGACTCTTGAGAGTGAAGCAACTGGCTTAAGTTCTGCCCCACAAATACCGACTCATTTAATAAGCATTTATTCTGCTCCTGCTGAATACAAGGTCTTTGAAGAGACAAAGAAGAAGACATGATTTTACAAGTAGAAGAGGATAAAAAGCATGTCACAGATACTGAAACAGAAGGAAAAATATTATAAATGCCATAAAAGAGACAAGAACAGAGAGCACAGCGGTTCCCAAGCAGGAACCATTTCGACTTCAAAAAACCATGTGGGCTCCTCACAATGAGAGTACTGTTTTAGTGTCAGTTGATGGGAAAGAATGGTAATGCTAACAGGTATAGTAAAAGCTAACAGTTACTGAGTACTTCCAGAGGGTCACATAGGGTTCTGAGCACTTTGAACACAGTGAACTCATTTAATCCTCACCATAACCCTCAGAGTAATGACTCTTATGATCCCCATTTTACAGATGAGAAAACTGAGGTAGAGATTAAGTAATTTGCCTGAGATTCCAAAGGTAGAGTGTGACAGTCAGAACAAACCCAGCCCCCAGCCCCAGCATTTTCTCTCTTAATCACTCTGCTCAACTGAATTAATGTATGGCTCTTGAATTAATGTGTCACAACACATGAATCATTACAGCAGCACCTCTGCATCCTTGAGAAATAGCAGAGCATACCTGTGTGGGATGTAAAATTTATTCGATCATTAAGGAAACACCAGCAGACCATAGTTCAGGAAGCTGTGTGGTGGTTCCGGGCATTAGGCTGTCCTGAGTAGGTGAAATTTAAACTTGGCCTTGAGGGCTTCCCTGGTGGTGCAGTGGTTGAGAGTCTGCCTGCCGATGCAGGGGACACGGGTTCGTGCCCTGGTCCGGGAGGATCCCACATGCCGCAGAGCGGCTGGGCCCAGTGAGCCGTGGCCGCTGGGCCTGCGCATCCGGAGCCTGTGCTCCTCAACGGGAGAGGCCACAACAGTGAGAGGCCCGCGTACCGGCAAAAAAAAAAAAAAAAACTTGGCCTTGAAGAGGTGAGTAGGATGTTTACAAGCAGAGGTGGAGGAAGGAAGGCACAGGTGAAAGGAACACTGAATAAAGGCACAGAGAGGGGGCTGGAGCACATGGTGGTACATAGGCAAGGGGGGATCAAGCAGAGAGGAGCATGGCCTTCCACGACCCCTCCCTGTGCCTCTCTCTGCCCCCATGCAGCAGCGGACATCAGCCAGCTGCTAAATCTTTTATGTATATTACCCGTGTTCATGATTATTCTGAAATTTCAATTAGACACTTTTCAAATAGTTCTTCTCTCAGAGTTAATTTATAAATAATTCATTTATCTTCCTGGCAAACGATTTTGCATTTTGGTATCAAGTAAGTTATTTTTAGGAGTCAGATTGTTTCATATTTGAGTCATACAATAGAAAGGGGTTTTTACCTAGTAATTGTATGACCTGGTTGATATTTTATATCTCAAATATTTGTGAGTTACTCATAGTATCAATAGTATTGGTCATCTCAGATTCTCAGAGTAAGAGGCAGTCTGACCCTCTGTAACTCTGTGAAATATTTCTGCAAATTGAAATAAGAATGTGGCCATTTGTCTCACCATAAGCAAGTTATTTGCCAATAAAAATAAACAAATATATTTGAATTATAATTCTGGATCTGAAAATTAGGGCGTGACCTTGGTTGAATCAGCTAACATCTCCAGGCCCCCTTTTTCACATCTGTAAAATGAGGGCCTAGACACTGAGATGAGTTTGTACTTCTTTGATCCCGTATGAGGTTAGGTGACTTAAAGAGTTCCGCAAAGCTAGACTTCCATCCACACAGTGAGCTCAAGCCTCTTCCAACTCAAACTTCCTTTACTGCATTGCTGCTTCCAAACCTGGTTAATCATGAGAATCACCTTAGCACTTAAAAATAAATGCAGATTTCCATGTCGTATCCAGACTTACTGAATCGGGATCTTTACTACGCTTTCCTAGAGGGGTGGGATAGGGAGGGTGGGAGGGAGGGAGACGCAAGAGGGAAGAGATATGGGAACATACGTATATGTATAACTGATTCACTTTGTTATAAAGCAGAAACACACCATTGTAAAGCAATTATACTCCAATAAAGATGTTGAAAAAAATAAATAAGTCAATCAATCAAATGACAGTATTTCCTCTGGGAAGTAAGAGTATGGTTACATTTTTTTTTTAATTCCTCTTTATGATTTTCTGTACTAAGTTTCTGTCACTAAGCATGTCATCCTTGATTATCAGAAAAAATGTTTATGTTTTTAAACATAAAAATGTTTATGTTTTATGTTTAAATCTAAGCTTTTAGATTTAAAATTAAATTGAATTAATCTAAACATAAAATTTAATATAAATATAATCTAAACATAAAATTAAATCTAAACATTTAAAAATGTTTATGTTTATGTATTATCAGAAAAAATAGCGTGTGTTTTAAAATTGGGGGTGGGGATGGGGGGCGGGGTGGCAAACCAGTTAGAACTTGTTTCCATTTGCCCCACAAAAAGATGGTACTTGAGCTTTTAAAAAGGCCCTGGAGAAGCGGGGAGGGGAATTGAATTATATCGACTGGTTAACGCTTAGAAAAATGAATTAAAACTTAATAAATTGTGTTTTTAGAAGACAGACTATGAATTTATAATGATGATGATTGATAGGAAATACATGGGTCATTGGCATTTTCTTTTTTCTGTAATAGGCATTATGTATTCATAGGGACCAAGCAGAAAAATGCATTTCATCCCAGGGGAGAGGTAATCTTGGGGAGGGGAGAGATTCTCCTTGTTCCAATTCTCAAAGAGAGATTCTCTTTGATGGTTTTCCATTCTAGTGAGTGCTGGCACAGGACTCACTGTGTTGGTCTGTCTTGCCCATTTGAGCTTGCCTTGGCTGTTAAAGGGCTCTGTGGGGCACTGTCCAGCCCGGCCCCGCTCCAGTGCCTCTGAATCCAATTTTGCCATCACTCACAGTTTTCTGACTATTTCCTACCTTAGCGATGGTGGCTCAGCCAGCAGAGAGAAGTTGTGCAGAGAGTGTGCAACCATTCCTGGCATCCATTCTGGAGGAGCTCATGGGACCGGTGAGCTCAGGATTCAGTGAAGTACGCTCACTCTTTGAAAAAGAAGTGGATGAACTTAACCAGAACTTTCAGACCACCAAAGACAGTGCCCAGCTAAAGGAGGTAGGATACGAAGCCAGGGAGTGGAATGTGAATTGTCTGCCTGGGACTGCCTTTTTGTGGGTCTTTATCTGCATTCATTCATTCTTTCCTCCCCCTCTCCCTCCCTCCCTCTCTCCCTTCCTTCCTTCTTTCCTTCCTTCCATTCAGCTCCCCTTCCATCTATTCATCTAGCCTTTCTGCGGTTCATTCAAACACATTATTCATTCATCCATTCATCCATCTATCTACCTGCTTTCCTTTATTAATGGTTTTCAAGTTGCAAAAATAATAACATGCTTGTATAGGTAAACAATATACAAAAATACTTATATAAAGGCAAAATTAATCACCGTCACCCATACCCACGTAATTTTAGTCCACCCCCAACTCCTAAGCCCTCTCCACTTCCAACTCCCTGAATTAACTAATATAAATAGCTTAGTATGTGTTTTCACCTGCTTCTCCCTTGTTCATACAAATATATACACGTATATCCTCATTTATATAAATTCTGTTTGTTGGTTTGTCTGCTTCCAAAAGTACGGACTCATAATAAAAACCAATGTTTCTCAAGGTATGGTCCTTGGACCAGCATCATCATCATCACATGGCTGCCCCACTGATGATTTACCAGATCAGAAACTCTGGGGTAGGGCCCAGCAGTCTGTTTTCACAAGACCTCCAGAGGACCTGATGGATCCTCAAATTTGAGAATCACTGACAGACATAACTGGGCAGCTTTGTTTTACACTTGCCATATCACGATAGACATCCCTACAAGTCAGTGGATAAAACCAGACACCTCTGTTTTTTTCCCTTTCTTTTTTTTTTAAATGCATACATACACAAAATTGTATATAAACAATATCATTTGTAAATATGTTGAGGTTTCTTATTGTAGCCTTTTTTTGAACTTAATTTTACTCTCCCACCTCCCCCCATATCCCCTCCTTCCACTCAAGCAACTAGTGTTAACAACTTAGCATGTGCTATTCTGTGCTTTTCTCCATGCTCATATAGCCTATTAAACACACACATTTTGTAGGCTATGTTTTTTTAGGTAGTTTGCTCTTAGAAAAATGGGATTATATTATATGTACTGCTCTGCTTTTCAGTTTTCTCATTCAAAAATACCTCATGAAACAATTTTTAAGTTAACTGTTCTAGCTCTAAATCATTTTTTGTAGTAACCGCATAATATTTCATGTATGAATACACCGTGATTTATTCAATCATCCAGATGTTGCTAGCACCATGAACAAAGCTGCAATAAATAATCTTGTTATATATATTCATTTACTTTGATGCTTTTATTTCTATGGGATAGATGCCTAGGACAGGATTGCTAGGTTGAAAGGTAGGAATATTTCTCATGTTAACTGATGTTTCCATTTGCTTCCCAAAAAAAGAATTAAAATTTTACAATTCTACCAATTGTACATGGCAGAGGACTTTCTCCTTTATATTCCTGTCAGCATTAGGGAATCACTTGTTTAACTTCTGCCAATCTTACAGGAGCAAAGTGGTAACCGATTGATTTTTCCTCTCCTGTCTGTTTAATGATATTTTAAAAAATAGACACATTACAAATTATATGTCAAGGGGCAAGTTTGACAGCATGCTTTTGGTCATTAATTCTACTTCAGTGAGGTTCTCCAGAACTCACTTTTTTTTTTTTTTTTTTTTTTTTTTTTTGCGGTACGCGGGCCTCTCACTGTTGTGGCCTCCCCTGTCACGGAGCACAGGCTCCAGACGCACAGGCCCAGCGGCCATGGCTCACGGGCCCAGCCGCTCTGCGGTATGTGGGATCTTCCCGGACCGGGGCACAAACCCGTGTCCCCTGCATCGGCAGGCAGACTCCCAACCACTGCACCACCAGGGAAGCCCCAGAACTCACTTCTAAAGGGAGTAATATTTTCCTTTTACAAGCACAATGAAAGTGGACCCTTGTTAAATTCTTTTTTTTTTCTTATAAATAACCAAGTTTCTGTATCTTTTTAAATTAATTAATATTTAATTTTGGCTGTGTTGGGTCTTCGTTGCTGCACGTGGGCTTTCTCTAGTTGCGGTGAGCGGGGGCTACTCTTCATTGCAGAGCACGGGCTCTAGGCGCATGGGCTTCAGTAGTTGTGGCATGCAAGCTCAGTAGTTGTGGCTCGCAGGCTCTAGAATGCAGGCTTAGTAGTCATGGCGTGTCCCCTGCATTGGCAGGCGTATTTTTAACCACTGAGCCACCAGGGAAGTCCCCTTGTTAAATTCTTGTTTAGAGAAATCTAGAACTCTAGATTTATCTCTTTTCTGTGACCTGAAACTCAGACAGCACATCCTGTATTATTCACAATCACCCTGTTACTGTGTTACTCCCCAGTTCTCCGTAGGCCTCCATTTTCAGCACCTTTCTTTCTGTCTTCTCTTTCTCCACCCACCCTCCTGTTTATTCTAGATCTGCAATATTCAATTTTTTAAATTACTTTTAAATAAGCTTGGAAAATAAGATGCATTCTGTTGGCAAAAACACTCATAGTGTAAGACTATGTTGATAATACTTGAGATCCTTAGTGGATGAGGTCAGTTGCTGTCCTCTTGCTGGAAGTCATATGGCCTCATCGATCAAGTTATCACTTGTACAAACTAGAGGAGGGGGGACCTCAGGTTTTAAAGCTGGATACCTCTTCTAGGCTAGGCCTCTTCCTATCTCACCCACCTCCCCATCCACTAGCAGAGGGAAGCCCTTGGGCACTGACAGAGCCTCAGAGAACTGTGGGGACTCTGGCTTTACTCTTAGAGTCCAGGGGGCATCCTGAACTCCCTGGGATTTTCTGAGAGGGATGTCACTCATTAAAGAAGGCTTTGGAGGCTTGTGAGCTCACAGCAGTTCCATGTGCCAAAGAGCCTTCCTGAACTCTTGAGCTCTGGAAGTGGGTACTTGGAGTCCATCAAGAGCTTGACAAGACTGAGCCCCACTGAATGCAGCCCTGGGAGCTTCCATTGTCCAGTTGGTTCTTCTACCAATCTCTATCCTAGCAATAGAGCTGCCCTAGGAACCCATCCAAGAACGGAAATAAGACAATGAAGATGTCGCAGATATAGTGATCTGAGAAGTGATTCAGTCTAATAACATGTGTGATTGTTTAGAATTTATGTAATATGTAATAGTCGTGTAATATAGTTCCTAAGTCTGAAGGTGTGTAATTTTTCCCTTCACCAAAATGCAGCATCTAGACTGGCTTATGAATCTTCCATTGGATTCCGTGAAGATGGAACCTTGTTATAGTAAAGTCAACCTGCTTCAGGAGCACCTGCAGGATCTCAAGAGCCGCTTCAGATTCCCCCACATCGATCTGGTGGTCCAGAGGACGCAGAACTACATGCAAGAGGTAGGGGCGGTGAGGTCATCCACGTGGATGAGGTTGGGGGAGCAGAGAAACGAGTGCGGCAAATGAGACAGGTGTACTAGTGTAGCTCAGGGAAATGAGGCCCATTTCTTTAGTCACCATGTTGAGTGAGGACATATTTTGTGCTGTTCCAGCTGGCTCATCTTTCTTCCATGTTGATGAGCATCGTAAAGAAGAGATATCTCAGGGAAATAAAGTAGCATTAATTGATAATTACTTGATTTGTCAAATCAGTGCTATTAATGTTGGATGCAGATTAGAATCATCTGGGAGCTTTTAAGAAATACTGATGTCTAGGCCACACTCCTAGTGATTTTGATATTATCTTTTTGGTAATTAAAAAAAAATTTCTTCCACTCCCATCCCTACTGCTTTTAATATGCAACCAGGATGGAGAACCAGTGGCTTGAATCAATTCCCTAACCTAGTTAAAAGTAAATCAATCAATCAGTCAATCAGAGCTTTAAATTTGGATTTCTTGGGTCTCCTTGATAGGTTCCTTTTTTTCCCACAAGGAACTTTTTCTCCAGGGCAGGAGTGAATAGCTCAAACTCGTTCCATATTCTAATGCTTTCTAAATGAAGGAAGGGTGTGACCATTGAAGCCATTAAGAGCACAATTCTACTTCACAAATGTTCGAAGGGAGCTTCCTGTGGGTTGGACGCTGTGCCAGATTCCACTCTGGGGAGCTGATAGTGAGACAGATTCTTAGGTAAATTCACTACAGCGTTGAAAGCGCTGAGAGAAAGGTATTGTGTTGGATGCTTTCAGATCACAGGCTTGGGGAAGAAAGGAGATTTTTCTTCTTAAAACTTATAGGCAGGATTAAGTGGCACACTTTATTATCTAACCTCTGAGTTGTGAGGGATTAAAGACAGACAAGGAACAAAATTGGTCAACGGTTTGACTGAAGTCCCTTTGATAGTACTGGACCCTGGTGAAACAGGTACAGGCACAAGTGCAGAGAATAAGAAATCTGAACTACTTCCGTTCCCTAACCCACGAGCATGTCAGCCACAGTCTCCACTGAGCTCTGACCCTGCCTCCCTTCCCAACCTGGCAGAGAAAGGAAGAGAAGTAGGGTGGGAGACTGGAAAATGGAGCGAGAGATGTGCTGGCATGGTTTACATCCATCTGAAAGTGGAGGTGCAGAACTAAAGGGCCACCTCATTTCATTAAGCCCTGACCACAGGCACCAGAGAACACAGGAAAGGGATGACCACAGGAAATGATGATATCCTCAACCTCATGGTCTTGGGTTTCCCAGTTAAGGGTGGAAGGAGAAGAGATGAGAAGAAAAGATACATACATGTGTACATACACGCATAGGTATGTGTGTGTGTGTGTGTGTGTGCTTCCCAGCCTCTTACTGATGCCACTGTGGCCATGGGCCTATGCATTTCACAGTCCATGTAGTGGGATGAGGACCTGTTGCCCTGGGTCATCCACAGGGTAGTGACCATCTTTGGTGGTCATCGTCTCCTTCTCTCCAAGTTGATGTAGACTTGGAGAGGGTAGTGATCCCAGCCTGTAACTGCGGTCTGTTTCTGTGTTGCTTTTGGTTTCTAGCTAATGGAGAATGCGGTATTCACTTTTGAGCAGTTGCTTTCCCCACATCTCCAAGGAGAGGCCTCCAAAACCACAGCCGCCATTGAGAAGGTTAAGCTCCGAGTCTTAAAGGTAAAATTGTTCTCTCATTTGTGGGAAGCATGAAGCAAGAATGTGACCCATTTGTTTCGTGAAGTGGAAAATACCAAGTTCTCTGTTTCACTTGCCCCGCCTTTTAAAAATCTTTCCCCTTCTCTTTCCTCCCTGAGACACCCGTGACTATCACCTAGCAGCAGTTCCCCCACGACTTTCATGCCTATTCTGCCATCTAGTGGCTACTTTAGGGACCACAGGTCCTCAGCGTCATTGTCACTTCCTCAGCCAGAAGTGAGGTGTCCAGGCTTACTTGCATAGCAAGTGGACTTGATATTTATTGGCTATCCACTATAAGCAAAGGATTGTGATAGGTATTGCATGGAATATAAAAATAGGCAAGGCACACCCTCTTTCTTCGAGGAGTTTACAGTATAGTAAAACCTATTTAAATTAACCATCATGATACCTGCTTTATGAAATTGTTTTAAATGTGCTTCATGCAAAAGTTTATATTAAAATGGCTGTAATAATAGGAGCTTACATATATAGGTCATATCTTTAAGCTTTTTTAAAAACAACCCGGACTTCCCGGGTGGCACAGTGGTTAAGAATCCACCTGCCAACGCAGGGGATACAGGTTCGATCCCTGGCCCAGGAAGGTCCCACATGCTGCAGAGCAGCTAAACCCCTGCACCGCAACTACTGAGCCTGTGCTGTAGAGCCTGTGAGCCATAACTACTGAGCCCGCGTGCCACAACTGCTGAAGCCCGTGCGCCTAGAGCCCGTGCTCTGCAACAAGAGAAGTCACTGCAATGAGAAGCCCACGCACCACAACGAAGAGTAGCCCCGTTCGCCGCAACTAGAGAAAGCCCGTGTGCAACAACGAAGACCCAACACAGCCAAGATAAATTTTTTTAAAAACCTGTTTCATTTGATCCTCACAAGAACTTGTGAGATCATTGGAATATGTCTCCATTGTAGAGATGAGGAAACTGACCTCCTAAGGTATCACATGACTTACGTAAGCTCAATAGGCTAGTCTGTGGTGAGCTTAGAGCTAAAACTATCCCTAAACCTAGTCCACTAATTTTTTATTACCTACTTTCCCTAAGCATGGCTTTGGAACAGAAGATCAAAGTCTCACAGAGCCTAGGAGGTGGTCCCTGAATTTCAGACCTGATCTTAATGCCTCACAGGCAGTAGGAAACTCTGGCAACCAAATCATTGAGATTAAAAGCAATATTTGTCACAATAACACACAAAATAATGAACCTGCCATTGAGAAAGAAAAGATAGTCCCAATGTCAATGCCACCTGCCACATCAACACAATTTTTACCTCTCAGGACAGTCCATCTCTTTCCTGGACACTTTTATCTACAAGAACATACTTCCTAATGCTAAGCCAAAGTTCTCACCACTGGTAATTCTAGTTCTACCCTCTTTGCTCATGTCCTTCTTCCACATGGTAGCCTTTGGTTGTTTGAATAGAGCTATGTTTTTGCCCCAAGTTATTATCTCCAGCATAAATCTCTTTAACCATTTTTTTCTTTTTTTTTTTTTGCGGTACGCGGGCCTCTCACTGTTGTGGCCTATCCCATTGTGGAGCACAGGCTCCGGATGCACAGGCTCAGCGGTCATGGCTCACGGGCCCAGCCACTCCGCGGCATGTGGGATCCTCCCGGACCGGGGCATGAACCCGTGTCCCCTGCATCGGCAGGCGGACTCTCAACCACTGCACCACCAGGGAAGCCCTAACCATTCTTTATTTGGCCTGACCATTCTGCTTACATGCCTGTGACTATGCTCCAGTTTGTCTGTGCCTTCCCCACTTTAAAGCAACACCTAAAACCAAACCCTGGTCTCTAGGTATGGATGTTCCATGTAGAACAGAGTGAATCATCATCTTTCCAGTTCCAGATACTGCATCTCTTTGGTTAACACGCCATGGTGTTAATGTAGCTGTGAGCCAGATGCTCTCTTTCCTTGTGGAAATCGTTACAACCTACCAATCCTGCTTTCAGGATGTAGAGTGAAGGAAGGAGATGATCGTGGCTTCCATGGACCAACTCAGGACAGGGGTGGTGAAATAATAACTCATCCCCCAGTTCTGTCTTCAACTTTCTAACACAGAAGTCACTCTGTTTTTTTTTTTTTTATCTTACTTCAGTTTCCACATGTGTAAGAAGGGAAGGTAAGATGGGTCATTATCAGTCATAACCTTTACTTAGAGTGTGAGAGAATTGCACAGAAAGATCTCTGAAACCTTGGAACACCACAAGGGTCCTCAGAAATTAGGGGGGGAAAGGGAGATGAAGTGAGTAGCTGAGTTTTTTGTTGAAGCAAAAGTGAACAGATTGTAATGTTGCTATTTAGCCTATGTTTCTATCTCTGTATTGACAGCAATATGATTATGACAGCAGCACCATCCGGAAGAGGATATTTCAAGAGGCGCTGGTTCAAATCACACTTCCCACCGTGCAGAAGGCACTGGCGTCCGTGTGCAAACCAGTAAGGGGATGGGTTACTCCAGAGCCTGCTGTCGTTGCCTATGAAGTTCAAGCAATTGTTTTTGGTCATGATGTGCTTACAAACAGTATTTGACCAGGGAGGGGTCAACAAACTTTTCCAATAAATAGTCAGATAGTAAATATTTTAGGCTTCCCGGCCATACTGTTTCTGTTGCAATCACTCAGTTCTGCTGTTGTAGCACTGAAGCAGCCATAGGTGATACATAAACAAATGGGCAGTCTGTGTTCCTATAATACTTTATTTACAAAAACAAGCAGCTGGGGCTTCCCTGGTGGCGCAGTGGTTGAGAATCTGCCTGCTAATGCAGGGGACACGGGTTCGAGCCCTGGTCTGGGAAGATCCCACTCGTACCGCCAAAAAAAAAAAATAAAAAAAAAAAAAAAAAAACAAAAAAAACAAGCAGCTGGCTGGATTTGCTGACCCTTGGACAAGACAAAAATCTCAAAGGGTAATAATCAGAGTTTGAGCCAAGTTAAGGGTTGCCATAGAATGCCTGAGGATACCAGGGGTTCCTCATTATGGTGTGACTCATAGGTCCAGCGTGTCCTCTGAAACTTGACCTCTACATCCATGAAGAGACCTTAAGTAACACAATTACAGAAGGCTATTTGTTCTGTTAAATCCAGTAACGTATGCTTATTGAAATCAATGAAACTGAAACCATTTAAAGCTGCCACGGACACTAGGCAACCAGTGACAGCCATGATTGTGAAGATGTGACTTAGCCTGTAGAGCAGGGTCGTGGATGAGCCAACTGCGGAGCCTGGGTCAAGACCTGGGTTCAAGTCCCAGCTCCTCTATGTATGAGCTCTGGGGCCTCGGGCAAGTCACTTTTCCTCTCTCTTGGCCTAGATTTCATCAAGAAAATGGAGATTATAATACTTTGCAGTATCCTTCTTAAGACTGAGAAGGCTAGGGTGATCCAGTGAACATTTGATAAGTGCTCGCATGAGCTTGGCACTTTGTATGGATTGTCTCCATGATACTCATCACAACCCTATGAGGAGGTACTATTTATATCCTCATTGCACAAATGAGGAAGGCTGAGGGGCTAAGTAATGGGCCCAAAGTCACAGAGCTGGGAACTGCCAGAGTCTGAACCTAGATCCCACTCACTGATAACATGGTATGTACTCAGAAAATGGTATTTACTACTGCCTTTACTACTGCTACATGATCTATGAGCTGGGACATTTGCAAGGCCGGCTCCCTCTTGGCACAAATGATAAAGAGCTTTTTAGAATTTAAAAAGGGCTTTTTGGCAACTTAGAGAGTCTCCAAGCATTGGAACATTAAAATCCTTTGCGTGAGTTATTTTACTGCGGCAATTTCTTTGGTCATTTTTATATTCTGTAAATGCTGTTTTTCTTCAGAAAACCA
Organism: Neophocaena asiaeorientalis asiaeorientalis; assembly: GCF_003031525.2. Taxonomy (NCBI): domain Eukaryota; kingdom Metazoa; phylum Chordata; class Mammalia; order Artiodactyla; family Phocoenidae; genus Neophocaena; species Neophocaena asiaeorientalis. Next base: position 98,993 of record NW_020173731.1, on the reverse strand, counting down.
TGGGCATTTCTAGTACCTGGCACTTCTTTCTGAGGGTATATTTCTTTCATAGAAAAGGATTTGATCAAATCAGGGCAGTAAGGAATCTGTCTATACGATTGTCTCTTGCCTGATGTGGATAGAGAAGTCCAGCCATCCAAAGGATGACTCAGTGCACCTTGGACGTGTCTGCACGCAGATGTTCTGCTTAGTTTTCTTTTCCAATTCCAAAGGCAATCTGGGGTCCCTGGAGCCACATCCTCCCATGAGGGGAGAAGAGTAAGGGAAGTCCCCCTTCCAGTCTGCTCCCCTTTTTCCAGAAATCCGCAGAGTTGTACCCAATCCGTCAGAGGCTCTTGTGATTTTTAATCAAGATAGACTGGTTTCAACAGAAAGGCCCAGCGTTTTCAGTAATGAAGGATATTGTATCAGGGTCAAGAAATTTAAAAACATCTGGATTTACAGAATAAATAAATTAGGGGAGCATCTGCTTCAGAGAAGGATTCTTTATTTAACTGAAGTGTGTTTCCCTTGGTTCTTTAAGTCACAGCTTCCAAGATCTGTGGTACTCAACCCAAGCTGCACCTTAGAATTGCCTGGGGAGATTCTTTTTTAAATTCTGATTCTCCCAGACCCACCCTCAGGGATTCCAATTTAGTGGATCCAGGGAATTCAATATACGTCACAGTTTGATCAATTCAGTATAGAAGACCTGTTTTGTAAAGTGGTACGCATCACAGTAAGTTCCCCTAGAAATGATTCCTCTCCGCAGAATTATTTAGCTGGTTGAAAGTTTAAAGGTCTACTGTTTATTTATTCAGCAAACATATATAAAATATGTATCAAATACGATCCAGGCGCTGTGCCAGGACAGTGTCCCTGCTGTCCTGGGGTTCACAGCCTAGAGGCCGGAGACAGAGACAGGTACACAGTGGACTTTGTGATGAGCACAGCAGAAGCCTTGTGGGGAAGAGTGATAGCAGAGTTCAGAGGAGGGTGCCCAACTCTGCCTATGGGGGCAGAGAGGACTTCCCAGAGTCGTGTTTTCGCCCAGTCCTGAGGGATGAATAACAGTCAGGGGACTAAGGAGCGGAAGACCACGTGGGGAGATGAAAGGTGTTGCAGACATGAGCCTGTGCCCCTCATTTTGAAGAGGTGGAGAGAGGCGCAGAGCAGTGACCTGGCTTGCCTAGGGTCCCGCAGCTAGCCCAGGGCAGTGTCCAGTTCCTGGGCAATGCTCTTCCCATGTGGCACTTTTCTGTGTGTCTGTCCTGTCCCACAGACCCTCTTGAGATCATGGAAGCTCGTGTCTCTTCAGTCCTGTGGCTTTCCCTTAGGGTGGGTATAAAGGGGTCCCATTATTACCCACTGTGATCTGGTCCTGGGCTACAGAACCCCAAGTCCTAGCACTGAGAGTTGTCTGAATGTGGTGGCTTCTGAACACCTGCTGTAAATCTTCTCCCTCCAGGCAAAAGGCATTGAATCCCACCGCTAAGTCCCTGGCTCTCTAAGAACCAGATGTCAGGAGCCCTCCTCCAGCACCATCAGGTGCAAGGATTACTGAGTTAATCACTAGGATATGATTTACTTCATTTTGATCCACGACTTGACCTCATACCAATAACAGGCAAGCCATGTGGAAACTCTTGGAAAGCAGGAAGTGTTAGAGGATTTTGCATGATGCCTGGATTGCCTTAGATGGAATCAGTGAGTTCCAGGGCCAGTTGGAGGGAAAGAGGAGAACATTTCTGAAGAGTCTTTGACTAGAGATCCTCCACACCTGAAAAGGGGTCCCATCCTAAGAGAGTTAAACCTACCTCTACTCTAGGACCCAGCAATCTCACTTCTAGGTGTACACTCAAGATAAATAAGTCCTAAATCCACAAAATCATGCACAAGAATATTCATAGCAGTTATGTTCATAACAGTCAATATCCATCAATAGGAGTATAGGTAAACAATTTTAGTTTACCCATATGAGTGCCATTTATCAATAAAAAGGAATGAGCTACTGCTACATGTGAAAACATGGATGAATCTCAAAAAAAAAACACACAAAAAAAGAATACAGGATTCCATTTATATAATTTTAAAGAACAAGAAAAACTAATCTATTGTGATAGACACAAGATCAGTGCTTATCTCTTGGGGTGGGAGGAGTGTGGACTAGAAAAGGGTATGAGGGTGATGGAAATGTTTTCTGTCTTGATCTGGGTTATGGATTTATAGTATATAAATCCATATATTTTATAGTATATAAATATATATATATACTATATATATACTATATATATATATACTATATATTTTATAGTATATAAATATATAGTATATAAATAGTATATAAATCCATATATTCCATATAAATATAAATGTATATTTATACATTTAAAATCATTGAGCTGTACTTTTAAAATGTGTGCATTTTTCTGGGTATAACTTATACCTTAGTAAAGTACTTTTGGCATTTAAAAAAATAGCAGAAGCAGAAGAGGGAGGAAATGTTTTGGTTATGATGAAAAAAAGGAGGGCCCCAGACCCACTGACAAGGCCTTGAGATGATCAGAATCTCTGGTGTCTGCCCCCTCGAAGGGCACAGAGCCTGTCCCCAGTACAGGGAATGGTGCCTGCGGAAAGGGAAGGGGAATGACCAATGCATCACACTCCAAGGGGGGATCACAAGTGACAGCCGTCCTTTCCATAGCTCCTCTGAGAACTGGCATCTCATGTTTTGTCCCCCTTGTCTTCTTATCTCTTCCTCTATAGGAGCTTCAGAAATATGAGCAGTTCATCTTTGCAGATCACACCAATATGATCCATGTTGAAAATGTCTATGAGGAGATTTTACATCAGATCCTCCTTGATGAAACTCTGAAAGGTAAGGAAGGTTTCCCTGGTCCTGGAGAAAGCTCTAGATAGAGGGGAGTACCCCTGAGTGGACCCTGGGAGGCCAGCTAGGTTTTATCAACAGGAATGAAAGGGGAAGAGGAAATTGACACGAGGAGCTGGGGAGACAGAGAACAGGGACAGAAGGGACGTCCCCTGAGCAGTCATGATTGGGCTCATACTCTGACCCGTTAGATATTATTTCTCTTTCAATCCAGATAAGGACTCTGTGAGAGGAGATTTTTAAGCTTCATTTTTCAGATGAGAAAACTAAGGCTTAGAGACATTAAACCCAGGGTGTCTCATGAACAGCTATCTTCCTCCAGCTGTTGCAGACAGAACAGAGGAAAAAGGGCTCTCCTTAGCCACAGGCTCACAACCCCTCCCGAGCCTGGAGGGGGTGATTCAGTAGCAGGGCTTCCCAGCTGCTCTGCTCTCTCAGCACATTCCTCACCTCCGCTCAGCTGGACAGAAAGACACTGGGCGATGACTCCGTCCTCTGTGAGTCTTGTTAAGACTCTAGCACCCAGTGTCCCATGGAATCAGTCCTTGTTTGGGATAGGAGTGTAGATAGGAAAACTTGGATAGAAATAGGCTGGAGAGGGCCGTCCCTAAAACTATAGGCCTGAAACATATCTGGTCTCCACAAAGAGCATCACCAAAACCCCTCCACAAAGAAAGCTGGCCAAGCACAAGCCCCAGGTCCAAGTAGCTCATCCAGTGAGATAAGGAGTATAAAGATGTCAGCACAGGGCTTCCCTGGTGGTGCAGTGGTTGAGAGTCCGCCAGCTGATGCAGGGGACATGGGTTCGTGCCCCGGTCCGGGAAGATCCCACGTGCCGCCGAGCGGCTGGGCCCGTGAGCCATGGCTGCTGAGCCTGTGCGTCCGGAGCCTGTGCTCCGCAGCGGGAGGGGCCCCAACAGTGAGAGGCCCGCATACCGCAAAAAAAAAAAAAAAGACGTCAGCACAGTATCTGCACAAAGGAAGGGCTCAGTCAAGGCCACTGGTAGTCCACCATAGCACCTTTGGGCAAATTAGAAAAAGGCTCCCTTCCTCCAGACACCTGACCGCTCTCTGTCAAAAAATTGTCATGACATACTGATTTGGTTCAATCAGGACATGCTACTGCTGCCTGCTGGAAAATTACTACGCTGAATACCCACATCTATGCTGTCTCTGATGTGAATGGCACCCCCTTGGGTGTGAGATCACTGGGCACTGTACAACCTGCACAGCCAGAGGTGGTTGTCAGAAATGTCAGCTGCTGGCTGTGACTGTTGATTTTACTCCTCTCAAGGCCTCTAGGGCTGAGTTAGAGGTACATAGGCCTTCAGTTTGGACACTGCAGGTCTACAGAGCTCTCTCTGCATGCTCAGTACTGAGGACCCATTACACTTTCAGGACTGGACTTTGAGTAAAAGCAGAGAAAGTTAAGGCCTGTTCTGCCCTAAAGGAGTTCAGTCAAAGTAGGCAAACTGGAGCCACACATACTGGCAGCTAATGAAATGTGATGGGGGCCTCCACGGGTGCTACAGATCATGCTGTTGTAGATTTGAGCTCCTTGAAAGCCAAGGCCATATCTTATTCACCTTTGGATTCTCAGAGTCTGTCCCATAGTTGATGTCCAGTCCATGTGTGCTGTCTGAAGAAGTAAATGAGTGAAGGAAAGAATGAATGAACATTACAGAGGTTCAGGGTTTGGCACGAGTTTGTAGGCTCTGGTCATCAGGGAAGACTACCTGGAAGAGGGTGGATGTAAGCTGAAACTTGAAATTGGGAGATTTTGATGGCCAGAAAAGCTGAGAGGGGAGTTTGGCTTCTGGATAAAAATCAGAAAATCCAGGTTGGCCAGGGCTGAGTATTAACGTTATGTTTTGTTTTCTGATATTCCCTCAGTGATAAAGGAAGCTGCTATCCTGAAGAAACACAATTTATTTGAAGACAACATGGCCTTGCCCAGTGAAAGCGTGTCCAGCTTAACTGATCTAAAAACTCCTGCAGGGTCAAACCAGGCCAGCCCTGCCAGGAGAGCCTCGGCCATTCTGCCGGAAGTTCCAGATAGTGAGATCCTGAGTAACGAGGTATTCCAGGAGTCAGGGGAAAAAAAACAGCCGGGGGTCCCTAGTCCATTGGCCAAAGGAGAAAGCCTTTGTTTCCCTGTGCCCAGCCCGCCCCCAGATGGGGACGGGCAGGTCATCATTTCAAGCACTGATGACCCTGTTGTGAATCCGGTGGCTGCAGAAGACACAGCAGGAGCCTCAGAGCTGGAGTTTGGAGAGACTCATGAGGGCCAAGAACCCACCCAGGAAAAGCCAGAGCCCACCTCCGCCTTGGGCTCCTTGAAAGAGCTCAGAAATTTGTTGACGGTGACCACTGAAGTACCAGGGGAATCTGCCGCACCTGAGATTGAAAAAGGTACAAGTAAGGAGACCCTTGTTCCCCAAGAAATTGAGAAAGAAGAGGAAATGACCCAAATCTACACAGAGACCAATCAAGCAGCTGCCTCTAGTCAGGTCAGCAGCGAAGAAAGTGAAGTCAATGAGAGGGAGGTCCATCCTCCCTCTCCCGAGGCTGAGGCTGGTGGGGTAGAGTTGGGGGCATCTCCAGAGGCTCAGCCAGCCTGCGGGGGGCTCAGCGAGGGCGCCAGGGGCCCAGGCCCCTTAGAGGAGCCAGCGGAGGCCGGGGAGCCCACGGAGAGGGAGCTCACGGCCGGGTCCTCCGGACTGGACGCCCTTGAGGGAGGAGGGCCCAGGTGCGCTGTGGAGGCTGAGGCTATGCCCCAAGAAGGTTGCAAGTTAAGTTGTGACCCCGTCAGCCCCAGTGAGAGCCAGGTTTCTCTGGAAGAAGAGGCGGTGGGAGGGAATCACAGCACAGCCCAGGCTACCGCTAGCGTGGAGGCAAAGAAGAGTAAGGCCACCCGCGTTCACGAGTGTCAGTGGGTGGTTGAGAGTGACGCAGACACCTATAGCCTAGATTCACAGAGAGAAGATCCCCCAGAGCGGCCCTCGGAGGAGTGAAAGGGACAATTTGCCAAAAGTCTTTCTTTGAACAAACTCAGCCGAAAGGATACAGCTCAAGGATACACTTTGGGGTTGCCTGCAAGTTGTTACCAGAACAAAAAGAAAAAAAATTACGAAGTACTTCCTTAATTTGTGTAATGAAGCTAGAGGGAATGCGCATAGAGCATGAGCGCTGAGGCAAACCTTTGTGCAGTGCAACTGTTCTGCCATGAATTACTGCTTTAGCATTTTGACAGGAATTACAAAGGTAACGGAGTGTGTGGGGTGAGAGGCAGCTGAGGGAGTCCTGGGAGGGAGGGTGCTGCAGAGAAGACAGTCGGAGCGCTTTGCACGTTCTCCTCTAATGCACTTCAAGGCTTCTAAATTTCTTGTAAGAATGCAAAGGCATACTGTAAATGCAGCTTTGCCGTCTACTTACTATACCAGCCTCACGGTCTCTTAAGGACTCAGCATTAGTCCACATTCAGGCTGCAAGAAAGGGAGGTGGTGAACGTCAGTCCCCCCTGCTGTGTGCAGCCCCACAGAGCCTGAGAGACCATGCCCGAGACCTCTCAGGGGAAGCTGAGATGGGGAGCAGAAACGGAGGAAGGTTGTGGTCTGTGCAGCTGTCTGGGCTGCTTCCTAATTGTGCTATCAATTTCTTACTAATTAATCTTGTTAATTCTTATAAATTAATCACTTTTTGGAGAAAATCAGATGAGACAAGGAAATTTCCTGGGCATGTTTACGCCTGAAAGCATTCCAAATTAGCCTTAGACTGTGCAGAGAAAGAGCTTAGCTGAATTATCGAGCATAAAGCCTACCAATTAAACAGACATCATTTGAACAGCTATACTAGGCCACATGCTGTGTTAGGTACAGTCACAACAACAACAGCGAAAGGACACAAGAAAGAAAGAAAAAAATGAAAAGATAAGGTGCTTGTCTAGTATAAATTAAAAGGCCCAGAGGAACTTAATCTAAAAGAAAAAATACAACAACTTTCTGTCTTTCCATTGAAACAGTCCTGGTTTATTCTCAGGAGGGAATGAAGTGAATACAGTGAAGTAAAAAAGAAAGAGTAGAAAAGAGGGAAAGCAAAGGGAACGAGAAAGGAAGAGAGAGAGGGAGAGAAAAACCAAGCTATAGATCATTAAGTTCCAAAGACGTTACCAGAAAAGGAAATTATTTGCTCAGCAAGTTGTTATGTCCCAGGTGCTGGGATACTGTGGTGAAAATGACTCTGCTCCTTTCTCCCAGAGCTTACACTTTAATGGAAATAGACGGAAATATGTCTTCTAAATGGATCTTGACCTTTACCTGTTAATGTTAAAGGTGGAATGGACTTACTTGTAAAAGATTAAAAAGATGTGTCCTCTTGTCCTTCAGGAAAATACCAGATTATTTCCTGAAAGCTTTAGTCCCAGTTCCACATCTTGAAGTTTCCTTCCACAAATTTTAATATTAGATCCCAACATATTGTCCTAAGAGCTTGTTTTGATCATCATCAGCAAGTAGTTTATATCAGTTTTTTAAAGAATTTGTCCCATAGTTTGACCATTTAGCCAGGAATTAAAATGTCTCCCTCTCCACCTCTCCATGAAGAATTGCTTGGATTTCTAGGTCATAAGGGATGTAGAATAATCAGTATCAGTATACTCTCATATTGAATTGTTTCAACTTCTTTTTCAGTGTTTAGATCCTCACGTTTGTGAAGGATCTCATTGTAGGTAAAGAAGGTGGAGGTCACTCCTCCCCTGGTCCCCGCAGTGCCCGTGCTCACTCATGTCCTTGCGTTTGGCTTAGAACATTACAATTATGTTTACTTCCTGTCTCTCCAGGGGCTCCTTCCTTCAAGGACAGACACCAGGGTTTAGTCATCCTCTGTACTTCCTGCACACACAGTCTTGAATAATGGCTCCCTGCCTTCTCAAGTCACTTGAATATCCCTAGTGCCTAACAAGGAACTGCTTGTGTCCCAGTGCTCAGGAAATGTGAGAACTGATCACCCACCACACGGCTGTGCCGGGGCTATTTGGGGCTTTTGCTGTCAGGCAAGGAGATGTTTTTACTTGGGCTTTCTGCCCTTGGGGAGTCTTCTCTTAAATCAAGTCCAAAGTCCAAGGGGCAGGTGGCCAGATGGTCCGATGTGCTGCCCAGTAAGGCCGGGAGCCAAAGGAGCAGTACCCAGCCTCGCCCAGGACTGCCCTTCTCTCCGGGAGAATTGTGACAAGGAAGCGAGGAGGTCAGAGCCCAAGCTGAGCCCACACCGGAGCTTCCCAGCTTCATCCCTTTCCTCACTTCAGGGCTTTTGGCACACCTTGGAAAGCTAAGAGATTTTTCCAAACCTAAATGAGAGTACCTGTCACTTCATTAGATGGATGAACATCAATCAGTGCCCTCCCTTTACCCATCCGTAGACCAGAGGCGACCAGACACCAAGTGGAAGGATGTAGCTGAGAACACAAGGAATTTTTCTGTACATATTTCACAAAAGACAAGTCCACTAGATTAAGTCCGATGATTGTTCCATTTGAAGATGGAACAGGAAATTAAAGTGCATTAAAATTTCCTTATCTGTTTTAACATGTTGAGTGGAATAGCTTCATATTACCATGAGTTTGTCTTGCTTTTAATACAGACTTATCTGTATTGCTTCAGTGGTTTCCAGGTTGGAGCAAGGTTATTGTGATTTAAATGAGCAGCTTGAAAAGCCTCTGCAGGCTGCTTTGGGGATCTGTCTTATGGGCAAATCATTTGAAACGCATAAAACCTCAAGACATGTTCTTCAGCAAAAATTCCATGACTTTAGTTATGTTACCATTGACTTTTCACAAAGAAAGAATATTTTCCTTGAAAAATAATTAGCTTGTCATTTTTTTCCTTTGCAGCTTAAAGACAGTAGTGCTTTGCATTATGCAGAGTAAACTCTCCTTTCAAAAAAAAACGTATTTTAGAGACCACAAGGATAAGATTCCAGTTTGTCCAAAAGCTTTATAAAGAGGCTGAGTGTGAAGAACTACAGGTCTTCAGGCTCGATCTTCTACATTTTATTACAGAGATTCTCAAGTCTGGTTTTGTAACCCTCAGATTGGAGCCAGTGATTTCAAAGGGTTCCACAGTTCTCTCAGACAAGTGATTTTATTTCTTTATAAAAACCGATAAGTGATATATGCTACATAGCAATTTTAATTTGGGGAAGAGAAGGACATCACTGACTAAATAATACAATTTCACTAGGTAAAAAAGTTGGCTACATGTGCCTTCTTACTTTACCATAAACAAATGGGTTTTACGATTTGCCTTCTGAAGTCTGCAACCTCAGCAAAGAAATCTACACTGTGGATTGATTTTTCTGGTCACTATAGAAAGCATATAAACTTAAAACACTTTGTAACGACATATTTACCCTGCCAAGTGCCTATATTGCAATAAAATGTTTGTCCTTAAAGAAGTGTCCAATGTCATATTTATTTGGAATGGGGCTGGTTTCATCTTTTAAGCATATGTCATACTTGAGCTGGGAGGAAGAGACCTCAGAGACAGAAAGGTGAGTCACTGTTGCTGTATTATGGAACTCTTTACTTTTCTCTCATCAGGAAAGAAGCCACAGGGAAGTCACTTAATGTCAGTTGTAATTATGCTTTTAAAATGCATATGCTAATTTCTCTAGGAATTGGATTACGTCTATAATACAGCAATGGGCAATTATTCTTGATGTAACTGAACTGCTGTTCAAACAAATTTGTTTTCAATGGGCAACACTGAGCAAAATATTTATTCTTTCTATAATTATAACAATATTTACTCACCAATATCCACAGTTGCTCATTCATCCATAAATTCATTCATCCAAAAAATGATTATGTGTGCAGGCGCTCTAGTGAGTGCTGGAGAAACAGGGGTGAGCACGGTGAACATGATCCCTGTATCAGTAACCTCGAATTCTCAGGGTGGACACGGCCACGGAGAGCTCAGAGTGGGTGGTTGCTTCCTTATCTGACATAAGCGTTGTCTGTGATCTCAGCTTTAACTTTATCTACACCAACAGCTTCAGGCAAGAGAGGAAGAAGAACTGGAGAAATCATGTCTGGTGGTGATAGGGACGCTGTGTAGCACAAGCTTCACCACTCCCACTCCTCGGTCCATACCCAAATTCCGGTACGCAAGCATCAGTCTCAGGGTGGCTCCTCCAGAACTTCTGTTTAGGGCCAATAATCAGATTGGAATTGGGGCGGGGGGGGGGGGTTTGAAAGCACTTTTGCATGCTTTTTTGTTTTTGCGGTACGTGGGCCTCTCACTGTTGTGGCCTCTCCCATTGCGGAGCACAGGCTCCGGACGCGCAGGCTCAGCGGCCATGGCTCACAGGCCCAGCCGCTCCGCGGCATGTGGGATCTTCCCGGGCCGGGGCACGAACCCGTGTCCCCTGCATCGGCAGGCGGACTCTCAACCACTGCGCCACCAGGGAAGCCCTGCATGTTTTTTGTTTTATGTTTATCTGGTGTGGCTAGGATGGAACTGACGGAGGTCCCGGGAAAGGTCAACTACAGCTTTTCTCTCCTCACAAGCTTCGAGCCCCTCCTGGTTGAACACCTCTCAACCTTTGCCACAGCCTCCCCTTTGTCAAGAATATCTGTCCCTCCCTTCTCCACCTGGCCAATTCCCACTACTTCTCCTGTAAGAGTCGGTACAAGTCAGGCCAGTTTCCCCATGCTGCTCCCACCCCCGGTAACACTTTGCTGAACTCTCAACCAAATGTACTTTCTCACTTCTGCTCATCTCCTCTCACTGCTGCAGCCATATACCTGTCCTGTGCCTTGGGGCAGGGACCCTGCCTTTAGTCTTTGAATCGTTAGCACAGCATAGGTCCCTGCATATAGCAAGTGCTCAGGAAGTGTTGAATTAATGAATAAATATCCCCAATCCCAGGTGTAAGAGACAAGTGGAGATATAGCTAGTGATCCCTTAGCACATAATAAGGATCTGTGATGCTGGGAAGTTTACCCACCCTCAGTCTACTTAGATAGTTCTGTTTTAGTGATGGGACTTGAACATGGGTTTTTGCACACCCATCCCTCTTGTGAGGGAGCATCAGAGCCAAGTTGCCCCCAAATCAAGCTAGCTACTATGAACCACCTCCTAGTTTTCAGGAAAGTAGCCTCCACTGGGTTTTCCTGAGGTCCCTATGAGGTCAACAATGCAAAAAGTTTAAGAAGTTTACCATTGAATGGCATCCAAATCTGTGAGGCATGAGCAAATGCCTGAGAATTAATGGACAGCATCTTCCTTCTAGCAAGCCCTCTTCTTGAGGATGGCCAAGGAGCAGGGAAGAAGGTGTGGTCCCTGATTTGGGGGAATTCAGTCCAGCTGGGAAATCTGGGAAGAAAATGGTGGTTCTGCAAGAAGAGGAAGAAGGGTTCTGGCAGCAGAAGTGGCAACTGAGGACGCTGCTCAAGGAATTGCAGGTTTGATTGTTGAACCTATTAACGTTTGCCCTTTGTTTCTTGCCTCTTTTATTTCTTCTCTGTCATGAGCTAAAATCCAAAATCCAGCTGCCTACAGATACCCTGAAGAAAATTTTTATCGAAATTGCTATCTACTAGTCTCTACACTCTTTTCCCAGGAACCTTGAGTCCTCTGTGGAAGCTGTTCCAGACCTTCTGCAGATCCAGTTGTGTTTTTCCCCCTCTGGTCTCTACACAAAGGGGTAGGCATATGTAGTAGTGAGAGCTCTCTTTGTATTAGCAATTCCAAGTGTAACTGTTGGGGTAGGAAAGTGGGTTTATGTGTTGGAGAATTTCTACAAGGCATTGGGGTGATTTTGAAGCTAAGAGCTGACGTCTCCTAGTAAGACTTCAACACCTCCACTCCCTGCCTCACCCTCCTTTGTGCTCCTGCCTGAATCATGTGGGGGACAGTTTTTTCTGCACAGTTGGAGAGGGATCATGTGAGGGAAAATGAAGGTATTTTCATTTCTGTCTGCTGGATGCTTCAAGTTTTGAACCTTAAATTTTTGATTCAGATTTTAGAGTAAATGATGTTTTCCATGTACTGTCAGGATTCATTCATGGATTAATTTTTTTCAAATAATATTTATCGATATCTGCTAATGTGCCATGGACTCTGCCAGACCCTGGGAACAAAACAATCAGCCCCTGCCAGCACCACCTTCAGTTTGAGTGTTATCTTTTCTGCACTGAGATTTTCAATTATTCCATGTAAGGAAATACTCTTAATATTCATGAGCCTTTCTGCCTTTCAGATCACAATTTAGAATTCTTCACGAAGTTTGCTCATAAACTTGGTTTACTTGCTTTGAAGTCCTTTATGAGAAAATTGTATGGCTGTCAACGTATTGTGTGAACTTGGGCTAACCACTTAACCTTTATAAGAATTAGTTTGTTTGTGAAATGGGAATAATAGCACCCAATCACAAGGTTATTGTCAGGATTAAAAGAGATAATGTTCATTTAAGCACAATGAATAAAAGGAGCCTCAAAGAAGTTAAGCAACTTCTGAAGGTTACACAGCTAGTAACTAGTTGAACCAGGTGTATAATTTAGCAATCTCTACGGAATGAAACCACTCCAAAACTCAGTGGATTAAAGCAGTAAGCATTTATTATTGCTCAGAAGTCTATGGGTCAAACACCAGGTAGATGACTCTTCTCATCCTGGCTGGCTCTCTCAACATGTGTGGGAGGTGACTGGCTGTATGTTGGTGGAGCCTATCCATTGCTGGGCAACTGGGCTCTACTCCGTGTGGTCTCTCATCTTTCAGCAGGCTGGTTCAGGCGCATTCCTGTTGCAGAAGCCAGGAAAAGAGAGGGAGAGAAGGAAGGAGAGAGAGAGAGAGAGGCAAAAAGCTTCTTGAGACCTGGGCTCAGAACTGGTGCAACATCGCTTCTGCCATATTCTATTGGCCAAAGCAAGTCACAAGGCTGGGCGAGATTCAGGGATGGAAGAGCTGCAAAGTCACACACTGCATTGGGCAAGAGTTCAGGGGAGCCATTAACTGGGGCATCAGTGCAGTCAGCCTGCCTCACCAGGATTCAGATGACTTCTGTTTGATTCTAAAACGGTACTCTTGCCTCCATAGGATACTAACTATGAACACTCACACAGAACGTTGGTCCCTCTCACATCCTTCCCCAATATCTATGTGCTGCTGTAGCCCCACTCTCCATTAGGTGAACAAAACACAATCATTCCCAACCTTAATCCGTTGATCTATCAAAGAATCTTGATTTTTGCGTTGGTTTGGAAAATGAGTCTTCTATTTAAAAGTATTTTTTAAACTTACAAACCTTGTAAGAAGAAACGTCTAAAAGAGATCCCCCCATCTTAGCAATATATACTTTATATATTGCTTAGATTAATTATAACAAGGTCATTGGTCACGATCAACATGTTAATTATCTCAGGAGAGTGAGAAAATCTGACCCGTGACAAACAGTATATAACTTCATATAAACAAGCACCATTCTCTACAACAAACATGCCCATAACAGATGCAGTTTTCTATAGCAAATAATGGTAGTCTTCAGGAAAGGTTACAGTCCTTGGGGGATAATTATAAACACACACCCACTTCTGAAGGAAAGTTCTTTTCCCTTCTCAAAAGGAAAATAAAATAAAAGTAAACCAAAATTTTAAACCAGCTAGAAACTCTTATTTCCTGCCACAAAACAGTTAAGTAAGGATAAATCTTACTTAAAAGTTTATCCTACCTCGTTAGTATTCTATATTCTTTGTAACCCTAAGGTAACTGATTTGTAAATATTCCTAATCCCTCTCCTTTTCCTGTTTAAATATGATCCTCAGGATATAACATTTTAAAAGCACTTGTATCAGATTTTGCACTTCCAGCTTTCTTGCTAGAATATTGTTGTACCTAGTGACCCATAGTTTCTTTTAAAGTTCTAATGAAAGCTGGATAAAAGGTTTTGGGGCTTACAATAATTTTCCTTTACATCTTGTAGTATGCCATCTCACCAAGAATGTCTTTTCTTGTCTGTCCAGCACCAAGGACTGCATCAGGCCTCACATTCTGCTCCCTGCATCATTTCAAGCCTTTTTTCTCAGAATTCCTTCAGCTTTTATGCTGACAACTTTTGGCACTTAATCATGTATCACCAAGAAATTTTTAATGATTTCTAATATGTTTTGACTCATAACTTTTAGAAGAGAGGGAGTTTTCCCTGCATGCCTAGATATTCAATATATTCATAGAATCATAGACTCTCAAGGTTGGAAGATACCCTAATGTTCATCGAGTGCAAATGCTTCCACAGTGCTTGCATTTACCCTTTAAAAAACCTCCTGCTAGTTGGTCATCCTCTAGGGATGGGGAACTCACTATCTCCCAAAGGAGATCATTTTGTTTTCAGACAGCTCTGATGTTTGGAGAGCAGAAATGTTACTGTCATGCTCTGCTCCTCCTCTGCCACCGTCCTTAACTATAATTTCCATCCCATGGGTCCGATTTTGTCCATCAGGGAAATACACAGCGATCTAAGCTCTTTTCCTCCTGACAGATTTCAAACATCTCCAAACAACTGAGATCCCTTTTCCAGACTAAATATCCCCCAATTTGTCTCTTTTTGTGTAATAACGGCTTTGACTTCCTTTGTTGAGTCTTTTTACAGCTCAATTACAAACTAGTTCTTTGTGTTTTCCTTTCTTCTTTGAAGCTGGCTTCTCAAAACTCTCTTCTCCCTCAATAGCCTCCACCTCATAGCCAAAACGCCTTCTCTCGAAAATGTTCTCTCCCCTAGCACAGTCCAGTAAGGCACACTTTTGTCACTTCCTCCCTTCCTTGTTATCTTCAAAGGGAAGCAAAGAGCATTTTTTTATGGTAAAGTGTTTGCTTTCAAGCACTGTGGGAAGATACAGGAAATAAAAATAAAAACTCTAAAAATTACAAAAAAGTTAAGTCCGTAGATTTAAGTTCCCAGGTCCACCATTTTTTAGTCCTTTTGAGAAGGTAAAAGGAAGACTGGTTAATTGTCAGCCCACTACTTATTTCTAAAGGTGGGGCTCGTCCACGTTCCCACTCCACTTCTGACCGCAGCTTAAAGAAGGCCATAATGAACCCATTCCTGCAAGAAGCATCTCTGCCCAGAACGTGAATCAGGCAAAGCAAGTGCCTCAGTGGTTAAATATCTAGAAGGGGTCCCAGATTGCAAATAATCTCCACTAGATTTGTCCTACTTTTGGAAGTCTATCTCCTTTTAACATTTTATCTTTCTCCTTAGAGACCTTTTGTTGACTTCTGGGCATTTACTGATCAAAATTTTTCACCAAAAAAAAAAAGAGGATATATAGAACAAGAGTTCAAAAAAAATCAGGGCTAGAAATAGGGATCTGGGGGAAACAGTCCCCAGAATTAGTCAGTGGCATATATTTGGTAATTGAAGCTACAGAAATGATAGGATCTCTCTTGGAGAATTTATAGAAGAAAAGTGGGCTAGGAAACTTAGGGAACATCCATATTTGTAGAGCAGAAGGAGAAAATGTAACGGTCAGATAAATGACAAAAAAAAGTAAAAGGGGGCTTCCCTGGGGCGCAGTGGTTGAGAGTCCGCCTGCCAATGCAGGGGACGCGGCTTTGTGCCCCGGGCCGGGAAGATCCCACATGCAGCGGAGTGGCTGGGCCCGTGAGCCATGGCCGCTGAGCCTGTGCGTCCGGAGCCTGTGCTCCGCAACGGGAGAGGCCACAACAGTGAGAGGCCCGCGTACCGCAAAAAAAAAAAAAAAAAAAAAAAAGTAAAAGGGTATAATGACAAGCACAGAGGAGAAGACAACTTGAGGGAGGAAGGAGTGGTCCATGTGTCAAATACTGCAGCGAGGTCAAATAGGATAAGGCATGAAATGTGTCCACTGGCTCACGAAAAATTCACCAGTGCCTCGGTAAGACAGAAACCAGACTGTGATGGGAGGTGAAGGTGGATACATTTCAGTTTGTCTTTGTCTGTCTTACTGTCTTAGAGTGTGTGACCCAAAACTGAACCTGATATTCCAAGCATGGTCTGACTGGTGGCATAAAGTGAGATCATGTCCACTTTGACCAATTCACTCTGTGTCTGGTAATGAAGCTTCAGCCCACATTCAGTTATTTTTGGCAGTCCCACTTACTTCAGCACTCCAGTGACTCACATGAAAGTACTCTGCTTAAACCTTATGTTATTTCCATATGTGGCAGAACTAATTCATGACTTCCCATCTCATGCTTGTGCAGCTGAGTTTTAAAACTAAGTTCAGAACCTCATTCAGCTTCAATTCACCTTATTAGTTTCAGTTCTTTATTCCAAACAATGAAATATTCTTTGTCCTAATTCTGTCATCCAACATATTAGCTATCCTCCTGGCGTTATGGCATCCATAAATTTGATTTATTTTGGTGTTTCCATCCAAGTTATCAATAATGTCAAGTCCCAAGCATTCAGGCAAGGGCTGGGTGGAAACTGGAAGATAATGGCTGGGTCTGAAGCCAATAACAAGTGTCTAAATGCTGACACTAGCAGGTCTGAAGCCAGGGGAGTTAGTGATTGTGGTACTAGGGGTTGTTCAAAGGGGTAAGGGCAGTGGATAAATAATGGGGCAGAAGCCAGGAACTGAGCCAAATCACAACCTAGATGAGCAGATTCAATACAAAGGACAAATCTAGAAGCCAGAGAAATTAAAAGAATATCTGAAGTTATAACAGGCTCAAGGGGGAAAGTTCATATATAGACACTGATTTTTGGACTTCCAGGTGGCTTTTATTTTTTCTCTTCCATGTGCAAGGGTGTCTGTCCTTTAAAATTCTAAGGGTTTTTGATAAATAAAAATATGGTACAAGACAGGTCTTCTGGCTCTTTCCTAAGTAGCTTCTCTCATGTGAAACATTTTTTGGGTTGGCCAGGTAACCAGCTACTACTAATTCACCTAACTCTACTGGTGTCTACTTCATATTTCTCTTTCTGTCCCCAAGGAGATGAAATTTTATAAGAAAAATTAATGGGGAGAAAGAATAGTTGAGCAAAGGGGAGCAAGGGAAGGAAAAGAGAATGACTTTTCACTGGGGTTCCCATGTTGTATTTATTTTCTGTCCTGGAATTTCATCAAAGATTAGCATCAAAAAAAAAAAACAAGATTAGCATCAGTATTATTTTTAACACATATTAGCGTAGCTAAAATGAAAACAAGGCTGAGTGCCGGGAAGGATGCAGCTAGAACTCTCATACACTGCTGGAGGGAATGCAAAAAAGAGATGTCCACTTTAGAAAACAGTTCGGCAGTTTATTGCAAAGTTAAACATACCCTGGGGCTTCCCTGAGGCACAGTGGTTGAGAGTCCGCCTGCCGATGCAGGGGACACGGGTTCGTGCCCCGGCCCGGGAGAATCCCACACGCCGCGGAGCGGCTGGGCCCGTGAGCCATGGCCGCTGAGCCTGTGCGTCTGGAGCCTGTGCGTCCGGAGCCTGTGCTCCGCAACGGAAGAGGCCACAACAGTGAGAGGCCCGCGTACCGCAAAAAAAAAAAAGTTAAACATACCCTTACAATATGACCCAGTAATTCCATTCCTAGGCGTTTACTGAAGAGAAATAAAAACTCTTGTTCACACAAAAACCTGTATGCCGATGTCTATAGTTGCTGTATTAATAATTGTCAAAAACTGGAAAACCCAAATGTTCTTCAGCTGGTGAATGAATGAATAAACTGGTACATGCATATAAGACTAGTACTCAACAATGAAAAGGAATGGTCTACTGACATATTACAATAACACGGATGAGTCTCAAAATAATTAGGCAGAGTAAAAAAAGGATACATACTGTATGATCCCTTTTATATTACAATCTGGGACAGGAAAAACTATAGGGATAAAAATAGGTCATTGGTTACCTGCAGGTGGGGTCATGGGAGGGACTGACTATGAAGTGGCATGTGAGGGGATTTTGGAGGGTGATGGAACTATTCTATATCTTGATTACGGTGGTTGCTCCATGGCTTTATGCATTTATCAATACTCGTAAAACTGTGTACTGAAAAGGGCAGATTTTAGTAGTATGTAAATTATACATCAATAAACATGACTAAAAATATGTTTTAAGTGGCCCAAGTTTTCAACAATAAAGTAATTATTAAATATATTATGAAACATTTATACAATAAAGCGTTACACAGTTGTTTTGAGTTTTGTGATACTTTTTCTCTGCCCAGTAGCTTACGAAGAGCCTTTACATATGGGCAAAATTTCTCTGTTCCTAACTTTGAAGTCACCAACTTGTTTTTCCACTTTCCCTCGCAGCTAGGGCATGGTTATGTGTTGTATGTTCCTCTAGTCAGATTCACTCTTTCAAAACTTCAATTCAAAACAGTGGTAAGAAAAAAGAGGTGTCCATGAAAACAATCCATTCTGCTGAGGGTGGTAGGTTTTAGCAGAGAGATATCCAGCTCTCAGAGGGGCAGTGACAGAGGGGCTAGCAACAGCGTTCGAACTCCAAAGTCAGTGGTGCAGTTAAATTCCTGAAGTATCCTGGTGCTCTAATTTGAGCTGTATATTCCTCAAGCCGGTTCTTGGGCCCTCCAAGAGATTAACATATTTACATTGATTTAAACTTTAAATTAATTAATTTAATTAGCTAGAGTGTTGTTTGCAACCAAGAATCTCAAGTGATAGAACAATCATTAAAAATTATGCTTACAACCAGAGCCTTACTAACATGAGCTAAGACTACATCATGGATATGGTGGCTTAGACCATCATGGAGAAATGTGATGTGTGCCTGGCAATGACTTCCACACCATGAGCACGTGTAGGAGGTGAATGTCCTCATCCTTGGCAAGAAGCTCTACAACAAGGTACAGCCTACGTCACTCTTCTAATAAAATGGATTCCGAGTCTCCATTTAAACTGCAGGAAGAAGAGAAAGGAGAAAGAACTGTCTTCACCTATAGGTTTCCAAACACATAGCTGCATTGAACTTCAGAACACCGAGAAGAACCATTTAAATCTTTCTGCTGAGCTATTTTATTTTCAATATATCTAGGTGTACCATCCTTGAAAAGAATCATTTATAAAGAGTTTGCAACAATGTAGGAGAGGCTTAGCCATGGTTTTGAGTTTAAAATAAAGAAATCACAAGGAAGTTAAATATAAATGTATAGTCAAAAAAGCCTGGAAGAAAATTTGCTGAAATGGAAACAGTGGCTTGGGCTGGTGAGATTTTTTTTTTTTTTTTTTTTTTTATAGGTTTTTTTTATTTCTTTTTTTTTTTGCTGTACGCGGGCCTCTCACTGTTGTGGCCTCTCCCATTGTGGAGCACAGGCTCGGGATGCGCAGGCTCAGAGGCCATGGCTCATGGGCCCAGCCGCTCTGCGGCATGTGGGATCTTCCCGGACCGGGGCATGAACCTGTGTCCCCTGCATCGGCAGGCGGACTCTCAACCACTGCGCCACCAGGGAAGCCCTGGTGAGATTTTAAATGGTTCTTATTGTCTTTTGCAGCCGCCTCCCTTCTCCCCTTCCATGTTCCAAAATGAAGATGTCTTACTGTCAAAAATCAGAAAAACATGAATGTTTCGAAATATCTGAAATTTGAATTTAAATTCAGCGAAAATGTCCTGTTTTCCTAGAATCCCATACATTAAGGGATTCTTTGGGAGCATTTACTTCTAGTCTTAAGCCTGTTGACTCCCATAACTGGGAATGATATATCAGCAAAAGGGAGATAGTCACTGGAAACCTTTGCCAAGTTAAAATTGGCCTCACAATAACCATTTGATGAGTACTGTTCTGAAGGGCTCCGCTGCTTCTTTTGAAGTTTTTATTTTTTTTTTTTTTTTTTTGCTGTACGCGGGCCTCTCACTGTTGTGGCCTCTCCCGTTGCGAAGCACAGGCTCTGGACGCGCAGGCTCAGCGGCCATGGCTCACGGGCCTAGCCACTCCGCGGCATGTGGGATCTTCCCGGACCGGGGCACAAAGCCGCGTCCCCTGCATCGGCAGACGGACTCTCAACCAATGTGCCACCAGGGAAGTCCTGAAGTTCTGATCTTGATGCAAAGTTTCTTCATCAGGATCCCTAAGGTGATGCCCCGGCTTCTGCCAGACCACCTTGCCAGCACTTTCTTCCCACCATGAAGAGCCAGGCGCCTCGGCGTGCAAGATCTGACAGACTGTCCCGTGGGAAGTTAGGACCTCCTAGGTTCTATTTTTAGCCGTGTATTACTGAGGGATCCCCCAAGAGGTTTTACATGAAAGACAATTTATTTAAGCCCATTACCGCTTGTTTGTTATGCCTTAAGGAATTGCAAATACGAAAGAGGTCACACTCATTAAAGCACAATGTGACATGCTATGAAAAACACAACGTATGGTCACTTGAAGTCTGAAAAAATTGCTGAGTTTAAAATTTTTCATCCGAATATCCTTTGGTGTATAACCGTGTCCTTTCTGATTCTTTAAAAAATAAGGGTTTCTAGATCAAAACCACAGATGGAAACTTTCCCTCAGTGGGTAAAAAATGCCTGAAGATAACGTTGCTAGACTCCATTAAAGGGATGACATTAAACACATGGACACAAAGCATTTTTTTTAACATCTTTATTGGAGTATAATTGCTTTACAATGGTGTGTTAGTTTCTGCTTTATAACAAAGTGAATCAGTTATACATATACATATGTTTCCACATCTCTTCCCTCTTGTGTCTCCCTCCCTCCCACCCTCCCTATCCCACCCCTCCAGGTGGTCACAAACCACCTAGCTGATCTCCCTGTGCTATGCGGCTGCTTCTCACTAGCTATCTATTTTACGTTTGGCAGTGTATATATGTCCATGCCACTCTCTGACTGTCACAGCTTACACTTCCCCCTCCCCATATCCTCAAGTCCATGCTCTAGTAGGTCTGTGTCTTTTTTTTTTTTTTGCGGTACACAGGCCTCTCACTGCTGTGGCCTCTCCCGTTGCGGAGCACAGGCTCTGGAAGCACAGGCCCAGCGGCCATGGCCCACGGGCCCAGCCGCTCCGTGGCATGCGGGATCCTCCCGGACCGGGGCACGAACCCATATCCCCTGCACCGGCAGGCGGACCCTCAACCACTGCGCCGCCAGGGAAGCCCAGGTCTGTGTCTTTATTCCCGTCTTGCCCCTAGTTACTTCAGGACACAAAGCATTTTAAGTACTTCTACATGAAAAAGATAATCTCTTTAAAATTTAGTAAACCTATAAAATTTGTAGGGACACTCCTTTAAATGAAATATTTTTTTCACTTCTAGTTAGTTATACAATGGCTATCATGGAAGCAGTAACCTTATTCCACTTAATTAAAACTGGTGACCCTTTATCAATTACACACAGCTGTACCTGAGACTATTGGGATTAATATTAGTTTGGAATCAGTAGCATTATAGTAAAATCCCCGAGAACAGGGATTATGCATTAAATTTTATGCTAGAACTTTTGCTAACTAAATTAGTGCTAAAATGTAAGTGATAAAGTTAATTGTGAAGTATGCAAAATTTCCTTTCTTCTCTTTATTTGGAACTTTAATTCCCATCCCTAGGCCTTCAGCTTTTTCTCTCTGTAGTATTTTAGATGCACCAATAAGATGTTAGTTACCAAATGCTAACCTTCCTGTCTCAGTAAATGCTATTTTGGATGCAAGTAACAAAATCCTACTCAAATTATGTAGGAAAAATGAAGAGAGTTGATTTTATGGTTACAGAAGTATCTCGCTGGAACTAAAGTACCCCAAATCCATCAGGAGATAATTTCTCCATTTTTCCCATCTCTGAGGCTACCTGATCTCCCATTTTTGCCTCTCTGCTCATCTGTTCCATTATCATCTATCTGCAGAGTAGCTTTCTCCACTTTTCTGTACATAGGTAGGACTGTGACTAAC
>NW_020173731.1:63036-76478 GCF_003031525.2 Neophocaena asiaeorientalis asiaeorientalis | reverse complement strand
CGGTACACAGGCCTCTCACTGCTGTGGCCTCTCCCGTTGCGGAGCACAGGCTCTGGAAGCACAGGCCCAGCGGCCATGGCCCACGGGCCCAGCCGCTCCGTGGCATGCGGGATCCTCCCGGACCGGGGCACGAACCCATATCCCCTGCACCGGCAGGCGGACCCTCAACCACTGCGCCGCCAGGGAAGCCCAGGTCTGTGTCTTTATTCCCGTCTTGCCCCTAGTTACTTCAGGACACAAAGCATTTTAAGTACTTCTACATGAAAAAGATAATCTCTTTAAAATTTAGTAAACCTATAAAATTTGTAGGGACACTCCTTTAAATGAAATATTTTTTTCACTTCTAGTTAGTTATACAATGGCTATCATGGAAGCAGTAACCTTATTCCACTTAATTAAAACTGGTGACCCTTTATCAATTACACACAGCTGTACCTGAGACTATTGGGATTAATATTAGTTTGGAATCAGTAGCATTATAGTAAAATCCCCGAGAACAGGGATTATGCATTAAATTTTATGCTAGAACTTTTGCTAACTAAATTAGTGCTAAAATGTAAGTGATAAAGTTAATTGTGAAGTATGCAAAATTTCCTTTCTTCTCTTTATTTGGAACTTTAATTCCCATCCCTAGGCCTTCAGCTTTTTCTCTCTGTAGTATTTTAGATGCACCAATAAGATGTTAGTTACCAAATGCTAACCTTCCTGTCTCAGTAAATGCTATTTTGGATGCAAGTAACAAAATCCTACTCAAATTATGTAGGAAAAATGAAGAGAGTTGATTTTATGGTTACAGAAGTATCTCGCTGGAACTAAAGTACCCCAAATCCATCAGGAGATAATTTCTCCATTTTTCCCATCTCTGAGGCTACCTGATCTCCCATTTTTGCCTCTCTGCTCATCTGTTCCATTATCATCTATCTGCAGAGTAGCTTTCTCCACTTTTCTGTACATAGGTAGGACTGTGACTAACTAATGGCCCCTGAGTTTATTTATCCACATTTCTAGGAACCAGCAAAGACTATAATTTCTGGGCCCAGTTTGCTTAGTTGCCCTGTAGTATCGAAATCAGCGATAGCCAGGGGGTAAGGTGACATAGCAGACATCTGGCCCAGAGCTTCCTATATTTATTTGAACACAGAACACTACCCACCCCCAGTCCCTGGCTCTGGGTAAGGGTATTGTGGGGTATACCCGTTTATATCCTTCAAAAGACAATTCCTCAAGATAGCAGTTTGGGATGTTCTGATCTAACTCCTTTAATTTTAGGGAAAGGCAAACATAGACCTAAAGAGATAAAATAACTTGCTTAGGGGCTTCCCTCGTGGCGCAGTGGTTGAGAGTCCGCCTGCTGATGCAGGGGACATGGGTTCGTGCCCCGGTCCGGGAGGATCCCACATGCCGTGGAGCGGCTGGGCCCGTGAGCCATGGCCGCTGAGCCTGTGCGTCCGGAGCTATGCGTCTGGAGCCTGTGCTCTGCAACGGGAGAGGCCACAACAGTGAGAAGCCCGCCTACCACAAAAAATAAATAAATAAATAACTTGCTTAAATTATCAAGATAATGGCAGAGTAGGGATTATGAGTAATGATTATTATTCAGTAATTAATATGAATAGGGCTGAGTAATTTGACATGTTATACCTTCAATCCAACCTTAATACCAATAAAAGTATAATGGCTACCTGGGCCAAAAGTGAAGGTTGAAAGTTGACTATTTCCTTCCCCCCTCCTCAGCTAGTTTACAGGTTAAGGCTTTTTATCACAAGCAAGGCTATACTAGTGTCCTAGGGCTGCCATCACAGTTTCCACAAACTTGGTGGCTTAAAGCAAAAGAAACTTATTTTCTCACAGTTCTGGAAGCCAGAAGTTGGAAATCAGGGTGTCCGCAAGGCAGTGCCTCCTCTGAAGGCTCTAGGGGCAAAGCCTCCCTTGCCTCTTCCAGCTTCTGGTGGCTCCAGGTGTTCTTTGGCTTGTGGCCACCCAACTCCAATCTTTGCTTCAGTTTTTACGTGGCCTTCTCCTCTGTGTCTTCTCCTCTGTTTCTTTTAAGGATGCTTATCATTGGCTTTAGGACCCACCAAAGATAATCCACAGATCCTTAATTTAATTACATCTGCAAAGACCCTTTTATCCAAATAAGCTCACATTCACAGGTTGCAGGGGTGAGGATATGAACATATCTCTTGGGGGCCACCATTCATACCACTACAAAGACCTTATAAGGTACCATATGGTACTTAAAAACATCAAGAGGGTGGCAAAAGGGAAGGGATGAAAGGGTAATGATTTGGTATTTTTCTTCTCAAACATAAAGGATGCAGAATGGAGGAAGAAAATGTAGTAGAATTTCAAGAAAATACAATATCCTGTTTTCCAGGATATAAAATTTACATTCCTAGATATTTACTAATTCATTAATGAATCTAACATTTGGGCCATGTTTTTCAACCTATCACACAAGTATGGGGCTGTTTTTTGCTTGTAAAAAAATTTTCCTGACAAAAAAATTGTTTGATTGTATGAGAGACAATTCACATCATATGAATTTTGCTACACCATCATAAAAAATCATTCTTTGAAAGGGCTTCATCAGTTTTCCCCTGGCGCTTCTCAATCCTTCGGTATTGAAATCACTCCTTTTGGAAGAAACTATTGTGTCCTAGAGACACCAGTGTTAAACCGAAAATGAAGTTAGTGCGGGCTAACATTTTTAGAGGTCAGTTCATTAGTGAATATTTTTATCTTATAACGACTCTTGCTTTTCTCCACAAAGTTGTATCTATAGAGATTGAATATTCTGATAAAAGAACTTCTATTAACAAATGAGAATGTGTCAAACAGGTAAAGGGAACAGGAATTGCTCTGGGGTGGAGTCAACTTGAGCTGGGGCACATGAAGGGGGCATGATACTGTTTACAGTTACTTATACAGTACCTCACACTTTTTAAGTTAAATCAAATGGTAGGACTCATATGGCAAGAAGGATAAGATTTATTTTAATCATGCGAAAGGAGAAAGTCTTAGAAGAAGTTGAAATTACAGAGAGCCAATATTCTTCCCACTGTGAAGAAATGGTTTCTGATAGGATTGTCCATAGATGGAAAGGATCATCGTGCAGAATAGTAAAGCAGCCACCATTAGAAATTTTTCAACCCAAGGCCGATGACTCTGGGGTACATTATCAGTGTCCTTCCGTTGATCTGGGGAATGAGAGAGTACAGGGTAGAGAGGCTGTTGGTTTAAAACTCGATAACCTTTGAATGAAGACAGTGTGCCCTAGACTGGATCAGTTCAAGCCTGGAAAAAGAGATTGTCTATCCTCTCCCTGATGTAGCTTCTAAATCAGCACTGTTCAATAGAAATATGGTATGAAATCATAATATAATTAAGATTCTTCTAGTAGTCCCATTAAAAAAGTGAAAAGAAACAGATCAAATTAGTGTTCATAATATATTTGATTTAACCTGATGTATTTAAAATAGTATTACCTGAACATGGAATCGATATTAAAAAATCATCAGATAGTCTACATTATTCTTTCACAACAGGGCTTTGAAATCCGGTATATATTTACATTTATGGACTAACCACATTTCAAGTGCTCGACAGCCACACGTGGCTACTGGCTACCATGTTGAATAGCACAGTTCTTGAACTTGCTGTTAATGACATCACAAATCAGATTTCTGGGAGTTGGAAAAAACTTCATAAATGCATAAAAATGGTTCTAAAATCTAGGTTTCCTGGAATACTGGAAGAATGCAAGTGTTGGGAAAACGCTTCTGATTCACTTACTTGGGTGACTATTCTCATAATCTCCCCGCTTTCTTACGAAAACCTAATATTAAGTAAAGTAAATAACTTTGCAAACCACTAAGTTTTCTTATCAACTTCCAACAGGATCCACTCTCCAAAAGTGAAACAGTAAATAATAGCCCTCTAGTACTTTTATGTTAATCCTACTATATTTAATTCTTTTATTCTTTTATTCCAGGAGCGACTGCAATTACTGATAATATAGCTTTTACTGTTTACTAGCTGTCTCTTCTCCCCACGGGATTTAAGTACTCTCAAGGGAAGCTGTCTCGCAGTATTTCTAGTAACATACCGTCTCTATGCATCTTATACACATGAGACAGGATAAAGAAAGTCATAATGATAAGCTGGGCTACCTCTGTAACCAAACTTTCTCCAAGGTTCAGTCAAAATAATGTTTTTTAACACCTCTCCCAGGAGACTCTATTATTTATTTAGAGTATTTGGGGATTTGACAGATAAACTATATATAATAAGCAAAATTAAAAGTAAAACAGGATTTTCCAGAGTTATCCTATTTTAGTTTTTAATCTAAAAAACTCATACTTGGGGCTTCCCTGGTGGCGCAGTGGTTGAGCGTCCGCCTGCCGATGCAGGGGACATGGGTTCGTGACCCGGTCCGGGAGGATCCCACGTGCCGCGGAGCGGCTGGGCCCGTGAGCCATGGCCGCTGAGCCTGCACGTCTGGAGCCTGTGCCACGCAACGGGAGAGGCCACAACAGTGAGAGGTCCGCGTACCCCAAAAAAAAAAAACAAAAAAAACCTCATACTTGCATCTGTAAGTATAATCATGACTGTAAGAACACCATAGCAAGAGTTTGGCACCGACTGCCAAGTGTCTCCCAATATTTGTTATCCTTTTCTCCTGTCCGGTAACAGAATCTCCTGAGTTTAAGCTTGGCACATGGCTGCTCAGTTAGAGGCTAAAAATCTCAGCCTTCCTTGCAGCTCTGTGTGACCAAATGAATAACTCCTTTCCGATGAGATGTGAGCCTAAGTGTTGTGTGCACCTTCCTGGTCACATTCCTTTATGAAGGAAACTGCTTGCCCTCCTCTCTCTCTTTCCCTTCAGGGGAGCTGGAAGGTTTATATGATGCTGGTGAACCAGTTTCTACTGTTGAGATGCCTACCAGGGGACAGAATAGCATCCTGAGTTTCTGAATGACTTCGTAGAGTAGAATTGTCCATCAGGCCTGAATCACGCATCTGCTTCTGAATATTACCTGGGAGAGAAACAACTTTCTAACTTGTATAAATCACTGTATCTGGCATCTCTTTCTTGCAGTCCCTTGGCTTATATCATAATTAATAAAAGGGTTTACCATCAGCACCACTATCATTTGAACTATGTTCAAAACTTCTGTCTACTTTTAAATTAATTTAATTAATTTATTTTTGGCTTTGTTGGGTCTTTGTTCCTGCGTACGGGTTTACTCTAGTTGTGGCGAGCGGGGGCTACTCTTCTTTGTGGCGCGCGGGCTTCTCATTGCAGTGGCTTCTCTTGTTGCGGAGCACAGGCTTTAGGTGTGCGGGCTACAGTAGTTGTGGCTCGTGGGCTCTAGAGCGCAGGCTCAGTAGTTGTGGCGCACGGGCTTGGTTGCTCCGCGGCATGTGGGATCTTCCCGGACCAGGGCTCGAACCTGTGTCCCCTGCATTGGCAGGCGGATTCTTAAACACTGTGCCACCAGGGAAGCCATTGTCTATTATTTTTAACCATCTTTATACTATATGAGACTACATCCTTAAAAGACATAGGGACTTTTTTTTTTTTTAGCTTATAAGAAAGGCTTCTATGACTACTTGCTTAGGGGGGTGGTGGGCGACTCTTAGTATTAAATGATACTATACAGTGTTTATGAAATCTTTATAAACTTAAAAGGGTTGCAAATAAAAAGTCAGGATGTTAATCTCAAGCTAACAATCCACAATAGTAGTGGGTTAATGGTATTTCTGCAAACATTTTAGCCAGCTAATATTTGTAGCCCACCTCCCAGGTGACATAATCCAGTCGACGTGCACCTGCTTCCAGAATAATCAGTTTTTCAGGCACTGTAGTATAGCAGGAGGGACAATGAAGTATACAGAGACATTGTCTTTTCATTCACTTCATAGAAGGGGCTGTTTACTAAACAGCTTTAGAGCCAACTGGAGCTGGCTCTAGTTATTTGGGAGATTGATTCAGTTCACCACTTAAAAGAGACTTTATAAAGTGGCCTCATAAGATCTTAACTGTCTAAGTTCTTATATGTTTCATGTGTTAATGTGACAGCAAACCTAATTAAACCTGCCATTGGCACATCACTCTATTAATTTTTCTTTCACCCCTCTCAAATGATTTAATGGATACAATTTTTCTGTCAACATTTACTGAGTATCCACTGCGTACAGAACACTCCTGAGGGAATTGGCAAGAAAGATAAGGACCTTTCTGTCCTTATCTCATTTGACCTTTCTGCCACATGGGACACTATTGACCACTCCCTCCATGAAACTTTCTCATCCTTTGACTTCTGTGACTCTTTCCAAATTTCATGATCTTTTCTTTGCTGTTCTTCCACTTCTTAAATGTTGGAGATCCCTGCTGTTTCTTCCTGAACCTTTTCTTTTCACCCTTCATTCTTAGCCTTTTTGGAGTCACAAATTCCTTGGAGAATGTGATGACATACGTCCTGTGGGGGAGGGCTTGTTGCATATAATTTTAGGATTACATGGACATCCTGAAGCACCTGGTGACTCCCTGTGGGTCCTTACCCCTCAGGTGAAGAACTACTTTTCCATGGCTTGAACTACTACTACTTGATGACTCTCAAAAGATGGGCTCTCTCCAGACCCAGACATCCAGCTTCTTAATGCATTCCTTCACTTGGATGTCAAATAGGTACCTTAAACTCAAACTCAGTATGTCCCATTTGAACTTACCATCTGTCACTCTCTCCCCAATTGCCCCCATCCTATGGTTTCCGTTTTGGTGAGTGGCACCACCATCCAATAAATTGCTCAAGTTGTAAAGAAATAAAAGCATCAACCCTGATTACTACCTCTGAAAAAGAGTTTGTCAAATGACTAAAAGAATGGAAAGATGGATCAAGTATGATGAAGACAACAGAGGATAACTATTGAGAATGATATAATGAGACTTATGTTCAACTGTACAAATGAGTGCTAAAGGCTGGCTTAATTAAGCAAAGTCTTCAACCAAATGAATATGTATTTATTAAGCACCTATTAGGGCGAGGCACTGATTTCATTAAGGATTAGACTTTAACAATATTTTCAAGGAAATGAGGAGTATGGTTTGTCAGAAAAGAGTAATCTCAGTATTTCAAATGAGATAAATATTATTTACTTAAATCCAATTAATCTTACCTCATGACCAAGAAATGCTAAATTATTAACAGCTTCTTTAGGTCCTTATTATGATACTTTCACAGATTTCATCATAGTTTGCACATAGCAGCTATGACAGTGGATACTCAAGGAAATGGGACACTCTTTGGAGTTTAAGATCATTAGATTGGGCAGCTTTGCCTCCCTGAACTCCCTTAGCTCTTTATTTGCCCTTCTCTGATGGCACTTATTTTCTGTTTCATTTTATAATGATTTGTGGGCATCTCTTATCTCTCTTAGACAGGTCCCCCAGGCACCACTCTGCCCAAAGACTCTGTGCTTACCCAATTTTGTGTCTTATATCTGGAAGGCGAACAGAAAATATTGAGTCAATGAATGTTTTTCAATGTCAAAAACCCATTTAAAGATAATATCAAATGTCCTATAAGTCAAGGAAATTGGTGTTATAAAGTTTGTCATGTTTTCCAATATGACAGCTGCATGTGGAACAATTAAGCAAATTACAGATGTCTGTTTTAGTTCTTTAAGGCAGCGGGGAACATGCTAACCCATTTTAGAAAGTTTGTCATGAAGCAAGGAATTGGCTGGTTGAACGCCGCCTCCAGGGCCAGACTGCGTGCCTTTGAAACCTGGCTTTGCCATTCAGTGGCTGGGAGGCTGAGGGCCTCTTGGTGTCTCACTTTCCTCATCTGGAAAATGAGAATCATAATAGTGCTTACTTCACAGAATTGTTAAAAGGACAAAAAATAATGTATACACACAATGCACACAGAATGGTGTTCAAATTCATTAGACACTAGCCATCATTTTCTTACAATCCCAACAAGAAGAAAGGGGGGGGAATCACGATCACATTATTAGATTAGGAAAGAATGAGATTTTCTTCTTTGGAAATATGATATAGACAAGATCTGTCCTATCTTCCAAGCTCGAAACACTCCCAGGACCCCCGCCTTGACCATGACACCACAAATGCCTAGTGGGTATTTTTAAGATGTAGGTAAGAGTTGAAACACATTTTATTATCAATCAAATAGGTGTAAATTTCACACAAACCATGTTCTATCCTTTTTAGCATTCCCTACTCAAAAGACTCATTTCCCCTCCGAGACCAAGGTAACAGATTTTACCGTGTGGTTGTCCCCTTCTCCCATCTTCCCCACCCTTTACTCCAGAAAGCTTCCTAGAATTTAAAGGAAGAGGCTGGATCTAACCAAGGGCACAATGCAAAGAATTAATCAGTGAATCCCAAGTTGTCTAGTTGGTCTTGTTGGCCTTCTAGAATGTTCTCAATCTGCCATTGCTGCCAGCCCACTGTTGGCAAGACTTCAGGCAATATCACAGGTGGGAAGAGGGTGTGGCTGCAGCTTAACCTTAGTGCAGAAGCTACAAAGAATAGTACACTTCAGAGAGGGGACCATTAGAAACACTGGAACAATAGCCTCTGATAGTCAACCCAGTCATGGGATGATGAGTGACAGAGGGCTGCCTTTGCCTCACACAAGAGCGCTTCTCAGTTCTGGAGGCCCGCTCACTATGGGATCACGTGGTGATGTGTCTGCCATGGGGAGCCCACTGATGAGCAAAGGCCAGCATTTCTCAACCCATATACATCCACAGATGGCTGTATTTATCTTGTAAGAAAAGGTCATGGCAGGGTAAGGAATTTTAGTATTGCTTAGAGAAGGAATGCTCTGAGACAATTTTCAAGGAATCCTAGAGAAGTGCTTTCTAGTTCCCACAACGGAGGTAAATCTAATTCTATACCGAAGATGCGCGCACGCATGTGTGTGTGTGTGTGTGTGTGTGTGTGTGTGTGTGTGTGTTTTGAGGTATAACTGACACATAGCATTAGTTTCAAGTGACAATGTAATGCTTCAATATTGTATATATTGCAAAATGACCACCACAATAAGTCTAGTTAACATCTGTCACCACAGTTACAAAATTTTTCCTTGTGGTGAGAACTTTAAGATCACTCCCTTAGCAACTTTCAAATATGGATTACAGTATTATTAACTACAGTCATGCTGTACATTACATCCCCATGACATTGATTTTATAACTGGAAGTTTGTAACCAAAGGTATGATTTTTATATTATACCTAAGGTGGTAAAAATTGGGTGCAATTTTTTTCTCTTTTAGTAAGGATAAATGGAAACAGACAAAACAGACACCGAATTTAGTCAATATGAATGTTTTTGGGCAAACACGGTTGAAAATATAGCTTAACTTCAATAATGGTCTTATTCTTTTTCCCATAATTTTCATCGCATTTTATAATCAGTTACTTCAGTCTGTCCAATTTCTTGGTGACTCATTATTACATCTTTCTTAATAAAGGAGGAGACTTATATTTCCTGTTAGCAGGATTTTCTTTTCCTGAATTTGTGCCACCTAATTATACTGTTTTTTCTCCCTTTTATTCAAAATAGCCTGATGGGGCAAGAAAAAGCCAGGCCAGGAGCACTTGCTTGGTGTGTTCATACATCTGAGAGAATCTGACATAGTTGGGGAATGGAGATCCCTAGATTTTGAAGGCCATGTAATATAGTTTGGATGATTATATGTTATTATTTTAACTGGGACAGTTTTGAAAATGAAAGGGGGCACTAATCGGATAGGATAATATTGTAAATCAAGACTGTCACAGGCAAACCAGAATTTAGGGTCATCCTAATATGGTAGAAATGGTCTGGACTTATATCCAAATCTTGACTGTACCAGTTCCCTGCTTTTGACCTGTGCAAAGTGATATAACCTCTCTGAACTTCACTTTCTACATCAGTAAAACAAGGATAATAATTCTCATGTGGTCAGGGCAGGGGCATGTACCTGGCGTACTATATATCCTTTGTAAATATTATCATAATGATGTCTGCCTGTATATCTAAAATTCTTTACCATAGGCAGTATGATATTATGAATGGATTAGGTTAAATTGAACTTGAGGTGCAGTCAGTTGCCCCATCACAAATCCCCACTCCTGGATGGCAGCCAGAGATCTCATCAGGGAGACTCCCTGTAGAGGTGGGTACTACAAGTACATTTCTCCATCTTATCTCTATTAACATCAAAGATCATTTTATTTAATATAACAAATGTCAAAAATGAATTTTCATTGTTGAAATTAATGGTTAGTCATCATAATGAATGTTAGAAATAGTCTCTCATTGATAGAATTTGTGATTTCCAAGATATACGGACTAGTTAAAATATTTTAGAGGTACTCCCACCCTGGCATGAACAAGTTGTAAAAAGCTGGACCATTAGAAATGGTGTGGGGGATGAAGGGATTCCAGTTGGTTGATGCTTACTAAAGGATGATAGAATCCTGGCTCTGGAATATTGTTCATATGCCCCCAGTGAATCTTTCATGCAAGGTCATGATTACAGAATCCAAAAGGACCAAGACCTGGCATTTCATCAGACTCACAGAACAGGTGGTATATGTTAACTTGTCTCTGCTTGCTAAACAAATGTTTAACAAATGTCTGTATGACAGAAACTGGCCTAAGACTTGGTTTAATTATAAACTGGTTATGAGGTTGTCGGATCAAACAGACAGGTTGTCAAAATCCTGATCCTGTATTTTGGTTGCTATCACTATCTACCAACAATAAGCCGGCAGTTTTGCATAATTAAATTATTTGCAAGTTATTTGCTCCTTCTTAACCATTGACCACTAATGTGATTCCACAGCTAGAACTTCAGCCTATCTCTGTTGGCCATATGGAATGAAAAAACAAAACAAAATGAAAAACTGGGTCTTAGAGAAACTGATGTGCATAGAATGGTAAATGGCAGATCCAGGTCGAGAACTCAAGTCATGTGATTTGAAGTTCAATGCTCAGCAGTGGGCACAAAACAAGTGTGTGTGTGTGTGTGTGTGTGTGTCACACATCCATGTCAGATGAAGAGAAGGAATAGGAAGGAAAGGGAAGTGACGTGAGGGGACATGGAGAAAAACCAGAAAAAAATTAGACATTAGAATGCGGTGCCCTGGGACCCCAAAGAGGGTGCTAAAATTGGGGGTAAGCCCCCAAAGACGGGATAGGAAAGCTCTGAAGATATTTGTTCAAGAACTAGTTCTATAAATAATAATAGAGTCCATTAGAAAACAAACTTATGGTTACCAAAGGGGAAAGGTGGAGGTGAGGGATAAATTAGGAGTTTCGGATTAACATATACACACTACTATATATAAAATACATAATCAACAAGGACCTACTGTATAGCACAGGGAACTCTACTCAATACTCTGTAATAACCTATAATGGAAAAGAATCTGAAAAAGAATAGATACGTGTGTATGTATAACTGAATCACTTTGCTGTACACCTGAAACTAACACAACATTGTAAATCAACTATACTCCAATATAAAATAAAATTTTTTTTAAATTACAAAGTCCGTTAATCTTCAGCCGTGGACTAAGAATAGTTCATTTGCACCCTTGACTCCTACTCTGAAAATGGCAAATTTTCTACTCCATAATAATGAGAATATCAATAGCTATTATTTATTGAGCTCTTTCAAACTGTGCTAAATATTTTACACACATCATCTTAACATCTTCACAACACCCCGATAATGAAGGTATTACAACAATTAAACAGTTAAATCCTCCTAAAAAATACGGGGGTAGGTACTATTATTCCCATTTTACAAATAAGGAGACGAAGGCACAAAAAGTTGTGTAATTTGCATATGATAACATGGCTAATAAGCAGCAGAGCTGGCTCAGAGTCACCATTAAGCTACCAATGCAAGCTGTGCAGAATGTTGTTGAATGGTGCTGACTTAAAACCTTGTGGCCAGGCTAACACGTGAAGTAGAAACTAAATTGGTAGTACAAAATGTGGACTTAGGAGAGAGGCCAGAGGCAAGATACACTTGCTTGTGAAGAGCCATGTGACTTGGAGTTGTTTCTGATACATGAAGTACACGAAAAATGGCTACAGAATGAGAGACACAAGCACAAGGGTGAGATCAACCTTAAACATGCCGTAGGAGAAAAACCTCTTCTTGCCCGAGAGAGTTGGTGCAGGTGCCACTGAGAGAAGCAAGATAATAATCTAAAGCTGAAGCAATGTGGAAGATCTCAACTCTGACTGAGAGGTGGAAAAAGCCCTGGGGACATCTCTGGGGGCAGTGAATCATTCAAATTTCCCATTCTCTTTCTTGGAATTTAGAAACCTCAGTCAGAGAGCCAATAATGGAGTCAGGCCACAACATTCACCGAGTACCTTTTTCATGAAGTACTCTTTGGTTGTAAATGTAGAATAAGTACTGTCTTTATTTATTTAATGTTTGCAAGACTGAGTTCTCAGAAAGAAAAAATGTTCTGTAAATTCCATACATTCTCAAATAACAGGAAAAGCAATTTGAAGAATGACAAAATCACCACTCCCAAATTCTACACTAGAGTTTTAGGAGTAATTAGATCTGTCATACTAAAGAATCCAAGCCATTTAGGACCTGCTGCTATAGGTCAGTCTCACACAACTGGTCGCAGCCTCCTGGGACAATTCCTCAGCCATATTAAAGTGGAGACTCTCCTTTATGTTTGTGAATCCATATGATTCTAACCAGGGCTCCAACCCCTCCCTATTTCCTGATTCTAACCAGGGCTCCAACCCCTCCCTATTATTTCCTGATTCATCCACGCAAGCAAGTAATGAGAACACCAGGTGAGCATACATATTTACATAAGCTGCAAGGCTGTGCAAACAAACTCTTATCCAATTAAAGGGCATTTTATAAATGGCTCTTATTTCCTACCATTTTTAATGGGCTTAATGCATCTAAAATCTCTTCCATAGTCTTTAAAAGTCCTTATCCCTATTCTCTTTAATGCTTTCCACCAGTGTTTTTCCTGTATAACACACCAAAGTCTCTTGTTTAACTCCTATATGCATTTTTTTAAAACATCTTTATTGGGGTATAATTGCTTTACAGTGTGGTGTTAGTTCCTGCTGTACAACAAAGTGAATCAGCTATATGCATATGTATATCCCCATATCCCCTCCCTCTTGCGTCTCTCTCCCACCCTCCCTATTCCACCCCTCTAAGTGGTTGCAAAGCACCAAGCTGATCCCCCTGTGCCATGCAGCTGCTTCCCACTAGCTATTTTACATTTGGTAGTGTATATATGTCCATGCCACTCTCTCACTTTGTCCCAGTTTACCCTTCCCCCTCCCCATGTCAAGTCCATTCTCTATGTCTGTGTCTTCACTCCTGTCCTGCCCCTAGGTTCATAAGAATCTTTTTTTTT
>NW_020173731.1:24146-62766 GCF_003031525.2 Neophocaena asiaeorientalis asiaeorientalis | reverse complement strand
TGTCCTGGCTATTGTAAACAGTGCTGCAATGAACATTGTGGTACGTGACTCTTTTTAAATTATGGTTTTCTCAGGGTATATGCGCAGTAGTGGGATTGCTGGGTCATATGGTATTTCTATTTTAAGTTTTTTAAGGAACCTCTATACTGTTCTGCATAGTGGCTGCATCAATTTATATTCCCACCAATAGTGCAAGAAGGTTCCCTTTTCTCCACACCCTCTCTAAATTCATTGATTAGCTCTGGTAGTTTTCTGGTAACATCTTTAGGATTCTCTATGTATAGTATCATGTCATCTGCAAATAGTGACAGTTTTACTTCTTCTTTTCCAGTTTGGACTCCTTTTATTTCTTTTTCTTCTCTGATTGCTGTGGCTAAAACTTCCAAAACTATGTTGAATAATAGTGGTGAGAGTGGGCAACCTTGACTTGTTCCTGATGTTAGTGGCAATGGTTTGTTTTTCATCATTGAGAATGGTGTTGGCCATGGGTTTGTCACATATGGCCTTTATTATGTTGAGGTAGCTTCCCTCTATGCCTACTTTCTGGAGAGTTTTTATCATAAACGGGTGTTGAATTTTGTCAAAAGCTTTTTCTGCATCTATTGAGATGATCATATGGTTTTTACCCTTCAATTTGTTAATATGGTGTATCACATTGATTGATTTGCATATATTGACGAATCCTTGCATTCCTGGGATAAACCCCACTTGATCATGGTGTATGATCCTTTTAATGTGCTGTTGGATTCTGTTTGCTAGTATTTTGTTGAGGATTTTTGCATCTATGTTCGTCAGAGATATTGGTCTATAGTTTTCTTTTTTTGTGACAACTTTGATTTTGGTATCAGGGTGATGGTGGCCTTGTAGAATGAGTTTGGGAGTGTCTCTCCCTCTGCTATACTTTGGAGGAGTTTGAGAAGGATAGGTGTTAGCTCTTCTCTAGATGATAGAATTTGCCTGGGAAGCCATCTGGTCCTGGGCTTTTGTTTGTTGGAATATTTTAAATCACAGTTTCAATTTCAGTGCTTGGGATCGGTCTCCTTATATTTTCTATTTCTTCCTGGTTCAGTCTCGGAAGGTTGTGTTTCCTATATGCATTTAATCACTAAGTATGTAAGTTGTAAAATACTGTGTGTAGGTTTTGAAATAATGAATGTCAAACTTTCCTGGTGTTCACAAATTGCCAGTTAGCTAAGAATTTCTATTATTTCCAGTAAGGGGTTTAAATGGGTTCTTTTTTGAAATGCACTTTGTGAATATATTTTTATTTCACTTCCACAGGCTCCACTTTAGATACGTTAACTTGCAATGGTTTTAGGCCACACCTTTTATCCTTATGGTTTTGTAGAGATTAGTGAAAAATGGACTCAACCATTGGCTAGAAATTGAATTTCAGTAAGAGAGAAAAAGATGCTTATTATTTAGCAAGTCAACAAAGAATATGTTCTGTGTTATCATTATACACCTTAAAGTGCAGTGTTAGCTTAAAAACAAATAAGCCAAGGGAAAAAATAATCCCAGAAAATGCTACACATTAAAAGCCAGTACTTTTTCTTTTTGAGAACATTGTTTCTCAGTGACAGTTACTAGTCAATATTGACTTCTTATAAAGGATTGGAACATCAGGAAGGCAAAGAAGATTGACCACATTTCAATATAATTGAAGGTTGCTGACTGTTTTTCTATTCTCTTTATTTCTAGTTTTCAAATTCTGAATGATTCGTGTTGACCTTTAGCTTGCCGTGTTCTCTGTGCCAGAGCCAAGAACAATTCACAGGTATTATTTACTTAGCTAACTTCATCATTAAAGCTGCCAAAGAGGATCCAGGATGGAACCAACATAGGGTTGCAGGTCTGTACAAAGCATAAAATGAAATATTGTACAGAAGTGACCTCATGTGTTTTCACAGCCTCCATGTAAGTAGATAAGAACTATTATTCCCACTTTATAGATACGGAAACTGAAGGGATAAGGAAACAGGTAAGTATACCCAACATTTATTGAGCATGTGTAATATAAGAGGCACAGTGCTGAGTTTTGGAACATACATATAAATAAGGTAAAGTCAATACCCTCCATGCAGTCACAACGTAGTGGACACGGCTGACTGTGAAAAACACAATAATAAGGACACAGAATACAACGGGAGGATGATGTCTAATGGCTGGAAGGCTTTGGAAGGATTTTGTGGAGGTGGAATCTGAGCAGAGACTTAATGGGTAGTGAGTATTCTACAGACAAAGATGGAGGGACAGCAGAGGGGATGGTAACAGCAAAGGCATAGAAAGGATATAGTATGAGAATCTGTTAGTTTTCTCATAGGACTTGAGTGCAGGGCAGGGGTAGAAGGGAGATAACATGTTCAGAGGATTTGTAGATGTCCTTGAATGCCAACTCTGGTAGCAATGTAGAGAAGAGTTAGGGTGGCAAGGAGATAATTTAGGAGGCTATTGTGATGGTTCAGGAAAGAGGTAATGGAGGCTTGAACTGAGCAGAAGCAGGAGTAGAAAGAAAGGTAGTGATAGCAGAAGTAGAATCTATGTAATTGTCAAGTGATTGGGCATAGACTGTGAAGGAGGAGGATGAGTTGAAGATGATTCTGACATATTGAGTCAGTTAACATTATTATATTTGAGCTTACCCTTGGACCAGACAGAAGGGAATTTCTATTGGGGAGGTGGAAATGTGGGTCTGGAGATCAGGACAGACACTGAGTTAGAAATCAACCACAGGGATATGATGGTACAAAGAGAAACCGATGAAAAGAAAACCTTAAAATTTTAAGACAGAGAGGGGTAATAAAGGCAGAGGAGTCATTGGTGTCACCTGAATGGTCGGTCTGAGAGGGAAGCAGAGGATGTAAGATGACAGAAATCAAGGAAGAACAGCTGAGCTGCTGAGGGTAAGAGTAAGCGATTTCCTGTGGTCACAGAGGTCACGACCAAGCTCCTAAACTCCGCACCTACCTACTGAATTATTACACAAGAAAAACAGTGTGGTTTTTCAAGAGGATTTTACTCCTCATTTTCCCATGGCCATCAAAATTAATTGCAAGTTCCAATTTTCATTAAACTTTCT
The DNA here is from genome assembly GCF_003031525.2 of Neophocaena asiaeorientalis asiaeorientalis. NCBI lineage: Eukaryota > Metazoa > Chordata > Mammalia > Artiodactyla > Phocoenidae > Neophocaena > Neophocaena asiaeorientalis. The sequence goes on along the minus strand of NW_020173731.1, from coordinate 59,687 downwards.
TTGCAGCTCACACTAGCTTCCTTACATTGAGCTTTCTAGATGACTATTATTAATCCAGTACGAGGTCCCTCCGTGCCCTCCTTCACTCTTGTGGTTACCTGCAAGGGCTTCCAAGTCACAGAGGCTGGCTGGAATCTAACCCAGCAGTGTGACGAGGCTCACTACCTAACTTCTCTGGCCTCGGTTTCCTCGTTTGCAACATGGGGGCGGTGGTACTCACCTATTAGAGTTGAGAAGAGTGCATGAGAGAATGCAAGTAAAACTCTCAGCACATTGCCGTCAAAGGCTCAATTCATTTTTGCTGTTACAGTATTGAAATCTCCCTGAAGGTAGAAGACTACTCCAATAGGACTACTTTTCCCTAAGGCGTGCAGCACTGATCTGAGGCCGTCTGAGCCTCATCCTGCCAGCCCTCAGCGAAACGCACACGTAGGAAGAGGGATAAAGAGCTGACGGGTTCTCCGGGACTCGGCAGCCCACGGAGTAGGGCGGCTGGCTGCAGGGAGCCGGGGGAGGAGGGATCGCAGGAACTGCCCGAGCCCCTCGGGGGACCACACGTCACAGGGTGCAGCGCGCCCACCCAGAGTGGAAATTTAGCCCGGTGGAGTCGGATTGCGAGAGAGCCGTGGAGGAAGCAGTGAGCGATGGGAGCGGTAGTTTTCAGGCCTCAAGTTCACGGGTCGGAGGATGGCCGAGGCGAAAGGTCCCTCCCCGGTCCCGCCTTTTGTCCACGTCTCACTTCTCCCAGCCAATGCTCTCTCCTGTGCCCCGGGCCAGCCCCTCTCCGATCCGGCCCCCATTGGCCTTGAGGCTCAGCGTCTTGGGCCCTACCCGGAAGTAGCATTTGGGGAGGTGGTTTCCTAGACTACGACACCGGAAAGCTGGGGGAGGCGCTCTGGGCTGCTGAGAGCGGAGGGCGGTGGCAGCGCTGGCGCTGGGGACCGGCTCAGTGGCTTCGGGAAGCAGCTCGGCGACGGCGGCAGCTCGCGTTCCTCCGCATCCCGGCCTCGACACGGCTCGCAGCTCCTTTGCCACCGGCGTCCGGCAATGTGTCCCACCGGCCGGGCGTAGCAGCTGCGCGTGCGCGTGCGCGGAACCGCGGGGCCATGAGCGAAGCCGGCGGCGGCCGGGGCTTTGGGTACTCGGTCCCCCAGCGAGCGCCATGGAGCCTGGTGGCGGCGACGGCCGCGCTCTGCCTGGTGTCGGCCACGTCCGTGTGGACGGCGGGGGCCTCGCCCATGAGTAGGGAGGAGAAACAGAAGCTTGGGTAAGGGTGCTTGGAAGCCTGGGGTGGGTTTCCTCGTGAGGCTGACCACGGGCGAGGTGCCTGTCATTGCGACCCGGGCGCCCAGTGGCCTCTCCTGTCGCGATTGGGACGGCTGTTGCCTCGAGAGAACCCTGGCGGGGTGGACAGGGTCCGGGAAAGTGGGGGTCGCCGCCCGCGATGCTACCTCGCGGGATTGTCGGGGTGTCGCCCGGGCCGTCTGTGACACGTGCAGGCTCCTTAAGGCCAGCCGCGGTGTGTCAACGCGGCTGCCATGTCACTGGCCCGTGAAGGGGGCTACACACCGTTTCCCTGCGCGCGAGAGTTCCGAGGTTGCCTTTCATCAGAGACGTGGTTAAATTTCTTGCACAAGTGAGCTCCCAGGTGGGAAATGTTGCTGATCTCACAGCAGTTAAGGAAATCATGTTTACACCTGTTACGGAATAGGGGGCGTTCATTGGAACTTGAACTTTACACATTTTACTATTTCTTTGCAGTGGTTTTTTGCACTGCATTTTCATAGTAGAACAGTATTTGATGGTAGTATTCAAAAGCCTCAATTAAATATACCTATTCACTTTACTCAAAGTAGTTTTATCAGTCTTGAAAGTCATAAAATCTTCCGTTATATGTACAGCATTTAATTTAAAGTAAGTGTTCCTAATACACACCAGGTCCCACAAATGAATAAGGAAAAAGCCAAGAGCCAGTAGAAAATGGGCAAAGGGCGTGAAGAGTTAATTCACACAAGAGGAAATGCAAATGGGCAATAAACATGAAGTTACTCAACCTCATAAATGTGAGAGATGCAGACTAAAACAATGAAATAGTTGGGTTTTTTGCCATCAGGCTGGTAAATACAAAACACAATACATGGATGGAGTACTGACTGGATAGTTGAGGTGTGAGAAGGAACTTGGTGGGAGTGTAAATTGCTGTAATTTATTGACCGTCTTCTAAAATTTAAATTGTATGTATTCTTTGATTCATTAATCCCATCTCAGGGAATCTATCCTACAGAAATAAAAGCACTATTAAAGTAGAAATAGGTGTACAGGGATGTGCATTTTGAAAGAACAGAACTGTTCCTTGGAGCATCCATATTATGGAATAATATTCAGATATTAAGGAGGAGTTCGGTCATCGGAAGGCTACCCAGAATATACTCCCAAGGCCAAAAAGATGTAAGCTGTAGAATACTATCTGTAGTATCCCATGTTTTAAAAAAAACGGAGAAGAAATTGTTTAAGCTCAGAAAAACATGGAAAGATGACTACCTCCCGGAGTTACAATGGAGGTGAGGTCAAACCATCAGGTTTTGTTTTATCGATGTGTACAGACTTCCATGTTGTTTAAATTTTTGCAAGAGTCTTGTATTAGTTTTTAAATAAAATAGCAATAAAAGACACTTGTTGGAAAATTTAAAGTGTCAGTTATCAAAACAAAATTACCAGTAAACTCTAATAAGTGTCTTAAATTTTCTCTTTGTGAATTTAATGTATCACTGATAACTGTTTTACTGAAAACCCTACTCTGTGCCAGGCACTTTACATATACTATCTCTGTAATCCTCTCTACTTCTTAATGAGGTGGATGCGATTCCCATTTTGCAGATGAGGAAATTGAGACTCAAGGTTGACTTGTTCAACGTTACAGAGCTAAGTAAATGTTGGAGCCAGTATTCAAACCCGGGTCTGTATGACTTCAGAGCCTGTGCTCACTCCACTCTGCTACACTTCCATAAGACTTGGAGAGAGAAGCTTCAAGTCTGTTAAGGACAGCAAGTATTTTTATTTGATCACAACTCCCCTTTCTCCTTTTTTTGTTAAAAATTTTTGTTTGAAGAAAAGTCATTGGATAACTCATTTTTGACCAAAATAAAATTTTAATTGTAGAGCTCCAACCAAATTGGCTTGAGATTTCAGCTCAAATTTTGAGATCATTTATGAAAGTGAAGTTACAGTTATTTAGGCTTGTTAATTTAGATTGCCTTACTCTAGGGTAAGAGTAGAATAAGAGTCTATAGCTACAAACCACAAATACACATTGCTTGACTGCTTTCTCATCCAGGCATTTTCAGGAAACGGAACTATGATTTATTAGGTTTACCTGTACAATTTTTTTTGAAAACCCAAATAATGATTTATGATAAAAAACAGAAAATGCCTATCCCTTTCCCTACCCCCCGCCCAAACTAAACTGATGATAAAGACTGAAATTATCATGAATAGTATGCAATTGCTCGGTTGCTTGCAGTTTATAGTTTATGGAATTATTTACCTGGTTATATGTAGTCTTATACTTCCTGGAATTCATTTTTTGTTTTTGTGTTTTAAATGTTACAAAAGTTGTTAATGTTTTTACTTAAAAAATGAAGTATAAAACAGTTCAATTTCGGTAGCATTTTGGCAAGCAATGTAACTATAGAAAAAGCTGATTTATAGATCTAATTTCCAATACATTTTTATCCAGTTGTTGAATAGATATAAAACCTTATAGAAAAAAAATCTCTGTATAATATAGTAATTATTCTACCATTCTGTATTTAAATGAGTGTTAGGACTTATATGTGTAATTAGGAAAGAGAGAGAGCTCAACGGGATATTAAATACCTCCACTTTGAAGTATTTGTTGTGAAATTTGGTGATCATGTGCTGCATAAATGTAAGGATTGGAAAATAATGTGTCCTTGTTTGCAGTCGTGATTTATTCATAGTCTTGAAGCTTGAATGCTTGCAAAGTTGGGTTACCAAGTTAAAGCTTGTGTTACCTGTAATACACGTGTCTAGGCACTACTATTACCAGTTACAGAAATTTACTTCTTGACAATAATTTTGTATTTATTTCAGGGGAAGGAAAAGAGAATTTCCATATTCCATTTATTGATATCAGTGCTTGAAGGGAAAATTGAGCTCCTTTTTTTGGTTTGTTTATTAGCTAATTTGAGAGCTCTTTATCCCCTGCAATATAATAAAAAAACGTCTAGAAGGATTTTTTGAGATACTCTGTAATTTTCTGAGATAACTTGATCCATATTCTATCATACATATAAACATATAAAGAATTAGTGTTTTGGCAAAGTGACTTATCACCTTGTTAATGATTAGGTGTTTTTAAATGATTATTATTTGTAAAAAGTTGTCAGGACTTAGCTTCTTCAGTTCACAAGTTTGAGTGTACTTGATTCTGCTGGTTATTATAGCCAGGATCTGGAAATTAGTCCTTTTCTGTCTGCTAGCTATATTATTACCAGTATTTCATCATCCATGATTACAATTTTTAAAATGATAATTGCAATATAACAGGAGGTAAAGTAAAAATATATCCAGCCATTTTCTTTAATATTCTCTTCAATTCTTGCCATTAGTGATTGGAACTTTGGGAATAATAGTAAGAATTAATAAAAGATTATTAAAATATTTTTCTTCTGCTAATTATTGAGAGACTTGGCCTTGCCTAGCCATAACATTTTTTGCAGTTTTTCCTATAACCTTCACTCCCCCAATTTGAGAGTGTTTAATTGAAAGACTGATTCCTTGGTCCCAATCTTGTGGATTTTGACTTAGTAAATCTGGCGTGGGGATCAGAAATTTCCATTTTACACAGTCATTTTGGGGATTTTGAGAAACAGAGTTAGCCAAAATACACAGATCTCTTTTCGAGAATTAGTTTTCTCATATCAGGGGTGAATATTGTTTATTTGACTTTTGACAAAGTTTTTTAAAGGAGCCAAAGGTACATCATAAAATGTATCTTTTGGAAATATGACAAACATTAACAGAAATGTGTTAAACTAGGCATTAGTGATCTTATTCATTTAAGGGGAAAGGCAGAGGCTTCATAGAGTATCGTTATTTCATAGCAATACACACACCAACCCCTTTCTTTTGGTAGAATGTATAGTATAAGCAATACATGGTAACAGTTATTTCTTTTGGGTCTCTTCAATATTTTCCCCTTTCAAGACATTTATGTTAAATAATTTTGTTAAGAGGTAATTGTTTTTCATCATCAGATTTTCTTCTCTCTGCATGGCATGTATCATTCAGCAGTTTTCTTAGGAAATATTATAAAATGACTTTTACATAAATTGCTAGAATAGGAAAAGTTTGGCTCATCTCTGCGTGATTCGTGAAAGCTTGTCTACTAACATGGGTGTATTTCCTGACCCTGTTTGTGTTCCTTCCTAACTAAATTTTTCTTTTGTTTTTTATTGGTATATGTTTATGAAGGAGCATTAACTTTTTGAAAGACAATAAATAGAATATACTTAACTTTTTCCCATTTCTGCTCTTTTAAAATTAGGAATCAAGTACTGGAAATGTTTGATCATGCTTATGGTAACTACATGGTAAGTAGAAAGCTTATCTTTATATACCATTTATGAGAGCTGATTATTATGTGAGCACAGTCAACTGGGAATTTTAAAACCTGAATTAATATGTTTTATTTCCTTTAAAAAATTGTTATTAATTTTTTTAAAGGAAGTTTTAAAAAAATAGTACAAACATAGGCTAACAGAGTATTCCTGATAGTGGTTCTTAGAGAACCAATTTATTGAATAGGTAAGAATAAATTGAATTAGATTATGAAACTTTGTATCTAAATAGTTTCCTTTGATGCTATCAACAGTGTTTATTAAATATATAGTTAAGGTGGATGTAAACATGAGTAAGATGTTATCTCTGGCCCTAAGGAAATTGATTCTCTTAATTAAAAAAAAAAACTATTTACAAAATTACTTTATTCACTCTGAAAAAAACAATTGCTTAAGAGAGTCAAACTGTCACCTAGTTTCTGTCCAAATTATATCCTCATAGTATGCCTTGATTTGAATATATTTTGCTTTCTAGATATGCTGATCCATATTGTTTTAAAATGTCTTAGTGCTCACTTGAGATGAAGTAGCAAGTTCAGTTTTACAAGATGAAAAAGTTCTGGAGACCTGTTGCGCCATGGTGAATATACTTAATGCTGTTAAACTTACACTTAAAGATGGTAAATTTTCTGTTACATGTTTCGAACCACAATTAAAAATTTAATCCCCCTCTAGTACAGGGGTAGGAGGTGGGGAAGGACATCTGTAGCTGCTCCCCCGCCCTGGCCACCTCTTGCCACTCAATAAAATGATCTTAAACTGCAAAAACATAGTGATAATAATTTTTAAAAGATAACTAGCCAGTAAATTTTAGAATTCAAAACATAATTTTACATGTAAATTTGTGTAATTTTGAAGAGTTTAATCAAATTATTCTGAGAATTACTTCTTATGCCTTATTATGTCAGCAGATCTTCTTTTATGATTAAAGCCTATAAAATGTAGTTGGGAAAAGTTTGGCAGAGCACTAACTTTAATTGATTCTGCTTTAAGAATTTTTCAACTGATTCTGAGTCTATTTTTCTATTACCCAAAAATCTTTATATATTGACATTATCTTTATGAACATGTAAGTACATAAAGTACATATGCTTTTATGCATTTTTGTATTTTTTAAACATGTCTTATATTTGATAATTCTTATTCCCTTTTATACTGTACAGTTTTTAAGAGCACATACTGAGTTCTTAAATGTTTTTAGGACATGATGGAGGTGAAGTTTCAGGTATTTTTAACCATGTTGAAAACACAGTTTTGAATTCATTTCTCAAGACTCAGCCATTCCCTTAACATTTCTTTCAAAATCATTTATCCCTGGTTAATTCAGTTTGGGCAAAGCATAATTTAACAAATCTAAGCTAGTAGTTTTAAGGCGGCCAAGTGGGTCCAGGGTACACCCTCAAACCTAAGCCATGTCATAAATGCGTACTTTTCGTTCCAAAGTTGAATGCAGTGGTGTACAGCTGGATTAATTCAATACATCTCACTCTGAATAGGATCCTCTCTTTGTAAAGCACGGTATCTTTAACATCTTGTTCCTTAATAGGTAAACAGCTGAAAGTTATATCAGTACATTTTTTCCTACTATAGAAATGGGTTTCTGACAGAGCAGGTACCAAGGGCAGCCCTCAGAGGACTTCCTGGTCCAATTCCTATTTATTGGACCCTAACTGGGTAACTTTCTATTATACCCACCTGCCTACAAGATCTAAAAGAGAGGGATTTCAATTCCAAAGACTGGAAACTCCTGGAATTAACACCCCTCTCCATTTTTCCAGTGGAGTCACACCCACCTGCAGTATACTGCAATATGTATTTTTAAATATTCAACTGTTTTACAACATGAGTGACTCTTGCAATGTACTTGTGCTATGTTCAATTTATGTGAGGTTTGTAACCCAAGATTTAGTCTAGAATTCACACTTCCCCTTTTCAAGTTCTCAACTAACATGAAACAGTTCTAAAATATTAAACAGAGACCAGGTGCCCTGTACTTGTTATATGAAGTCAGCTGAAAATTTTTTCTAGTTCCTATACTCAGAAACACTGTTAGCTTGCTGTATAGGTTTTATAGTGAGACGGGTTTGAGTTCAAATCCTATCTCAGCTATTTAGCTTGGACCCTAAACAGATCATTTAATCCCCCTGAGCAGTGTCTTCCTATGTAAAATGGGGATAAGTACAAAGGATTATTGTAGACTCTAGGATTTTTGAGAACAAGAGACCATTTTCTTTAATTTTTAATAAATTCATCTTCTGTGCCTGTGCCTAGCTAGCATCATGCCTGGTACATAAATGTTTTATGTTTTGGTTTTTTGGTTTTGAAAGAACTGAATTGAATTCTTGTGAAGGTGTAATCAGATTTTTTTTTTGCATTTGATTATTGTGATATATCTTTGCCTTTTAAAATCAAAGAAATCATTTCGTAAATTTTATTAAAAATACAAGTTAATGGTAAATTTGGGGATCTATAACTCTGTTTACTTTGGTGTAGTCAGTTGCCTCCTATGCTAAAATGTAAAATGCCTGGCACATGGTAAGCATTTAATAAATGTTGAAAACTTTTCATTTCTTACTAGTTTTTAAAAATATTTCTCTCCAGTCTAGTATACAATTACAGCAATTCCTTTTAACTTTCTTGGTTCCCGGGAAAACACTGTTATTTTCCAAAGACAAGCAAAATAATATGATTAAGAGCAAGAACTCTGGAAATGAAGCAGGACACCCTGAGGTGGCTCTGCCACCTACCAGCTGGGTTACAATGGGAAAGTTACCAGATCTCCCTGAACCTATTTCTTCATCTCTCTAAAATGGTTCACCTGCCTCACAATGTTGTTGTAAGGATTAAACAAGTTAATACAATTAAAGTGCTTAGAACTTGTGTCCAGCAAATAGGAAGCACTGTGTAAGAGTTTACTGCTACCAACTGCTGCTGCTACCATCACTGCTACTAGTAATTCATTCTCTACCTGAGATTGAAATTGCCCTCCTAAAATTTGTCGAGGCTTTAACTCAGAACTCATTCCCCAGATTGTGCATAGAACTTTCTTCAAACACACTCATTCTTTCCTTGTTCTAGGCGTGCAGCCTTTGAGCTTTTATTATTTTTTTAATGACTCCCCAGGTTCTATTAATGCTGTTTTTCGATAACAATGCCCTGCCAGCCTTAGGTAGATTACTGCATCTCTACCATCTCTTGGTGTTACATCCAGGAATTTTCTGATTTTATCAATTAATAGCATAAGTACTGACAGTCGTAACAACTGTACTTGACAGATCTCTAGCCCCAATTAGACTGCAGTTTATCCACAATGAATTGCACAGATGGCTTTCTCTTTTCCCGAAATAGCATGAAATTAGATGTTTGTTTTGGCAGTTCTTGAGTGACCTTATTTACCTTTAGACCACAGCTACTTTAGGGCTTCTATTAGCATGTTTTTAGTATTTGTGCTGAGGTCTGTTTGCAGATTAATTTAGATGACAAAATACGTGTATTTAGGCTACCAAATAACCATTTTGGATCTGAGCTCTCTGATCTGATCTTTGTCTTGTAATGTTTTTCCTGTCTACTGTAGATAACTCAGTTATTCACTGTTATAAGCAGAAGCTACTTTGGTAGAGCCCTAAACATTATAAATAACTCTAAAATCGTTGGTAAGCAGAGTTTCCTTTAACTAGTAGCATCATACCAATAACCACTTTTAAGCTTGATTTTGTGAGTGCACAGTTCAGAGAAAGAGATCAGTCTTTATCATTTAAATAAAAGGAACTGTTTTAAAATGTAACTTTCTTGTGGATTTCTAGATTTATGTAAGTTTTCTTAGAATTATTTTTTTTCTAATTTTTTAAAAACATTTTTTATTGTGGTAAAATATACATAAAATTTACCATTTTAACCCTTTTTAAGTGTACAGTCCTATGGCATTAATTACATTCACATTGTTGTGTAAATATCACCATCCATCTCTAGAACTTTTTCATATTTCCTTTTTGAAACTGTGTACCTAATGTTTCTTTTTGATAGTTTCTTCATCAAAAAGAGTACTTCTGTAAATAAAGTAGTTTCGAAGTGATATTAATAGTTGGGAGGAGGGAAGATATAAATGTATGTACATTTTTTTGCATAGACGATTGTAGGACTACCTTTTATTAACCATTGTTCCTTGGCCTCTACTTATAGAACATCCTAAAAATCTGCCAAAATGACTTAAGAAATTCTCTAGTATCCTCTCATAGTTTTTGTTTTTTTAAATCACACTCTGATATTCCATGTAGGATTTTAATAGAACCAGGTCTTTCTATTTATTTAGGTAGAATTTATAGAGAAAAAGATTTCCAATTTCAAATGCATGGTTCTGAGTCAGACAGTTGTATATAGTTGTTTAACCACCACCACATTTATGATCTAGAACATTTCCATCACCCCAAAAAGCTTCCTCATGCTCCTATGCAGTCAGTTCCTTTTCTCCACCTCTGACCTCTAGCAACCATTGTGATTGGCTCTTTGTCACTAGTTTTCCCTTTTCTAGGATTTCATATCAATGGCACCTTAAAATACGCATGTAGTGTTTTGGTTCACATTCTTTCCTGTAGCGTGCTGTTTTTGAGATTTGTCCATGTTGTTGGAGATATTGTAGTTCCTATTTATTGCTCAGTAGTATTCGTTGATTTGATAGAACACAGTTTATTTATTCATTCACCAGTTGATAAATATTTAGCTTGTTTCTGGTCTTTGGCTATTACTAAAAGACTGCTGTGAATCTGTGAATGCAAATTTTTATGTGGACATACATTTTCATACTTAGGAATGGGATTGCTAGGTCATATGGGAAGGTTAAGTTTAACTTTTTATAAGAAACTGCCAAACTTTTCTAAAGTGACTGTAACATTTTGCATTCCACACAAGCAATTATAAGAATTTTAGTTGCTCCACACCTTCTCCAACACTATGTATTTTCAGTCTTTTTAATTTTAGCCATTCTAGTGGGTGTGTAGTGGTATTTTGTTGTGATTTTAATTTGATTTTTTTCTGATGACTAATGATGTTGAAAATCTTTCCATGTGCTTAGTAAATCTTTTTTTGGTGAAACATCTGTTCAGATCTCTTGCCATTTTAAAATCAGGTCATTTGTCCTGTTATAACTGAGTCATAAGAGATATATATTTTCTGGATATCAGTCCTTTATCACATATGTGTTTTGCAGGTATTTTCTCCCCGTCTGTACTTTGCCTTTTAATTTCTTAATGTCTTTTGAAGTGCAAATGTTTTAAATTGTGACCAAGTCCAATTTATCCTTTTTCTTTTATGATTCATCTCTTTTATAGCCTACCTAAAAGAATATTTGCCTAGCCCAGGGTCACAAAGATTTTCTTGTTTTCTTCTAGCTGTTTTATAATTTTAGCTTTTTCAATGAGATCTATTACCCATTTTGAGTTAATGTTTGTATATATGATGTGAGGTAAAGGTTTCTTTATATATATATTTTTTCTATGTGGATATCCAATTATTCCAGCACTATTTGTTGAAAAAAGTATTTCCTTGCCCCACTGAATTACTTTGGCACCTTTGTAAAATCAATTAGCTGTATCTGCATGGATCTGTTTGTAGACTGTATTTTTTTCCACTGGTAAATATCTGTTTGTACGTCAGTATCACCCTGTCTTGAGTTACGTGATATTAAGTCCTGAAATCAGGCAATGTAAGTCTTTCAGCTTTGTTCTTTTTCAAAATTGTTTTGAATATTTTAGGTTCTTTGCATTTCCATGTAAATTTTAGAATCATGTTGTCAGTTTCTACAAAAAAAAGCCTATTGAGCTATTGATTGGGATTATGTTGAAATCTATAGATCAATTTGGAGAGATTGACTTCTTAACAGTATCAAGTCTTTCAATCTATGAACATGATGTCTCTGTCCATTTATTTAGTTCTTAATGTTAGCAGTGGTTTGTACTTTCCAGTGTACAGGTCTTGCACATCTTTTGTTAAATTTATTCATAATTATTTCACATTTTTTATGCAATTGTAAATGGTAGTTTTTCAAATTTTAATTTCCAATTGTCCATGTTATACAGAAATACAACTTTTTTCTGATAACCTTAGATCCTTGCTAAATTCACTTATTTCTAGTAGCTTTTTTGGTAGATTCCTTAGGATTTCCCACATGGTCAATCATGTCATCTGCAAACAAAGACTTTTCGTTCTTCCTTCCTCCAAACTATGTGCCTTTTATTTCTTATTATAGCAGTGGCTAGGACTTACAGTATTATGTTGAAAAGAAGTGGTGAGATCCTTGTCTCATTCCTAATCTTATGGAGAAAGCAGTTAGCCTTTCACTGTTAAGTATGATATTGGCTGTAGGTTTTTCATAGATGCTCTATATTAAGTTCCTTTCTATTTCTAGTTTGCTGAGAATTTTCATCATCACAGGGTATTTACTGAATTATGTCAAATGCTTTTTCTGCATTATTGATAACAATCTTCCTAAAACAATCTGTTGGTAGCAGGACTTTATTTCATTATAACATTATTTATTATCATTTATTTCATATAATATTATTTCATAAGTTCAACTAACTTTATCATTGATCAAAACCAAATTGATTAACATATATTGAAGAATTTGGAAACTTTTGTTCTCATCGTATTTTGATTAGAAACTTTTAAAGCATGCTAACACTCTGTTGTGATTAATTTAAAATTTTATGAGACAACTGCAGTTTTGTTACTTATTTCTCCTCAGCGCTGAGAAACATTCCAGAAAATATGTTACCTCCAAGGATCATATGTTCAATGTAGAAGTGTTAATAATTTAATAGTTTAGATAAATGGAATCCTTAACACCTGAAAAATGGTTTAATAAGTGAGTATAAATAGTGAACAAAAGGAAAAAGGAAAATTTGCCTTGGAGTGGAAAGAGAACTGAGAAATTATGCAAGTTCAGTCAGTAATTAGCATATGCTATCAATATATGATACATCTATCTTTTATTAAGTATCATTTAGTTTTTATTTTAGGAAGGAATACCTTACCTGCCTCAAGGAGGGAGGTGTTTAACAATAAGGATCTGGAATAAACCATTTGAAATGTATGTAACTTTATGGGAAATTAAATAGATTTGATATCTTCAATAACTCACTATTATAAATAATACTTTTGTCTTATTAGTAGAATAAAGTCTCTTCCCTTTGCCTAGTTTTTGGAATTGGTTTTACTAAAAAGTCAGTTTTGGATGCCACTTTGATTTGAGTGTTTTGAAGCAGAGTTATATCAAAGTGGCAGTAAATTTAGAATCTGATGTGGAGAGTCTACTATGTTTTGTTTTATTTTATGTTTTTGCTCTTACTTTTAGCTAGGCACCTGTTCTACTTAATTGATATAGGACTCTTTTATCACCTGAGTTTTATTTTGAGTGATAATTTTGAAAGGTTTTTTTTTCTGGCTCTGAGTCATAGCAGTATGAATTTCTTATCCTTTGTCTTGGCAATACATTGTGAAGAGAAGGCATTACTGTAACCTCAAATAGCCAGGATGTTTGAAGTGTAATACAGCTGTTTATGTGCCATGTATGCATTTCTCTGAATTTATGCAAACCAACTGTAGTTAGCTTTGTGGTTAACCCAAAGAAAAGGCTGTGGTTTTGTTGCTATCGTTAATGTTGAAACGGGGAACATAAAGTATTTTTACACCTGGTTCAAAACTCCCTTATTTGATTATTCCGGTTTGCAGTTGCTATTAATATTTTTCTTACCTGGATGAGCTTCGGGTTTGAGTTTATTTCAGACAAAGGTGTTTGTGTATGTTTGTGAGTGTTTTGCAAAACCCTAAAAATAGTAGTATTAAGCTTTACAAGCAGCGGTTTAAAAAGTCAAGAGCTCTTTACAATTAGATTAACATTTAAATGATCTCTTACAAAGTACCTTGCAAAATATATCAGCAAGTTTCAAAAAATATTACTTATCTTGAGTTACTTCTAAGTGTTGTTTATATGTGTTAGATATAAAACTATAAAGCAGGTGGGATAGGGAGGGTGGGAGGGAGACACAAGAGGGAGGAGATATGGGAACATATGTATATGTATAACTGATTCACTTTGTTATAAAGCAGAAACTAACACACCATTGTAAAGCAATTATACTCCAATAAAGATGTAAAAACAAAAACAAAACTATAAAGCAATAAAAACATTGTGCATTCTGATAACTCACGGTTCTATTGGAATTAACTGAAAAAGTAGTTAGGAACTTGACATCTAAAAGACACATGTAAAAGTAATTAGGAATTTATACTAAAAATATATAGTATTAATATTATGAAATATTGAATTCAGAATTTAGTAGCTGCATGTGGATTCTAATTATATCAAAACATTTGTTGCCTGGAATCCTTTCCTTAGGAAATAAATCATTGTAGAGCACAAAACTTTTTAAAATACCTGAAGGATTGCAGTCTGCGGTGCTTTTTGTATTTAGTCTACTTTAATTTAAAAAATTTTTTAATTAATTTATTTTTGGCTGCATTGGGTCTTTGTTGCTGCGCACAGGTTTTCTCTAGTCGCGGCGAGTGGGGGCTATTCCTCGTTGTGATGTGCGGGCTTCTCATTGTGGTGGCTTCACTTGTTGCAGAGCACGGGCTCTGGGCACGTGGGCTCTAGAGCGCAGGCTCAGCAGTTGTGGCACATGGGCCTAGGTGCTCCGTGGCATGTGGGATCTTCCCGGACCAGGGCTCGAACCCGTGTCCCCCGCATCGGCAGGCGGATTCTTAACCACTGCACCACCAGGGAAGCCCTTTAATTTAAAAAAATTATTTTTGATCTTTCCCTTTGTGTTCACCATGTGTTTAGTGTTCCTGACCTCTGTTCTGTTTTTCTGCTGCTAATGTGCTGTGAGTTTGGAATCTAGATAATCGAGTTTAGTGAGAGGCAGTAGGATAGAGTTGGACATTGGGAATCAGGAATATTTTTGCTGAATTTTAAGAATTAAGAATCATGTGGACATACAGGTATAGGAGGAACAAGTCATCTTCAAGGTACAAAAGATCAGACTAGTCTTAGAAACTTTGCCAAGGTGATACTTAATGAACAAGAAGGGTGTGGAATAGTATTTTCAGATTTCTGAAGGAAAGAACATATGTTGCAGGCATTTTATAACCATTCAGATTGTTCTTCAAGTATAAGGCAAGAGCCAGCCTAACCCAGAAGTACCAGAAAAATAACAGTACCGATGACACTATTTAAAAATAACTAAACAAAAATAACTTACATGAGAACAAAGTTCAGTCAACCAAGAGATGAATCAAAATAAAAACTCAAGAATGGAGAAGCCAAAGAAAAATGGTGTGTGTTGACTCCATTTAAGTAGAATTCTAACACTAGCAACTGTGGGAATTATAGTTCCAGACCAGAATACAAATGTTATAAACCTTTTAAAATCTTTGTCAAACATTAAAAATTTTCTTTCTGATAAATATAAATGTACAGAGAAATTTTTTAAATAGCTGAAACTATTATTTAGTATACCATAATTCAAAATATTAGAGACTTTGAAATTGAAAATGTTATTTCTTTGCAAAAACTTCACTAAGTTAGAACAGTGCTTGCCTTGCTTGCCTTCTTCTCATTGTATAACTCAAGATATGGGCCATACATCTCTGCTATACCTTGTATAGAAGGTATAAAAATTTCAATATTTGGATCAGCTTCAAAAATTTTAGCCTTTGCCCTCTGTGTCATGAAATATCTCTGGGAATTCCTTTAATGGGGAGTTTTCTGCAGGCAATATTTCCTCTGCAATGTCCTTATCCTTTTATGTCACAACCAGTTTTTTCATCTATGTGGATAATTTGGCCTTCACTAAATTCCTCTGGCTCCATATCTAGATACTGTTTGAATGGCAGCAGTATCAACATTCCATGGTCAGCTGTTTCTTCTGTAACCCCTTTTATGTTCAATTTGAATTTCACTTACAGTGTTATCACTTTTCATTTCTTTGTGAACTTTCATCCTCGTTGGTTAATTTCCTCTTTTGATTATTTTTATAAATTGTCAAACTGTCATGTAGGATTATCACTAGGTGACAAGGAGGCACATAACTTCATGCTTGCTGTCTGTGAACTAAACAATAGATACACAGTGATCAGTCACTAATTCCACTTTGAAAGGAGTTGTGTGATTGATCACTGATTATTTACATAGTGATCTGTGGGTTGAAGAACAAGCATCAAAGTTTGCATTCTGTGCAATTACTTAATAATACAGTGGTACCTGAGATTTGAACTATGTTTTTGAGAGTTTATTTAAGTAAATTGTGGATATCAATTTTTAAGTGTATAGTGAAAACATGCAAAGTGAAAACTGCCTATAATAATATAATTGATAAAAATCCTGAGTTGAATTGGGGAAAGGTAAGAGTATATTAATCCTATTATTCTTGTCAAGTAGTCAGTAAATATTGTCTAAAGTTGAAATATGTAAACACAGTAATTCTAGCTTCTAAATGTTTCTCATAGTCACATTTTATTAATTTTAGAAGAATCTTTTAGGGACACTCCCCTGGTGAAGAAAATACAAACTTCAGCAGGGTTTTCTTATTTCCCTCCTTTTCTGTTAAGACCCTCAACCAGTAGGTGGAGATATTCTAGTCCAGTTTCATTGAAGCAACTACCCAACTTAAAGAACCTACTTCACTGGCTTATGGCCATGCATGCAGGGCCAACAGCATCAAATCTCATACCCTTTGGGCATTAACATATTTCCCACTAAGGCCTGTCTTTTTATTCCTAATGCCCATGTTGTGGTCAGTGCAGCTTCACCTTCTATACTCAGCTATTCAGTTTTAGTACTTGAACATTTCTTTCCTCATTCTCAAGCTCAGCTATGTATTAAAAAGAATTTAAAAAATTTATACAACATTTCACTGTGTGTAGTAGACAGGAGGAAGGATTCTTGCATGTGCTTCATTATCACCTGGACTAGAAATACTGTGTCATGATCATTCATTAAAAATATCTATTCAGTAGTATGCCAGACTATAAAGTGCCTATTAGTTGAATCACTCTGTTGTACACCTGAAACTGACATAATTTTGTACATCAACCTATTTCAATAAAAAAGCACCTATTAAGAAATATTAAGAAATATGTGAGACCTATATGAGGAAACTGAATTCATAAAAGAAGATCTGAATTAATACATTGATGTAGTATTCCTAGATTGGAAGATTTCATTGGTAAAGATATCAATTCTCCCCAATTAAGCTCTTCCAATTAAACTCTCAATGGAATTTTAAGGAAATTTTAAAGTTATCCAGAAGAGTAAACTTGAAAAAGTCATTAAGAAAATTTAGAAGAAAATAATTGAGGGGAGTGAACTGCTTAACCAAGTAGCAAGGCATGTTGCAAAGATAGAATGATTAAGATAATGGTTTTGAAGCAGGAAGTAGGTTTGTGGAACAAAGTAGAGGCTATACAACTGTATGTTTGTGTAGACACTTTTGAACTAATAAAGCTGTATTTCAAGCAATTAGGGAAAGGATGAATATTTTAAAAGGTGGTTTGTAAGAAATTGGCTATTTGGGGGAACAAATACAGTTACATCCCTATTTCACATCATAAACAAGATTAGATTCCAGGTGGAGTAAATATCTAGACATAATAAAAATAAAATTATAAATAGAGTACTGTTTTCAGAGACTCAAGATAGCCTTCTTAACCATACCTGAAATTTAGAAACTATGAAGAAAGAGACTAATAGATATAACTACATATATAAAGCTTAAAATAAAAAGTACCATAAACAAAGTTAAAAGCCAAATGAAAGACAGGAGAAAAGTGCTTACTGTGTATAACAGTGTATAAGGAGTCTCTTGGCTAATAAGACAACCAATAGAAAATGAACAAAGGGTATAAACAGACATTTCAAAAAAAGAAATAGCAATGGCTAATACAAAAAGATATTTATCCTCATTAATAATGAAACTTGAGATACCATTTTTTATCCACGCTATTGGCAAAATGTAAACTATTGATCATCTCCTATGTTAGAGTATTGTAGGAGTGTAAATCGGTGTCTTCAGTTTGATAGTAGCTATCAAAAATTAAATATCCATACCTTCGACCCATTGGGTCTGGCTTTAGGGATTTAATCTGTAGAAATACAAGCATATGTACAAAAGACATGGCCATATAGCTGTTTATTGAAGCATTTTTTATACAGTGAAAAATTGAGTTCAACCTGCACATTCATCAATAGAGGAATAAATAAATAAATTTTAGCATATTCATTCTTTGGAATAGAATATGAGGAGCAAGTACTATGAAGTAAGTGTATAGGCTCTGGAGTCAGGTTGCCAGGTTCGAATTCTGGATCCATCATTTACTAGTTGCATAGCATAGGCTTACTTAACTTTTCCGGGCCTCAGTTTTCTCATCTATAAAATGGAAATAATTGAATCTGTTTCAGAGGGTTGTGTGATAGATAAAGTATATAGAACAGTGCTTAGAACATAAGTACTCAATAATACTAACTAATATTAAATTATCACTTTGCAGTTATTAAAAAGAATAAAATACATCTGTAAAATTCCAGCATGGAAAACCCCATAGTGATTTAAGTAAACAAATTTTAGGACAGTGTATGCATATGGCATGAGTACCTATTTGTAAATGAAATTTTTAAATGATATATGTGCATGTATTTCAGTGTGTGTGGATAAATCTGGAAGGATAAATGCAATTGTAACAGTAATTATCTCTGGGGAGTGAGATTGGGTGGAGGGGAAATGGATTGTCAGATTTTCAAAGAAATATTTTCCTGTATTTTTTTTCCAAGCATGTATTGTATTTATAGCTAAAAAGTTTTTTTTTTCTTTTAAGGTTCCATACACTGTAAGGATAGTAGAATTTTTGATTAACTTTTATTTTACTTAAAAAAAAAAAAACCTGTGAAAAGTTGTGTTCTCTAAATGATGGGTGCTTTCTCTTGTTTTCCTTAGTGACTCACTGAGATTTTCCTTGCAGGAACATGCGTACCCAGCTGATGAACTCATGCCTTTGACCTGCAGAGGTCGAGTTAGAGGCCAAGAGCCAAGTCGGGGTGATGTTGATGATGCCTTGGGAAAGTGAGTATTAACAAAGGGATGGCATGGCATCTAAGAGTTCCCAAGTCTTAAGACATCTCAGAGACAGTGTACAGTTGTGTATCTGGGGATTGGTTAAATTTCAAAGACTGCTTTAAGTATTACATTAAGTTCCTTTATTCCTTTCTGTTATCTTTTGTAAAATATTAATCAGTTTACCTCTTAGATCAGTGGAAAGTTGAGTAGTTAAGATGGATGTAACTTTTAGAATGTATATAAAGTCATTGATGTGTTATAAGATGTTGATGCTTTAGTATTTTTATTTGCTTTTAAAAGAGCTAATGAATATTTCTGTTCATTTTGAAAGATATGTAGTTAATGCTGAACATAAATGTGATGTTAAGGCTTTTCAGGTTCTTTCAGTGTTTTACAAGTTACACGGTACTGTAGATGCATGGAAGTACTAGTTAATGGAAGCTTCCAGTCAGTAGGATGTAGATATGTCTGCTTATACATTCATGGATAAGATATTCAGAATTCTAATGTATATCTTACTATACTTGTTTCTTAGATTTTCCCTGACACTGATTGATTCTTTGGACACTCTTGTGGTAGGTTTGATTCTTCTTGAATTATTTTATATATTTCTTAATATGTGCACTCAAGTATTACGAATATAATCGTTACACAGTAAGTCTGAAATAGAAGCCTTCAGAATTTAAGATGATTTGATCTTTGCTTCTAAATAAATCTTTCACACTCTTGAATTGATAACGTCATGTGAATGTCAAGTGAAATTATGTAGAATCATGGAGATACTCAAATAATTTATAGGTATTGTCAGTTTGTGTGATGGCCCCTTAATCAGGAAAGTTGTTTCCCTTTGGACAAGGAGGTTGATGATATTGGAAGAAAGTAATTCTAGAAAATGCCCTTGATATTCTTGTTCCAGAAAGACGTGCCACAATCATACTAAAATTGTTAAATTAGAATTTTTATGTGTTATGTTCATTAAAAATTAAATTTTTTATCAGAAGTGATTTTTAGCACCAAGTGATCACTACTTGGCACTCCTTTTAAACCTCATGGGGTACAAAATCATTTAAATTAATTCTAGTTGGGGACAGTTTGTGATGGCAGAGGGGAATGATCGAATTCCAGATGTCATGATTTCTAAAGGTAGTGTCTTTCTAGTTCTTCACTCTCAGATCATTTATGGTATAAAAATTAGGCTTGTTTCAGGATTTTCCTTAAGGCATAGTTCTCAACTTTGAGTTAATGTCTGAAGTATTGATTAATACTTTTTTAAAAAGACAGCCTTTGTGGTGGCAGAAATTTTTCAGAACCTGGCTTTTCTTCCCAGTATTGATTCTACATTCTTCTTTCACTGGGTGATTCTTTTTTCTTTTTCTTTTTTAACCAGAGACTGTCAACTATATCAGCACCTTGGAAATATTACCTATGAAGTTTTAAAAAATATGCTTCTCTCCCAAGTTACTCTGATTTAATTTTCCTGGAGTGGGACTGGGCATTATTATTTATTCCTCTAAAGCTTCTTCTTGCTTATAAAATTCAGCCATGGTTGAGAAGACCTTTTTTGTTGAGAAGACCGTGGTTGTTTAGACCTTTTTAGCTGTATCAGGGTTTTGAAAGTTGTGACTTCATTTTTCAGAGATTAAAGGAATGTGAACCATGTTATAATGGCTATGAGAACGAGAGAGAATATTGTGTACCTTATTTTTGGTTTAGTGGTCTTATTTTTGGTATAGTGTTCTGCTGTAATAGAAGAGAAAAAGATAAACAAGTATCCCAGGAGGCACAAATTACCACCCTGGGAGAAACTAAGTGGTGTTATTTATTTATAAGTATAGCTGGATGATGCACATCAGCTCAATCTTGATATGGTAGGGTGAGTGAGGAGCAGTAGCTGTGTATTAGGAAAGACCATAGGTGGACTTAAGTTTGTTTCTCATTCTGTCATCTTGGCTTTATCCTTATATACAGTAGGTTCTCCATCATCTCTCTGTAAGCTCTTATTGATTTTTATGAACATGGACCTCAGATATTCTCTGTATTTTTAAAATTTTTATCAGAAATGAAGGAGAAAATGTGGTTCTAGGCTGCCTAACTTTCCTATATTTAGAAACCTATTGGTCTCTAATTGAGCAGCCATTATTATAAAGGTTCTGTTCTGCTTTGAAGTTATACCACTTCGACATTGGTTCTCAAAATATGATTCCAGCACCACCAGCATCAGCATCACTTGGCAGCTAGTTAGAAATGCAAATTGTAGGGCCTCATCCCAGACATTATTGAATCAGAAAGTCTGGGAGTACGGCCCAGCAGTCTGTTTTTTTAACAAGCTTCCAGATGATTCTAACGTATGCTAAACTTTGAGAACCACTGTGTAATAATGCAGTGCTTTTTAAACTTCAGTGTACTACAAGTCATCTGGGGATCTTGCTAAAATAAAATGCAGATTGTGATCCAGTAGACTGAAGATGGGGCCCAAGGACATGTGTTTCTAGTAACTTGCCACTTGGTGGTGCTGTTGCTGCTGGTTCGTGGACCACACTTTCAGTAATGTTTGGTGTAACTTGAGTTCTAACTCCTCGCAGCCGGGAGTACCAAGAAGTGATCACCTAATATTGATATGTGACCTTGGCCAAATTATTTAGCTTCTCTGGGCCCCTGTTTTCACTTCAGAAGGACCTAGATTAGATATCTAAGATATCTATCAATAGATATCTATTTAAACAGAAGTAGTAGAAGAAATTAAAGTAGTTTAGAAGTTGTTTCCTACGTTTAGAAGGAAAGTTATCTTGTACATTTTATCAATACAACGATTAATATTTCTAATTTACTTTGTGATCTTTTTTTTAGATGTTGGGGGTAGGAGTTTATTAATTAATTAATTAATTTTTGCTGTGTTGGGTCTTCGTTTCTGTGCAAGAGCTTTCTCTTGTTGTGGCAAGCGGGGGCCACTCACTATCGCGGCCTCTCTTGTTGCGGAGCACAGTCTCCAGACGCGCAGGCTCAGTAGTTGTGGCTCACGGGCCTAGTTGCTCCGCGACATGTGGGATCCTCCCAGACCAGGGCTCGAACCCGTGTCCCCTGCATTAGCAGGCAGATTCTCAACCACTGTGCCACCAGGGAAGCCCCTGTGATCATTTTTTGATTTGTGGTTTGTTTATTTGAAAATCTTAGAGGACATATCACTTGGGACAGGATGCAACCTTATTGTTTTTATTTTGGTCATACCATAATATGTTAAGTAGAACTTCTCTTGTCATAGTTTGATCTTTCAATTTAAACTCTTGTTCATAATTCTAGCCATCTAGTTTCTATTGATTGTAATGAAGTCAAGCACTAAAACTTTAAATTTACCACTAAATTCAACATGGCCATGAAATCTACAGAAAGAAAGATATTGAACAAATTAAAGATAATGAGTTCTTAACTTAGGATTGTAGACCCTCATGGTAATAATGGTAATAATAGTAATGATATCAAGCACTTAACTAAGTCAGGTGCTCTACTAAAAGTACTTTACATACATTACCTCATTTAGGAAAACAAACCTATGAGAGTAGGTGTTCCCGCTTTTTGTAGATGAAGGAATAGGCTCAGAGATAGAAGTAAGAACCACAATTCAAATCAGGGCTTGGTCTTGACCCCAACATTGCACTGCCTCCTTAGTTAGGGGCTGCGGCATCCATGGGGTGAAGACGGCAAGTGGTGTATGATTTAGGATCAGTTGAAGGATGTGCTTTCTTCTGAGACTAAGCAACTTTTTAAATGATGTTTGGTGAATAGGGTGGTTTTTGTTTTGTTTTGTTTTGACTTGGAAGCCAAATCCCAGTAGAGCTCACCTCTTGTAGCTCTAAGTCATGGGTCATACACACCAGCTAACAGTTCAGATGATGATTGTTTTAAAGTCCTAGTGATATTTCAGTGTGTCTGAAAAAAGAAGTGTGTCTAAATAAAGATTCCTTGCAATATAAGCATTTAATTTTTTTCAGTTTTCGATAGTATCACATTTTTATAATAGGTTTAAGAGAAAAGTTTTTTGTATGTGTTACTTTTTAGAGTCTTAAGGTATTAACTTGCTATTAGCAGCTCATTTTGAGGGTATTTCTCTATGTCTTGGTCAAAAAGGACTTTGTTTTCAATAATTTTCTTCTCCTAGGTATTAAATAAAACTAAAGAATTTGAAGATGCGGTGAGAAAAGTTTTAAGAGATGTTAATTTAGATAATGATGTAGTTGTATCAGTCTTTGAAACAAACATCAGAGTTCTTGGGTAAGTATGTGAGACACTAAAGCTCTAATTTTAATAACAGAAAAGCCAAGGGTACACTCTTTATTTCTTGATGGTAATAAAGCAAGAAATTTCTTATGTTTAAAAGATAAAAGTTGGGGTATTATAAAACACAGAGGCTGTGGGATGACCCTGCATTATATGAGGCACAGAGAGCAACAGGCTTTGGGAATAGTTGTAGACTCAAATCAAAGGCAATCTTTGTTTGTTGTTAAAAAATGACTGACTATAGGTCGAATATTTGAGTATTAGCTACGTCGCAGGTTTTTCGCCAGATTATCTAGTTTACTAAGCTTAAGCAGCACCTCTTCGAGCCAAATGAAACTGAATTTATAGGATTACCTTTGAACTAAACAGTTTGAAATATTCTTGGAACACAGGAATTACAGGATTTATTAATTCACGTTTCAACATGTAGTTTTATATTTAATGGTTACTTTTGTGTTATTGTAACTCATTTCCTTTTTCAGACAAAGTGAATCTATTCAGTTAAATTTAAGAAATAGCTTTGTAGGTTTTCACAGAGTGTATTAGTCTATTACATTTAATACAGAGTGGGGAGTTGTTTTTTTTTTAATGTTATGCTAAGAGTCAGAGATTTCATGATACTATAATTAAATTTAAAATTTCTTAAAATCAAATCTGTTAAATTTGTTAAGCTAAATGATTTCTAGGATTTTTTTTTTTTTTTTTTTGCGGTACACGGGCCTCTCACTGCTGTGGCCTCTCCCGTTGCGGAGCACAGACTCCAGACGCGCAGGCTCAGCGGCCATGGCTCTTAGGCCCAGCCGCTCCGCGGCATGTGGGATCCCCCTGGACCGGGGCACGAACCCGCATCCCCTGCATCGGCAGGCGGACTCTCAACCACTGCGCCACCAGGGAAGCCCAGGATGTTTTTTATTTTAAGAAAATTTAAGGTATTTAAGAATGCCAAACACTTTACAACAAATAAAACATCTGATTTTTTTTTTTTTTTTTTTTTTTTTTAATACTGGCTATGTAATATGGTTTGCCACAAAATGAGTAGCCAGAGTTAGGGAAAAAGTTAAGTTTTTCTGTGATCTTTGCTTATGTACTCTAAATTGTTGATAAGATACCCACATCTTTTTAGGTGATGATGTTTAAGTATCTGTACAATGTGGCTAATGTTTCACCTCTGTGATTTTAGGGGTCTTTTGGGTGGACACTCATTGGCCATCATGCTGAAAGAAAAAGGCGAGTACATGCAGTGGTACAATGATGAACTTCTCCAAATGGCAAAGCAATTGGGTTACAAACTTTTACCAGCTTTCAATACTACCAGTGGCCTTCCTTATCCAAGAGTAAGTAATTCTGAAAAATATGGCAGTCTTTGTATACTTCTTCACTATTGTAAAAAAATCAATTTTTGTGATCCAGCCATTGTTCCTCACCTGCTTGAGGCTGGAAAAAAAATTCTTCAAGCTATATAAGAAATTTATATTGACATTTCAGTTAGTTTGCATTTGAATGGTGTGAGAATTTAGATTAGTTAAAGCCTTTTATGTGTCATTGCATAACACAATAGATTATGCTGCAGAAGGAAGAAACAGATGCCAGACTGGAATTTGGGCACAGAATTATTTGTGCAGGAGATACGGTGGAAGCGTAAGAGTAGGTGTTAACTCTCCAGAGGAGAGGGTATAAAGAGAATATAGAACAGAGAGGAATGAGGAGGAAGTAGAGCAGTGAAAAAGAGATTGTTCGGAGACTGAGGAGGAGAACCACAAAGTAGTGTAAGGTATTATAAATTCTTAAAAAGAGAGTTTCAAAAGGAGATGTTCCAGCAAACATTAGGAGAATTAGGTGCAAACAGAGCCTTGAAGGATATAACGTGGCAGAATAAAGGGGGAAGAGGGATTCAAAGTAGGTGAAAGTATAGGACCATTCATTTTGAGATTTCCTCTATGTTGGTAGTTAAAGACAGTTGGCAGCAGAGTCAGTTGAGGGAGTTTTGTTGTTTTCTCCCCAAGAAAATTGTATATTTAAGGCAGAGGGAAAGAAGCCATTGAGATGGAAAGAACGCTCTCCTGGTATATTTCATTCTTTTTTTTTTTTTTAAACATCTTTATTGGGGTATAATTGCTTTACAATGGTGCGTTAGTTTCTGCTTTATAACAAAGTGAATCAGTTATACATATACATATGTTCCCAAATGTCTTCCCTCTTGCGTCTCCCTCCCTCCCACTCTCCCTATCCCACCCCTCCAGGCTGTCACAAAGCACCAAGCTAATATCCCTGTGCCTTGCGGCTGCTTCCCCCTAGCTATCTACCTTACTACGTTTGTTAGTGTGTATATTTCATTCTTTATTAACACTATTACTCTTTCCCTCTTATCCAGGCCAGACACCTCAGCCATTACCAAGCTCTATTAATTTTTTTCTCTTCCTACTGCTGCTATGCTTGTTGAAACTAATATAATTTTATTCCTAAGCTATTATAAATACCTATTTTACTCTTTTCTCTCTGGTTTTTGCTTCAGAGACTTAAAAAATTAATCTTACTAAAACATAACTTTTATCAAATTACACTACTCTCAGAATTTTACTGACTCTGCCTGTTGCACTGAATGTCCTTTAGCTTTCAGGTTTCTTTATGGTTTGGCAATAGACTTTCTTTCTGAAGTTCTTTCATACCCCATACTCCAATGAAATGAATGTCCCATTTCAGCCAAAATAATCTTATTTGTGTTCCCCAAAGCACCTAGGGATTTTTTGTTTTTGTTTTTGTTTTCATTTCCATGCCTTTTGGCTTGCTGGAGTAACTTCTCTACCAATATAAATAAGACTCATTTCCTCCATCAAGAAATCTCTGACTGGAGATCCAGCATGATATAGCGTGCTTTTCAAATTGGGAGGTCACAGCTCATTCGTTTACCCATTGATTTAGTGGATCGTGACCAACACCATTTTTTTTTTTTTTTAAGAAACAGACTAGTATTAAATTTCTTATTTAAATTTCTAGTTTGTGATATTTTTAAACAGCTCTTCTTTGAATATCCTTATATACATCTTTTTAATTTATTTCTCCCTTAGGATAAATTACTAGAAGAGGAAATAATAAGTCATAAAACAGGGAGAGCTTTTTAAGGCTTTGTGTACTTACTGATCAGTTGCTCTCCAGAAAGGTTCTACTTTTATACTTCCTGTGTTGTGTAAAAGTGCATGTGTCCTACTGCTGCCCACACTGTATATTATCATTCTTTTGCCAATTTAAGGAGGAAAAAAATGGAAACATGTTCTAATTTGAAATTTCTTTGCTTGTGTGGTTTAAAATTTGAAATTTCTTTGCTTATTAGTGTGGTTTAAACTTGTTAATCGTTTTGTTTTCTTAGCATATTAAAATTGAAAGCAAAGTTATTTTAAACCATCTGATGTTTATTTAATTAAATTTACTTTTAGTAAATATATTTAGTTTTTGTTATAAATGGAGGCACTGAATTTTGAAGAATCCGGCATGTCTTCACTTTTGCCATAACATGAGAAGCAGACAAGAAATTGAAACAGAAGCTACTAAGAGCACTATAGTAAAACAAAGAAAATTGTATTATTTTCTTATCCTCTGAAGTATCAAGAAAATTTTTTTTTATGAAACTCAATTTATCTTTTTTTATTTTTTTATTTTTTAACATCTTTACTGGGGTATAATTGCTTTACAATAGTGTGTTAGTTTCTGCTTTATAACAAAGTAAATCAGTTATACATATACATATGTTCCCATATCTCTTCCCTCTTGCATCTTCCTCCCTCCCACCTTCCCTATCCCACCCCTCCAGGTGATCACAAAGCAGCGAGCTGATATCCCTGTGCTATGCGGCTGCTTCCCACTAGCTATCTACCTTACATTTGGTAGTGTATATATGTCCATCCCTCTCTCTCGCTTTGTCACAGCTCACCCTTCCTCCTCCCCATATCCTCAAGTCCGTTCTCCAGTAGTCAATGTTGATTCTTCTCAAGAAAATTTTAAAGATTACTTTTTTAGAAGAGGACTACAGGTAGAATATAACTGCCTTCCCATCCTTTCTTAAACACGCTTAGGAAATACTTCTTTTGCTCATGAAAATCTGTACAATCAACCTCTCGGAAATGAATATATAATTGATAGCATTTGCATTAATGGGTTTAACTCAGAAGTGTTTGCTGGATAGAAATGCTACTGTAATTGTCAATAGTCATTTTTAAAACTCACATAAAACCTTAGAGCTAGTTTCTGGTCAGGTTGGTTTTGGTTAATCCAGGTTTATATTGTGGTATTATTTGGCTGGCTGAAAAATTTTTCTTTGTGTTATTTGTTAGTCTATCAGCAAGGTAATATACTCTGTATTTCAAAATTATTTAAACCTGTAAATAAAATTTTAATCTCCTTTTAAATATATACTATAACTTAATTAGGTTTTTCTCTGTGAAAGACTATTTAATATAGTACTGCTTTTTCACAAATTCTCAATTAAACCTAATTTCTTTTAGGACTGGTATGGTTTCCTATTCTGGTACTAACTAGTTCAAACTGTCCAGAGAACAGGATTGTAATAGAAGGTATTTCCTCTGTGTAATTATTATAATGATATTGAATTTTGATATCATTGAGGAAGGAGCTAAGTGAAAACTTATTTATCCCATGAATATTATGTGCTTAGAATGTACTTCCCTAGATGTTAATTGGGTCACAGTGATCATCAGATAAAATTTCAGTGTTTAGTTATTTTATCAGTTATTTTCATGACTTGATTAAAAGTCTTGATTGAAAAATGGTTTCTTATCCAGAAGTCATTATCTCTTGATAATTGCTAATGATAATCTTCTGATTTTATTTAGATTAATTTAAAGTTTGGTATCAGAAAACCAGAAGCTCGGACAGGAACTGAAACAGATACCTGTACAGCTTGTGCAGGTACCTTGATCCTTGAGTTTGCTGCTTTAAGTCGATTCACAGGAGCAACGATATTTGAGGTTTGCTTTTCATAGTCTTTGATTTCCTGGGTATTGGGCATAACTAACTTTATAGCTTTTCTTCATTGATCAAGTATTAAGATAATGAACTGGATGATTTCTGTTATTGTAGTGAACTTTTTGTCTAAGTTCCAGCACATAGTTTTTAATTTTGAAAAACATAGAAGTTATATGAAGTACAACTTTGCTTTTTGTTCACGAACTATAAAGTAAATTTTTAGATTTATTCTTGCAAAATGTTTTAGCCATATTACCTATATGAAATTTGATATCACAAATGTCTTCCATGAAATACTATCTGTGTTTTATTGTTAGACTTCTAGATGGTCTATTTCATTTCTGAAAACTTCACTTATCTTCTAAAACATAGTGAAATATTTGCACTTAAGTCTCATTGAATTAGTTTTTTGCACTTAAGTCTCATCTGTAAGTTTGTTTACTCCAAGGGGAAATATTATTCATCATCCAAAGACTTAATATCCCCCAAATAGTTTGTTATGGACTAGGTATGTCTTGCAGTTTTAATTTTAGCTAATTGTTGAACCATGTCATTGGAGTGCAATAGTAACAGCCAATTTTTAAAACATATAACTTAGAAGAATTTCTTTTTTTTCTTTTTTTTCTTTTTTTTTTTTTGCGGTACTTGGCCTCTCACTGTTGTGGCCTCTCCCGTTGCGGAGCACAGGCTCAGGACGCACAGGCTCAGCAGCCATGGCTCATGGGCCCAGCTGCTCTGCGGCATGTGGGATCTTCCCGGACCGGGGCACGAACCCGTGTCCCCTGCATCGGCAGGCGGACTCTCAACCACCGCGCCACCAGGGAAGGCCTAGAAGAATTTTTTAAAGTTCAGCAAATGGTACACATAGAACAATCAGAAATAGGGACTATATACTAGCATTAGAGACCTTGGATCTGAGTGTAAATAAAACAAGTTAAATGGTCTTTGTGTGGTTGTATGTTCAAAGTATCTTAAGGACAAGTTTATCTTGTTTGGTTTAATTTTTGTTCTCTAACTTGCTGACTGATATTTTCCCTTCATTTACAAAAATATCATTTTTGCATACTTTCTAATTTAATTTGACCTACAGACTCTGAGATACTGATGCATTTACACGTGAGCAAAGTGAGGTTCAAAGATATTTGACTAAAGGGTGAATGAGTGGAACCAGAATTAGAATCCATGCCTTTCTGAATTCAAAGCCCAACCTTTTTTCACTGGGTTATTTTATATTTTAAAACTGTGATTTTTCTTTAACTTCTTGAATATACAGTGATTTATTATGAGAGAAGCAACCTAATGCAGTTGACAGAGACTCAAGCTAATACAGGGCTGGTAAACTACAGTCTGAGGTGAAATCCAGCCACTGCCTGTTTTTGTAAATGAAGTTTTATTAGAACACAGCCATGCTCATTTATTTATTTTTGTCTGTGGCTGTATTTTATGCTACAGTGGCAGAGTTGAGTAATTGTGACAGTGACTGAATGGCCCATAATGCCTGAAGTATTTACTGTCTGGCCCCTGTCAGAAAAAAAGGTTGTTGACTTTTTGGTCTAATATATTGCTATTTAAAGAGATCTGAATTCTCCTATTAGTTGTCCTATAATTCAGTTTTAAACTTTTGTTAATTCTTTGATTTCACTGGGCCTCTTTCCTTAGCTATAAGATAGGAATAGGGAAATGTAATCTTTATGAAACTTTCCAGCTCTGAAATTATACCATTAAGTAAAGTTGCAATCTGCTTTGTTTAAAAAATTCAGCATAAATAGTCAAGAATTAAGACTATTTTACATCCTATTCTTCAATCTGCAGAGTGACAAATTGGTTTAATGATTTCTTTTATAGAAGTACTTCTGCAATGCTGAGTAGATTCATGCTCTGAAATTAATTTTAACTTAGAAACTCTTTTGTACATGTTCTTTGCTTTTGTTTTGTAACATCTTTTCATCCAAAGCCAAGAATTTGACCAGAAATAATTTTAATTTAGTGTCTAAGCGACAAAAATAAATGAAAAAAGAAGAGAAAAATATTATTATAAGGTTATAATTTTGGTATTGTCAAATGAATACTAGTTGATTTACTTACTCTTCACTAATGAAGTTGCTGGCTGTTTAAAATGTAGGATTTGAAATGTCTCTTCTGTTTCAAAGATGGCATACCAACTTTGAAATTCTCTTCCAGTTTTGTAAATTAGAGTATCTAAGGAGATTTTTACTTTGCATTTGAAAGATAGAAATTGAGTCTGCCTGCCGATGGAGGGGATGTGGGTTCGTGCCCTGGTCTGGGAGGACCCTGCATGCCGCGGAGCGGCTGGGCCTGTGAGCCATGGCCGCTGGGCCTGCGCACCGCAAAAAAAAATAATAAAAAAAAATAAAAGATAGAAATTATTTTAATAAGTTAATTTAATTATGCCAGTTCTTTTTACTTTAATAATACATGTGTGTGAATGCAAACCTGTACTACAAGAGTAGATGAACAAGGATGGTCTCAAAGTGAGATCATTGGCACTAAATAGCATTTTTAGAGTCATTCTTTTTAACTAAACTCAATTGGCTGAAAAAGCCAGTAGTTTTGACTTGCAAGGAAATTTAATGTATGTTATAAGTATCTTTGGAATTTTTCTTAATCCTTGAAATATACTATGGGCCTTTGATTTTTGTTTCGTTTCCTGTTTGCCAAAGATATGCAATTCTTCAAGTATGCTTTTCTTTTTTTATTATAGGAATATGCAAGAAAAGCTCTTGATTTTCTCTGGGAGAAAAGACAGCGAAGTAGTAATTTAGTGGGCGTGACTATAAATATTCATACTGGAGATTGGGTACGAAAAGGTATGTAAGTTGGGCTTTTCAAATTAAGCCTTGACATCCTCAAAATGGTTGGGAAATAAAGGATTTTTATTTGTTAAAATAGTCTTTATGACAGTATAAAGCATAGTTTCTCAACAAGATTGCTAGAATTTTAACCAGTGTAGCCAAATTTTCTTCCTTGGTGCCAAATAATAATAGCACACTTAATCTAGATGGCTAAGTGTACTATTTTATGCCTTATAGCATTATAGATGAAACAATAGAACTAATTTCTTTGAAGATTAGAGGATCAGAATGCCTCAGCCATCTCATATCAAGGTGTAATTAAGTGGAAATCTGTATTTAATAATATTATCACCAACACTTATGTTTTTTCTTCCTACCTCCAGAAATAGTATATAGCGTGGTAGCTAAGATCATAGACCCTGGATTCATATTGTTGGAATTGAAGCCATGTGATCTGGGGCAAGTTATTTAACCTCTGTGTGCCTCTGTATCTGTAAAATGAGGATAATAGTACTTACTTCATAGAGTTATTATGATTTTTGTTTTGTTTTTTTATATAATCTTTATTGGAATATAGTTGATTTACAATGTTGTGTTAGTTTCTGCTATACATCAAAGTGAATCAGTTAGAATTATGATTAAATGAGTTAATGTAAAGAACTTATAACAGTGCCTGGCATATGTTACACTTACTATGAAGTAAGTGCTCACGATGTTAGTTCCTTTGATTAATAATTTCACTTTTGGGAATCTAGCCTGAGGAAACAATATAAAAGGTAGAAAATCATTTGTTCCCAAAGATGTTAATCACATAAAATTATTTGTAGTAGTGGAAAACTTGGAAACAGTCTAAGTGATCATCAGTAAAGAATAACATCAGTGTTTGAGAATTATTTCGCATCAGTGTTGAAACAGTAAGTTTTTAAATTGAATTGGATCAGGGGACAAAGCATATAACAATGTTTTATGAATAAACAGGATGTAAGATCATATAAAAAATATTTTATCTTTATAAGACACCCCTATAAAACAGGCATAGACAAATGGAAATATACTAGACTTTTCCTAATGAGATTTGATTGTCTAATTTACACATTTCTCTGTTTTCCTAAAGGCTTATGTTATATATAAAATAAAAAATAACTGCATGTATTTAAATGAATGAAAATGATATAAATATTAATTTGAACATATTAAAATTATTGCCTCTATTCACTAATAGAGGCAATATTTTCTAAATTTTTCAAAGTGTTATCTAAATGGTCCCTTCCTGAAACTGATCTGAATCCTGGCTTCAGAATTTTATAATTTCTTTTCTTAATTCTTATTTCACTCTCCTCATTGGCCCATGCATGGCCTATTTTATTTAGTCATTTTTAATAATGTAGTAACCACCCACAGATGGACCATCCATTATAAAAGCAACTAACTTGATAACATACTACTTCTGCATATGGTCCTTGACTCTCCATACCTCTGTAATCTCATACCTCTGTCTCTAACTGAAATAACCATCATTCTGATATTGTATTGACCATTCCCTTGCTTTCCTTTTAGTACAGTTTTATTGCATCTATATTCCTTAAAAATATATTTTTTGTTTTGATTTTAACTTATAAAATGGCATCATGTCATATGAGACATTTTGAGACTTTTCACTTAAAATTATATTGCTAAAATTCTTGCACATTGTTGCATGTAGTTCTTTCTTTTTTGACTGCTGCATAATATTTTATTGTGTGAATAAACCATTATTTATGAGCATTTAGATTGTTTCTACGATTTTACTCTTGTGAACCCTAGTGCCGCCGTGAATATTTTTGTTTCTTCTGTTATACGTGTATAAACGTTTCTTTTGTCTGTATATCTAGGAGTAGAATTTTTAGGTCATAGGATAAGTTAAAGTTCAACTTCAGGAGACATGTCAAATTGTTTTCTAAAGTTGTTTCACCACTTTACACTTTCACCTGCAACATAAAAGAGATCCTGTGGATCAGCATCCTCTCCCAACACTTTGCATTGTCATACTCAAAGATTTTGCCAATCAAATGGGTGTACAAATGATTTCCCATAGTGGTTAGATTTGTATTTCTTTGATCACCAATGATGTTGAACACTTCTTCGTATTTATTGGCTATATATGTTTCCTTTTTTTTTTTTTTTAATGTGGATGTTCTTATATATTGTCCATTTTCTATTGGGTTACTTGTGCTTTTAAAAAATATTATTGATATTATATGATACTTATGATCTATGTGATACCTATACCTTTGAAATTTATTAAGGTTATCATTTTGCCCTAGAACATGGTCAGCTTTCACTTGTGCTTAAGAAAAAATATATATTTTTTCTAATTGTTGGTTAAAAAATTCTATATATGTCAGTTTGTTCAGTTAATAATGTGCAGGTCCTTGCTGATTTTCTGTTTGCTTGACATATCAAGAATTAAAGAAGGTAGATAAAATTTCTGACAATGATTGTAGACCTGTTAGTATCTCCTTGTAGTTGTATTTTTGCTTTATATATTGGGTGCATCCATTTAAAATTGCTGTCTCTTCTTAGTTGAACCTTTCATCCTTATGCAGTGACCATCTCTAATAATACTGTGTTAAAGTCTATTTAATATGTTGGTAGTGCAGCTACATTGGCTTTATTTTGCTTAATATTTGCCTGATAAGTCTTTTTCTGTCCTTTTACTTTCAATTTTTGCAGGTGCTCATGCCATAAGTGTAGCTTCTGTAAAATTTATAGATTTTACAGATTTACTGACAAAAATCCATTTGTCAGTCTTTGTCTTTTAATTGGTAAATTTAGTCCATTCATGTTTATTGGTATTTTTAATATATTTGGGTTTATTTATACTACCTTTTTATTTCAGTGTGTCTCACCTTTTCTGTTTCCTTTTAATCCTTTTGTTTTTAATTGAAAGCTATATTTACCTTCTAGTGAGACATGAACTTTAGCATGCTCTCCCATCCTTTTGTTTCCCTCTGTTCCAACCCTCATCCTCTGTTATGTTGATATCATATAGATATTTAGTTCTTTCTGATTATGAATGTTTTCTTTTTTTTCTTTTGGTCTTAGTGCTGCCCCCTCCCTCTTTCTTTAAAGATAATAAACTTTAACCAGGTATTTTGTCGCCTGTACTTTGTATATTTCTTGCAGCATCTCTTAGATTTGCCTCTCTTCTTACATAAGTATTTATCCCAAACTGTTTTCAGTAGCTTTTAATAGCTTCTGAGGCCTTACATGTCTAACAGTAATTTTATTATGCTTTCATATTTGAGAGACTGTTAGGCTGTAAATAATTTTCTGTTCAAGTTCTTTTCTTTCAAGTCTTTGAAAATATAACTCTATTGTTTTCTTACATCCTGTTAAAAAATCTGTTATTCTGATTTTTATGCCCTTATTTGTGATCTTTTTCTCTGGAAAATTAAGAATATCAACGACAAAGAGAAATTTCTGAAAATGTCACAATAATTTTATGTGTAGAATTTTCTTTATCTCCCCTTTTGGTATTCTGTGGGCCCTTTCAATTTCAAATCTGTGTTTTTAATTGCTGAAAGTTGATCTTTTTTTAAAAGTTATTTTATCTCTTTCATTTTTATTTATCTCTTTTTGCAATTCCTTTTATTACATGCAGTCTTATAGTTTGCTAATTTGTTCCTCAGCTGTATCCTAGATGCCATGCATCGCATCTATTATGGAATTTTGTTACATTTTTATTCCATAATTTCTTCTCAATTAATGATTTATTTTCTTCTCCTTTTGTGTTGCTGATATCTTCCCTATCTCTTTAGTGTGTTTATTAGACTAATTTTATTCTTTTCATTTATTTATTAATTTTTACCTCTTTATTGCAGTATAATTGCTTTACAATGGTGTGTTAGTTTCTGCTTTATAACAAAGTAAATCAGTTATACATATGTTCCCATATCTCTTCCCTCTTGGATCTTCCTCCCTTCCACCCTCCCTATCCCACCCCTCTAGGTGGTCACAAAGCACCGAGCTGATCTCCCTGTGCTATGTGGCTGCTTCCCACTAGCTATCTATTTTACGTTTGGTAGTATATATATGTCCATGCCACTCTCTCGCTTTGTCACAGCTTATCCTTCTCCCTCCCCATATCTTCAAGTCCATTCTCTAGTAGGTCTGTGTCTTTACTCCTGTCTTACCCCTACGTTCTTAATGACATTTTTTTCCCTTAAATTCCATATATGTGTCTTAGCATACGGTATTTGTCTTTCTTTTTCTGACTTATTTCACTCTGTATGACAGACTCTAGGTCCATCCACCTCATTACAAATAGCTCAATTTCATTTCTTTTTATGGCTGAGTAATATTCCATTGTATATATGTGCCACATCTTCTTTATCCATTCATCCAATAATGGACACGTAGGTTGTTTCCATCTCCGGGCTCTTGTAAATACAGCTGCAATGCACATTTTCATACATGACTCTTTTTGAATTATGGTTTTCTCAGGGTATATGCCCAGTAGTGGGATCGCTGGGTCATATGGTAGTTCTATTTGTAGTTTTTTAACAAACCTCCATACTGTTCTCCATAGTGGCTGTACCAATTCACATTCCCACCAACAATGCAAGAGTGTTCCCTTTTCTCCACACCCTCTCCAGCATTTATTGTTTCTAGATTTTTTGATGATGGCCATTCTGACTGGTGTGAGATGATATCTCATTGTAGTTTTGATTTGCATTTCTCTAATGATTA
>NW_020173731.1:0-24112 GCF_003031525.2 Neophocaena asiaeorientalis asiaeorientalis | reverse complement strand
CTTGTCTTTTTGGTGGGCAGGTCCACGTCTGGTGGTGTGTTTTGGGGTGTCTGTGGCCTTGTTATGATTTTAGGCAGCCTCTCTGCTAATGGCTGCTGTTGTGTTCCTGTCTTGCTAGTTGTTTGGCATAGGGTGTCCAGCACTGTAGCTTGCTGGTCGTTGAGTGAAGCTGGTGCTGGTGTTGAGAATGAGATCTCTGGGACATTTTTGCCGTTTTATATTATATGGAGCTGGGAGGTCTCTTGTGGACCAGTGTCCTGAAGTTGGCTCTCCCACCTCAGAGGCACAGCACTGACTCCTGGCTGCAGCACCATAGAGAGAGAGAGAGAGAGAGAGAGAAAGGAAGGAAGAAAGAAAGAAGGAAAGAAAGAAAAGGAGGGAGGGAGGAAGGAAGGAGGGCAGGAAGGAAAGAAAGAAAGGAAACAAAATAAAGTAAGATCAAATAAAATAAATGTATTAAAATAAAAAATAATTATTAAGAAAAAAAATTTTTAAAGAAAACCACCAAGAACAACAACAACAAAAAGGTCGGATAGAACCCTATGACAAATGGTGGAAGCAAAGCTATACAGACAAAATGGCACACAGAAGCATACACATACATACTCACAAAAAGAGGAAAAGGGGAAAAAATCATAAATCTTGCTCTCGAAGTCCACTTCCTTAATTTGGGATGATTCGTCGTCTATTCAGGTATTCCGCAGATGCAGGGTACATCAAGTTGATTGTGGAGCTTTAATCCGCTGCTTCTGAGGCTGCTGGGGGAGATTTCGCTTTCTCTTCTTTGTTCTCACAGCTCCCGAGGCTCAGCTTTGAATTTGGCCCCGCCTCTGAGTGTAGGTCGCCGGAGGGCGTCTGTTCTTCGCTCAGACAGGTCGGGGTTAAAGGAGCAGCTGCTTCGGGGACTCTGGCTCACTCAGGCCCGTGGGAGGGAGGGGTATGGAGTGCAGGGCGAGCCTGCGGCGGCAGAGGCCGGCGTGACGTTGCACCAGCCTGAAGCGCGCCGTGCGTTCTCCCGGGGGAGTTGTCCCTGGATCCCGGGACCCTGGCAGTGGCGGGCTGCACAGGCTCCCCGGAAGGGGGGTGTGGATAGCGACCTGTCCTCACACATAGGCTTCTTGGTGGCGGCAGCAGCAGCCTTAGCGGCTCATGCCCGTCTCTGGGGTCCACGCTTTTAGCCGCATCTCGCGCCCATCTCTGGAGCTCCTTTAAGCAGCGCTCTTAATCCTCTCCTCGCGCACCAGGAAATAAAGAGGGAAGAAAACATCTCTTGCCTCTTTGGCAGGTCCAGACTTTTCCCCGGACTCCCTCCCGGCTAGCCGTGGCGCACTAACCCCCTGCAGGCTGTGTTCACGCCCGCCAGCCCCAGTCCTCTCCCTGCACTCCTCTGAAGCCAGATCCTCAGCTTCCAGCCCCGCCCACCACGGCGGGTGAGCAGACAAGCCTCTCAGGCTGGTGAGTGCTGGTCTGCACCGATGATCTGTGCGGGAATCTCTCCATTTTGCCCTCCGCACCCCTGTTGCTGTGCTCTCCTCCGCAGCTCCGCTCTGAAGCTTCCCCCTCCGCCACCCGCAGTCACTGCCCGTGAAGGGGCTTCCTAGTGTGTGGAAACCTTTCCTCCTTCACAGCTCCCTCCCAGAGGTGCAGGTCCCATCCCTATCCTTTTGTCTCTGTTTATTCTTTTCTCTTTTGCCCTACCCAGGTACGTTGGGGACTTTCTTCCCTTTTGGGAGGTCTGAGGTCTTCTGCCAGCGTTCAGTAGGTGTTCTGTAGGAGTTATTCCACGTGTAGATGTATTTCTGGTGTATCTGTGGGGAGGAAGGTTATCTCCTCTTCTTACTCTTCAGCCATCTTCCCCTCGTCCCCCCTATTAGATTAATTTTAAATTCTTGGTTTGCCTGTTCTAATATTTTCTTCCTCTGATAAACTCCTACTCCAGTACTTTCTTCTTCTTTTCAAAAAGTCATGCATCTTAAATGTTTTTGTCCTATAAGTTCATATTCACTTGTCACCTACTTTGTGGGGAGGTCAAATTCCAATCCCTATCAGCCCCAGTTATCTTAGGGGTGAATTCTAAGAAGTTTTTTAAAATACCAATGTCTTGACGCCTAGAGATTCTGATTTGATTGGCCTGGAGTGTGCCCTGAGTACAGGGATTTCTAAGGTTGTAATTGTAATTATAATTTAGATTGTGATTCACCAGCCTTAAGAGTTTGGAGGGGAAAGGGTGGGGAAGAGAATGTCTAAAATTAGTTCCCACCTCTTTTTGAGTTCAGTTCCTCACACAGGACTTTCGTGGTGCCCTGATTTTATTCCTGAGGCTACCTGGAGCATAGATCTGAGTTGTAGCAGGCATGGGAGGAGACTTTGTATCTTAAGGTAGTGGTAGGAGAGAGGCAGGAGCAAAGCTCCAGCAGTTTTTCTACTGTTTGAGCCTTCCATAGCTATGCCTGGCTGTTTCTGCTACAGAACAAAGCCCTCCCCCTCCATCCCCCACCAAGTTCTTAACAGTTTTCTTCTTGTTATTTTCTTTCTTTGGTCCTCTATGATGATCTTAAAGGAAGAAGCCAGCAGTTGTGCTAGCTTCAGCAATTAGAACTGTCACCTCCAAACAGCAGCAGTGTTGTTTTCATATATATTATAACTGTAAAGATTGATGTCTAACTGATTAAGGATCCAGTAATTGCATAATAATACCTGCTAGTGCTTCCTCTTTGAAGTTCCTCATTAAGAAAATAAGTTTTAAAAATATTCTTAAAACTAGTATCTTCTGCTTTTAAATAAGACTTTAAAATAAGACTTCTGTAGCCAATTTTGCAAAGCACGATTTTTTTAACATACAAACTATTGTCAACAAAGGAACTATTATTCATATAGTAAGGTTAATATTTCTGTAAATGTGTAATTTTTACTTTCAACGATTTCATGTTTAGACTAATTTTTCATTCTTAGTGTACTAGTACCTTTACTGTATTCTATGAAGAATTTTTAAGACTTGTTTAATAAAAAAATCACATTTATATGTATTTTCCATAGATAGTGGAGTTGGAGCAGGGATTGATTCATATTATGAATATCTGTTGAAAGCCTACGTCTTGCTTGGAGATGACAGCTTTCTGGAAAGATTTAATACAGTAAGTTGTTCCAATTTTGTATTAAGTTTAGAGCCAATTTAATTTGCCGGATTTGGATAGAAACTCAATCATCTAAGAGACATTCTGAAAAATTATTTTTAAATGTGTAGTAGTTTTTTGGTCAGTATTCCCTGATGATGTTGGACAGGGACGGGGTAAACACTACATACATTGCAAAAACTAGATTACAAAGTAGTTTTATTTTCATCTATCATCAGAAATTTTCAAGATTTTCCAGTGAGTAATATGTAGATTTGAGTTTTACCTAATCTTTTACACAAGGAAGGGAATTTATTGAAATCCAAAGCCTTCTCCTTTAGATTCTAATTCTTTTTGGAATAGTTTGGAAGTTTGGCCTAGTCCTTGACCACACCAAGTGTGCAGGGCTTTGGAGACTTGAACAAACCAGTGGGTATTCATTTCAAAAGAAGATCCGTTAAGTCTTAAGTGTGGATCAGACTCACAGGCATGTTTTTAGGGGAGAAGGGAGAGATTATTGAACCCTATTGGATCGCCTTTGTCTGTAATTAAAGCAAATTGAAATTAACTGTAGTAAACTCATCAGCTGTGTCAGTACATTCTTTTCAAAATAATTTACCATTTCTTTGCCCACCCATGAGTTCACCCACATTATTGTGAGATAGTACAATATAGTGGTTAAAAGTATGAGAGTTCTCCTGTGTGGGTTTAAATCCTGGTTGTGCCACTGGTCTTGGCTTTGGGCAAGTAACTTAGATATTTTCCTCTATTCCTTATCTACAGAATGGGGATGCTAGTACTATTTATTGGGAGGATTAAATGAGCTAATGCATATGAACTGATTAGAACAGTGCTTTGAGATCTATCATGTACTCAATAATAGTTAATAAATAATAGATGAGTTAGGGAAAAAACCTGGTAAAAGTCCTAATAAGTCATCACTGAATACTTTTAGAAACACTATTACATATATCATTTAATATATCATTTATTAGATTATAACAAGATTTTCTTGAGGTGCATGAGGACAGATTTTTTTTGTTTGTTTTTTTTTTTATCAGTCATTGACTCTGACAGCTCAGCCTGTTGTCAAGGCTGAGAAATATCTAGGAGAAGATAAAAGAAGGGGAAAAGAGTTTTTAAGACCATAAAAGGCAGAGGTAGTGGACTGTAAGAGTGGCAACAGTGATGGGATGCATTAGTTTAGGTAGACAAGCACCAGAATGTTATGTTAGCTGCCTAGGGAGCAAACTTCCTAGACAAAGGAGAAAATGAATCTAATTCTGTGATATAGAAGCCTGTAACTATATTTCAAGAGGACGTAAGAGCATCCTTGGGCCAAAATCCTGCAGGATAGTGATGTTCAGGTCTATACCCTTCAGAAGGTCCCATTTTATCTATAGTTTTTAGTATTCTGCATCAGAGTTTAAGAACACAGGGGAGTATATATAGTATATTTTACAAAGATTTCCATCTGAAGGAATTTAACTATTTCCATAGTTAATTAACAGTTACTTAGTAAATTTATTCATATGTAAATTGGGGGTTCATTTCTTCATATATTTAATGATACGCTGTGTTCAGAATAGTACAGCTTTTTTTATCTACTTTCATGAACACATATTGTGATCTTTTTTAGCACTACGATGCCATAATGAGGTACATAAGCCAGCCACCTCTTCTACTTGATGTGCATATCCACAAGCCAATGCTGAATGCTCGGACTTGGATGGATGCTTTGCTTGCCTTTTTTCCAGGTTTGCAGGTAAAAAAAACCTCTTTTATTTCTCTTAATATTAAAGTAAAATGATTATAATTCAGTGCATTTGTCATCTCTAAAATTGAATTACCAAAACAGAGTCACACTTCAAAATTGTATTAATCTACATTTTTCTGTTTATATAATGATTATAGATAAAGTCAACTCATATTTTACTGGATAATTTTGTTGTTATTGTTGGTTTCTAGGTCTTAAAGGGGGATATTAGACCTGCTATTGAAACTCATGAAATGTTGTATCAGGTGATTAAAAAACACAATTTTCTACCAGAGGTAAGCAAATCATCTTTGGAATTCTAATTTACATATACTATAGATTGCTAATTTAAAGGTAGAAAATGCCATCTTCAAGGTTGGTGTGTTCTTTTTCATTTTTCCTGGTTAAATAGCTTATTTAATATATTTTTGGTTTACACAGTATTGTATATGTTTTTCCTTTTCCTCGTGTATTAAGAGAAGTCTAGTTTAGGATAATGCTGATAGTTTACTAATTTAATGTTAAAAAAAAATCCCCAATTGGTATTTCTCAACCTTTTCTAATCCATGCCATTGCATAGTGTCTCATTCTAACTTTTACACTTACCCACCAGGTAGGGAGACTTTTGTACTTTTTATTTTCTAAAGCTTATTTTATGAAAACAATATACATTGAACATACATACTCTTGCTGATCACTCATGCTCCCTGGAAGTTTGGAAATGTTAGCTCTTCTTCACACTGCTTAAGAATTATTCTCCCTGGTTTTTATATGTTAGTAATAAGTATTCTTGCTAGCTTGATACCATAAGATTTTAATAGCATACCTTTTGGCTTTCCAGAAATGTACCATTAAAAATTTCCAAATTTGTGTATGGCCTTGTTCTATCCCTACTTATTGACTACCCTCTGTGAGATATCTAAGCATCTCACCAATTTAGAAGGCTTCCTAAAGTGTTTGTTTCAAGCCACAGAGGATTTGAGACTCATAAAAAAGCATATGCTAAAATAGAAATAGGAGAGTGAGAGACTTAATAATTAAGAGAAAAAAGTGGAGATAAGAAAAAAGAAGAGAACACAATTATGCAGACAATGAGGACCTGTGTAGTGGCATTACTGAGGTCATAGCTTTTCCTAAGCTTCCTAATAGCCAAAGTGATCACTTAAAAAAGGAATTCCATTTAATTGGTAAAAAAACAGCCTTCACAAAAATGAATTGTGATTTTAAGCAGTGATAATTTTCATTTTATAGATGAAAATTGTTATCAATATTTTAACTATTTTTTTGTTTGTGATCTAATTTATATACTATATATTCTAGAACTACTTATTTTTTTAAATCACATTGTTATGCCTATTTGTGTGTTGTTTTGTCTAGGCATTTACCACAGATTTCAGGGTGCATTGGGCTCAACATCCTTTAAGGCCAGAATTTGCAGAAAGTACCTACTTCTTGTATAAAGTAAGCTAATTTAACTCTCTTTTTGCTATTTAGCTCCTGTTCTCTGTTGGATAACTCACTATCTTATAGTAATAGTATCGGCTTTTCAAAGTTCTTGTTTAATATTATAATGGTTGGATATATCATGGTTCTTATTCACCCAGTTCATAGAGTTATTGAAAGATGCAAGAATTGACATCTAAGTTTTATGCCTTTTCAGAAGACTTACGAAGCATTTCTTTAAAGAGAAATTTTATGTCCTAGAGCTGCTTTCTAAAGCATGTCTCTTGCCTTCCTTTAATCGGGCGGCCTTTCTGGGCATTAGAAATTTCATCCAAAGCCTCAGAGGTACAGTTGTGCAGCCTTCCAGTTGTGTATTTAAGAAATTCATAAAGCAAATCCATGGCTTACTTTCAGAACTAGGTTCTATGTAACATGTGTTCTAGTGCCTGATATAATGCCTGGCACCTGGCAGGTACTCAATAAATATTTGATAAATAAATGGTTATATGGTACTATGTCAGCTATGTATATGTATACATATATTCTCCTTTTTAATAGGCTACAGGAGATCCTTACTACCTTGAAGTAGGGAAAACACTTATTGAAAATTTAAATAAATATGCTAGAGTGCCTTGCGGATTTGCTGCCATGAAGGATGTTCGTACTGGAAGTCATGAGGACAGGTAAAACAATTCCTAACCTCCCCTTTCCTCAGGGTAACTCTGAAACAACACAAAATGTTATTAGTCAGATTTCAGATCAGCTTAATGCTTTTACAAAGGGTATTTGAAGATGCAAACCTTAGTTCATTGTGCTTATTTTTAAAACTCTCTTGAATAGGCTTATTTTAAATTGTTTGAAAAGTCTGTGTTTTTACCATAGTGCCTGGCATATAGTTGGTGCTCAAATGATTTTTAAATAGATGAATAAATGATTGTTAAACCTCAGAACCTTGGTCTTTGGAGTATTAGGAAAGTTGGGGTTTTCTTCTTTGTTAATAGTTTTTTATATTATGTAAAATGTTAGAAATTATCAAGATGATGACTAATGACCTGGATTATGATTCCTGTTCAGTCAAGAATTCCTCAAAAGCAATGTCGTGGTTAATGTGTATATTCTTATTCTGTTGCTGATTTGGAGAGCTGGGGAGACCCATTGGCAGTTTCTATTTCATTGGATACTGGATAGATGTAGTTGACGTGGAGTATTCAAGATATGAAAAGCACCCTTTGGTTAATATGACATTCACTAACATTCCAGTTATTCTGAGATCATTTGATTCTGTTATTTTAACTGTCCAGAACATAGCAACACATTTCTAAATGAACACTAAAGTTTGTTTGTTCATTTGGTTAGCAGGTGTTCATTCCACAAATATTTACTGAGGTGTCTTATGTGCCAGAGTTATACTAGGTTTTGAAGATTAAAGATAAAAAGACATGTCTTTTCTATCATTGAATCACTGGGGCAGGCAGATAAACAGGCTTTAAAGCATTGTATATGTGCTATGAAACATACTAAAGGGACGTGAAATGCAGATTGGGATATGACAGTCACTTGAGCGTCCTGTGTCCTGAAGGATCAGGACTAGAAAACTAGAAAAAGGAAAGTAGTAAAAGGAGTTTCTGGCAGAGGAACTAGGGACAGCTGAAATACAACACTCATTATCTACTCACAGAATTGACCCTCAGTCCTTCTCTTGGAGCATTTAGATAATAGTTAATTAGGCTTGGGACCTCCTTCCCCGACCACAGCTGATAAGAAATGGATAGGTTTCTGGAAGCAGACACACAGAAAACAGCAAGAAATGAAAGCAGATAGCTTTTGTATTTATCTGTAACATTTACTGGCTGCTTCCTACATTTCAGGTACTCTTCTAATTAAGCACTTTCTATGTTTAATTCATTTGATCCTTTACAGCCACCCTCTGAAGTATAATTTCTATTATGATATTCATTTTATAGATGAAGAAACCAAGGCACAGGGAGTTGGGGAGCTTGCCTGAGGTCACACAGTTAGTAAGGTTAATTCTAATCAAGGCAGATAGGCTTTTGACTATATGCTCTACTGGCAGCTCATTCAAGGAACAGTAAATTAATCGCCCCGCTCTGCGCCAGACGCTGAACTTGGGTAAGAGGATGAAAAGATAAATTAGAATCAGTCCCTGCCTGCCTGTGACTTAATGGTCAGTGAAGAAGATAGGTATGTAAAGAAGTAATCACAGCCACGTGGT
Source organism: Neophocaena asiaeorientalis asiaeorientalis (assembly GCF_003031525.2). NCBI lineage: Eukaryota > Metazoa > Chordata > Mammalia > Artiodactyla > Phocoenidae > Neophocaena > Neophocaena asiaeorientalis. The sequence continues at coordinate 15,567 of NW_020173731.1, read as the reverse complement.
GAGCGCTAGAGCAGAAGGAAACATAGCAGGTGGAGGAATTACAGAGGAAGACATGATTTGCTCTGTTCAGAGAGTTCCGTGTTTCTAAATTCAGCGTCCTTCCTCTTCCTCCTGCTGAGTGTCCCTCCCGCGGTGCTGTTTCTGGATCTCTGACGGCCTGTGCCGCACTCTGGTTGCGCAGTCCAGTGTGCAGAGTACCCCTTGAAGCATCACGTCCAGAGTTAACGATGCCCGAGGTGCACTTGGTGCAGCAGCGCTGTTGCCGTCTGGGTCCAGGCGCAAGACGGGTCATCTTCTGAGGGGCTGGTGGGCTTACACCCTTTCTCCACTTGAGGATCACCGCTTGGTCTGCTCACTGTTCCTCGTGGTAGTGTTGCGTCTCTTGCATGCATTTGGCCCAACAAAAGGTTGAGAATTCCTAATCTTTGTCTTACCACGTTCTTGGATGTGCTTTAGCAGCTTTCTTACGTTTAACAGTGAACTTGTGGCCAGTTGACCTCAGATACTTGACAATGACTTGCTGACAAATGGGTGTTCTCTACCCTGCTCTTAAGAAACTGATTGATTTTTTAAAAGTGCAAACTTAGAACTTAATACTCATCCCAGCAAAATTTCATTTTGTTGGGTTTTTTTTTGTGTGTGTGTGTGTGCGTTTCTAGACCAAAAAGAAGGCTTAAATTTCATCTCAGTCATCTAATGTATTAGCTAAATTACTGTTTTCAGGAATCTGGGGTTTAGATAATTATGCCTTAAAATTTTCCATGTAATGCTCTTTGCATTTGGTTGCTTGTTCCCCTACGGAGCTACCAGTGCTGTTGTCTGGCTCACCAGTGTCTCCATTCCCTGGCCCCCCACACACAGTTTTCAAAAAAGAAATATCTGTATTTTTCTTATAATAATGATCAGTTAAAGAATTTAAATGGCAAAAAAAATATGAAAATCTTCCCTATGATACTTTCCCCACTTGCCATCCTAAGATAATCACTGTTGGCAGTTTTAGAAACAGTCTTCCAGACATTTTTTATGCCTGTGTGTTTGCATTTGTGTACATATTTATGGTTTTAAAGTACAAAATAGATTATGTGATACGATACCCAAACTTGCTAGCTTTACCCAACTCATACTGCAGTGATCTTACCACGTCTCTAGTCTTTTCTAAACATTTACAAATCATCTGTTTCGTAATCACTTGTGGAATTTGCCAAAAATCAAAATCTTGCACATCAGTTTACAGTTCTTAAGCTAACATTTGCTTATGGTAATAACCGTCAGTCCTCCAGAAAAAGTTAAATTACCATAAGTGTATTGCAGATTGACAGGGAAGTATTTTATCCGTTATAAAATGATTAACATCCAAAATGTTCAAAGAAGTGTTGAAACATTACAGTTGTTGTTCCAAAATAAAACATCATTTATGTCTGGGAAAAATAATGATAGCGCTGTTTTTGAGCTCATACACATGCCGGGTGCTATGCTAAATAGTTGACATTATAGTACGTCATTTAGTCTTTGCACCACTGTTAGGCATGTATTGTTATTATGTCCTTTCAGAATAAACTGAAGCTCACCGTCCTTATATAATATCCTCCTTGGTCACATAGCTCATCATCAGAAGTTCTTTTCTATTTCCAAATCCCCAGCTCTTTACCGCTATGTCCAGCTGCCTCTCCAGTTCATTCTTTAGTAATGCTGTTTAAACTTGCATTCGCAAACATTTATCAAGTGCCTGCTGTGTGCCAGGGATTGTGCTTGGCCAGTTGCGAAACTATGCAGCCTGTCTAGTAACTGCTAAAAGCTAGGATGCTTTGGGAAGTGGCACATATAATTAAATTCCTTGTTATTGTAACTCCATCTAACAACTGTGCTCTTTTCCTACCACTTTTTATAAAAGCTTTCCTTTAAAGTATTTATTAAAACGTTATAACATTAAATCATTTGTAAAGTCACACTGGGCAGGTATTTAAATGTTTACAAAGTTATCATCATAGTCCATGTGATTCTGTGTTGTACTTTTTTCATGTAACTTTTTGTAAATGATTACTTTTAAGCCTTCTTGATTATCACTTAAATGGCTGCATCAAAATCATATTACTTTATCCAGTTCAATTAATATTAATTGAAGATTCTTATATGGTCCTCAGTAGTAAAGATCATATGTGTTACCTCCCTGCTATTGGCTCCCTGTAGAAGAAATGGAAAACTCTCCCTCAGAAGGTCCATAGAAAAACCTTGTCTGCAGTATTGACAAGATTTAGTGCACCTGTGTGGTAGGCAGCCCTTCTGGTCTTTTTCATTTCCTTGGAATATGCTTGGAGTCAAGGCTATTACCACCAGGGGATAGATACATTCTATAGTTCTTTGGATGTCTGTACTGGTGTAGACAGGTTTATTGACCTTGATTCTGTGGCTTTCAGAGAGTTGACATTTGGATATTTTTATGTTCTTAGATTTATTTGTAACCTTTTATTTTAGAATGGATTCCTTCTTCTTGGCTGAAATGTTTAAATATCTTTACCTGTTATTCGCGGATAAAGAAGACGTTATTTTTGACATAGAAGATTACATTTTTACAACAGAAGCTCATCTGTTACCTCTTTGGCTCTCTACTACAAATCAAAGAATCTCTAAAAAAAACACAGTAGGTTATGTTTTTCAACTAAATGTCTTACTCTCTTTTTTACTCCTATGTGTTTGTTTTGTTTTTCCAAGGAAAAAGTAATCCATGACTAGAATTCTATAAATGTAGTGTGGTAGGAGAAGTACCCTTGATGTTTTCTTATTTTGTTTTCTTGTATTACATCCTGTGTATACTTACATTTCACTTAATGTTTCCTTTGAATGAACTATAAAGTAAAATAATTATTTTTATTTACATAACATTCTTTTATATTTTTAGACTTCAGAATATACAGAACTGGATGACAGTAATTTTGATTGGACTTGTCCAAACACTCAGATTCTCTTCCCTAATGACCCACTGTATGCTCAGAGCATTCGTGAACCCTTGAAAAATGTGGTGGACAAGAGCTGTCCTAGAGGCATCATCAGAGTGTAAGATGTCTTATTTTATATTTGTTAATATCAAAATTAATTCTTAGTAAATGACGGAGAATGTCAGGAACATATAACAGCCAAGAAGACATTCATTTAGATTTTAAAAATATTGAGTATGAAAAAAAAAAAAAAATATTGAGTATGTACTTATCACTGATTAAAATTAAAAATTGGTGAGTAAAGTTAGATAGCAAAGTTTATTCTGCAGTAATGTCTTTTTATTATTATGGAAATTTTCTGTGTATCTTTTGTTTAATGAACCAAGTAATTATGGCAGCGTATGATAGTTTGTAACTTCCACAGCACATTTTTTTTTTAACATCTTTATTGGAGGATAATTGCTTTACAGTGGTGTGTTAGTTTCTGCTTTATAACAAAGTGAATCAGCTATACGTATACATATATCCCCATATCTCCTCCCTCTTGCATCTCCCTCCCACCCTCCCTATCCCACCCCTCTAGATCCAGAGCACATTTTTACACAACAGTTTCATCAAATATTTCCACATTTTGTATATGTAGAAAATATTTTTCCTTTCATCTGTAGTTTCTGTATAGGAAAAATAACTGTTTTGATTTGATTTTTTTGATGAGGTACTTATTCTTGGTTGTTGAATAAAACTTTTTGCCTTAATGAGTGCATTTTCTTCCAAATAGTTACATTAGAAAAACCATTACTAGGAAAATTTTAAAAATTATTTTTTCTTAAGTGAATGTTATTGTTCACTGATATAAGTATTGTTTTGCTTTTAAAATATTGAGAGAAACATGTTTTTTTTTTGGGGGGGGGGAGTTGTTTTTTTTTTGCGTTACGCGGGCCTCTCACCGTTGTGGCCTCTCCCGTTGCGGAGCACAGGCTCCGGACGCGCAGGCTCAGCAGCCATGGCTCATGGGCCTAGCCGCTCCGCGGCATGTGGGATCCTCCCGGACTGGAGGAACCCGGTCGCCTGCATCGGCAGGCGGACTCCCAACCACTGTGCAACCAGGGAAGCCCCAACATCTGATTTTTGAGGGAGAAATAAATAGTAATAAATCTCTAAGCCAACCTATTGTGTACCTTCAAATAATTGTAATGCTGTTGATTAATACTGCCTTATAGATAATATACAAGCTTTTGTAACTGTAAAATATATTTGAAAGCTATACCACTTATTAAAAACCTAAGTTATATGTAGGTAAGTAACTCTTTCTAGTTATTCCATTTTTCACTAGTTTAAAACTAGCAATTTGTTTGCCTTATGCTTTTTTTCCCAATTCTGACTTGTGGGTTTTTTTAAGCCTTGCCTATAATTACTTTTAGCAGAGAGGAGAGTTTCAGGAGTGGAGCTAAACCCCCTCTGAGAGCCAGAGATTTCATGGCCACTAACCCTGAGCATTTAGAAATCTTGAAGAAGATGGGGGTGAGTTTGATTCACCTCAAAGATGGGAGAGTCCAGTTGGTTCAACATGCAATCCAAGTAAGACATTGCTGTACTAATTAGCTACCATCTCTGTCCTCTTTGGTCTCAGTAGCTTTAATAAGATAATGACATTTGGCTTTTTAAAAACCTTCAGTGTGTGGTTTAAAGTCAGAGTATCAGAATTTTAGAACTTGGAAGTATTTTGGAAAGCCATCTGATTCAACCCCTTTGTAGTATAAATCAATCAAGTCACAAGTAGGTTGAGTAATTTGCTTACGTTAATATGGTCAAATATAGGACTCAGATCTAAGTTTTCTGTTTCTCAGTCGCTTGTCTTTCCACTATTTTATTTAGAACATAATCTTAAAAGCTAATAATTCATTTTAATATTTATATCTCTAATTTATACTATTTTAGTTTCCAAAGAGCTGAATTTAAATACTTTATTCATTATAGAAATCAAAATATGCATTTATTTATCTATGCCTAGGAAACATAACATACCTCTTTAGGAAATTTTTATTGATTTTTGCTTTAAAAGCTTTCATAACCCAAGGGCTTTAAATTATTCACCTTATTACTGCATTAATTCTGAGAAAACTACAGTTTGAGAAATAATTTCAACGTAGAACCATATTCGGATACCCCATAATCTCGGATTCGGCCTTCCCACCACCTTGCCTTCCCCTCACCTTGCCTTCCCCTCAGGTTTCTGTCTCATCCCTATTCTTGCCACATCATCCCTCCTTCCCTAACAAGACTCTGTCTGCTTCCTTACGTTTCACTCATCCTCACTCCCCAGCGGTGGGAATGACATCCCTGATGACATTGCTTTCACATGGGTCACCAGTGACATAATTGCCAGCCAGTAGCCTCTTAGTCCTCCTCTGATTGAACTTTTATGTAACTGTTGGCTGGCCTCTTTTTAAAACCTACCCCTTTCTTGGCTTCCAGGGTATTCCAGCAACACCTTTCCAAATACTCTGTGCAATATTTTGTAGATTCCTTTGCAGCTCTTCTCGGCACGACTCAGTGTAGGCACTACCAAAGAATCTGGATCGTATGTTTTTCTTACTATACTCTTCTTCAATAGTGTCATCTATTTCTACAAGCTCTGCTGTCATCTTTGTACACGTGATACATGTATGTAATCCTGATTTTACTTTACTTCTTAAACCCAACTTTACTTTACTTTTTAAACCCAGCTATAATCTGCCTGTCGTACATTTCTGCATCTCAATCTCAATCTGTCCAAACCTGTTCTCTCTCCCTGCTCCCACTACAGTCTGTCTCTCTGCCTTTTCGTTCTCCATCTCAGTCAACCCTATCATCATTCTCTAAGTCACCAAAACTAGAAATCTCAGAATGGGCTTGCATTTCTTTCTCCCAGCTCCTTTCCATTCTCCTCTATCCTCTATCCCTTGTCAGGTTCCATTGACTTTTTCTATAAGGTGTTAGGAATTCATCCTTTTCCTCCTGTAGTCAGGCACTCTTCAACTTTTCCTCTATTAAGATTCAATTTGAATCATTCCAAATATTTCCCAGATACACACTGACAGAATCAGTCCTTCCTTTGTCTATGTTACTAGTCTACTTTCCCACTTGAGAAATTTTATCATAGCTAATTTTACATGTCTCTCTCCTCTAGATACAAACTCCTTAAAGTAAAAGATTATGTCCCTAGTGCCTAGTCAAGTACTAGATGTAATAGGTGCCTGATACTTATGTTTTGAATTTAATCTGGTTGTTGGTTCATAATTTCAAAGAAGGAGGGGAATGTGGGTCAGTTATGAGGTTTATTTCTTAAAAGGGCAACCAGAGGAGAGAACAAGCAAAGTGAGCATTTAGTGGAAGTGCACTTCTCAATTTGTATCAAAAGTGGTTTATAGGACAGTGAAAGAGACATTAATAAAAATTACAGATGTTATATTCAGAAAATATTTCCAGAAGTAATATTTTTGAGAACAAATAAGGCCATAAATATTTGGTAGAGACCAAAACTGATAGGATAAATTTTAGAGTAGAAAACTATAGTGCAGTAGTATTTAAGAAATCAAAAAGTTGAAAGTTTCCAGAAAGAAAGGATAAAATTAATTTGTTTCTTTCCTAGGCTGCTAGTTCAATTGACGCGGAAGATGGGTTGAGGTTTATGCAGGAGATGATTGAATTGTCAAGTCAACAACAAAAAGAGCAGCAGCTACCTCCACGAGCTGTACAAATTGTTTCTCACCCATTTTTTGGCCGGGTAGTGTTAACTGCTGGTCCAGCTCAGTTTGGGCTAGATCTGTCTAAACATAAAGAGGTATGTACACCTATAATATGCTTGTTGAAATTGAACTCAAATATTATTTAAGTATTGTCTAATTTCTTAGTCTCTTTTCTAATTTAGTAGTTTTAACTTATTTAAAACACCTAAATATTTAATCTCCCAGATTAAAGTAGATTAAAATTAAAAGTGTATGTTGAAAATATTGAGTCATAATTTATGTATGCAGTATGGTTATAGAATTTTACTTAAAATGTTCAGATATTGTTCTCTAATTCAATGCCTTTAACTTATCTAAAAATGGTTTTCAAACTTTTTAACTACTGAAACCTTTCTTTGAACAAAAATCTAATAACTCAGAGGCTTAATGTAGGGAACAGCTAAAGCAGAGGTGCTCCGGACATGTGGCTGTGGAGAGCATCAGACACTGAGGTTCCACTGAGCAAATTTGGAAGGCCATTAAGCTAGTCGATCGTATTAGTTTTACTGTAGGAAATGAAGTTCACAGGTTCAACTGTCTGACTAAGTGGTAGCAAAGCTAGCCACTAGACCAGAACCCAAGTATTCTGATCATCTAAAGCCAGTGGTCTTTGAACTCTGTTACCCCCAATTTAAACTTTTTCTAGTGTATATTTTAAAGCTATGTATGTTTATAGTTGATTCATTTATTCAATAACTCTTATTCTAGGTAGTATTTTAGATATTTGCTATGTATCAAGTTTACAAAAACCAGTGAAGATTTATGCCCTCGTGGAGTTTACCTTCTAAGAGAGAGAAGGATCTTAAAACATCTTTACACTCACATCTTTAAAATCAGTTCTCTGGTGGATTTAATTTTTCTAGGAAGAAGAGCTGCTTGCAGATTCATGTAGATTAAATCCATTTTTCCTGTTACCAGTGATGGTTTAAAAATGGTTCCCAGCTTCTTGTAAGTGTAGGTATGGGTACGTAGTGAGTCAGCCTGAGGTTCCAACTTTACCACTTACTAACATAGTGACTTTGAGCAAATTATGTAAACTGAATCTCAGTTTTCCCATACGTAAAATGGAAATATTATCTGTATTACTTCACTCAGAGTCATTATAAAGATCTGGTTTAGTAATTTACGTAAAAATGCTTCATAAACTGCAAAGCACAGTAGAAATATTGGTTGGGTACTATAATATACAAAATGTTCAAAACAAAAATTTATGCTAAATATATATTGTATATGTTAGCATTAGAAAAGAAGTGAGGTCTACTTAAAGCTCTAGATATTGAATTTTAATGGCTAGGTAGTGATTGGAGAAGATAAAAGATTACTTAAGTTACTTTTATTTCTGCCAGACAAGAGGATTTGTTGCAAGCAGTAAACCGTACAATGGTTGTTCAGAGCTTACTAACCCTGAGGCAGTGATGGGAAAGATTGCTTTGATACAAAGAGGACAGTGCATGTTTGCAGAAAAGGCACGCAACATCCAGAATGCTGGAGCCATTGGTGGCATTGTTATTGGTAAGTAAGCCTCCATGTCATTGTGTTGACTAAGACATAATTTTTAGGATTTTTCCTTTCATTTTCCAAACTTTTATCAGAGTTTGGCATTATTTTTACTTCACTAGCCAGCATAATGGATAGGTAATCCAATGACTCTTAAGAATGTGTATATATCTCATATCTTGTTTGAAAGTCTAGATTTGGGTTTCTGTATATTAATGCCAATAAAAGTACTTGGGGTCCGGTGTGAAGGTGCAGTAGGAGTGAGTGCTAAAAACACCCAATACCACGGATAAAAAAATGGGCCCACGAGATCCAAAGCCCCCTAGGAGCAAGAATTACACCCTGCCACCTCCAGTGGGGAGTCACTGAAAGTATCCATGACTCCACATAGGTGCCGGCTTTGGAGTCAGACACGTGGGGTTGTAGTTCCTGGCTGTACCACAAAATCATGGTGTAACCTTGGCCCAGCTTTAGTTTCTTTATCTGTTTATTCCATAGCGTATTTTTTAGCTCCAGTGAAAATGGTAATAAATATCCTTTAGGTGGTTGTAAGGTTTGAAGATAGTATGTATAAAATTTCCTAAAATAACTGACATATCATGGGTATAAGCACTAGTTGCTAGCAAGTTTTTATCTCCTTGGGTCTTTTTCCACTGAAATTATAAACTTCAAATCATTTTACGCATGTATTTCAACCAGTGTGTTTGCCTTTTCATTTTCCACAGAAAAATCACTGATATCCTGACAAGCAGGGCATGACTATCAGGGAAAATATAAATTTTTCTATGCTTTAAGTAAATATGAGTTTACATTCAGAAAGAACTGGAAAACCTGAGGTCACATCCTATTTTTGAAGTTAGTTCTTCTGTATAGATTGTCTCCCAGGGGAACTCCATTTTGAATTTGTTCTTTCTAATTAGGATAGATTTCCTTTTTGAACTCAGGGTAAATAAACATTAAGAGATTTAAAATAAAACAGTAGGATTTAGTTCAGTGAAACATTATTTACTTTGCCGTTTGCTTATCTCATATCGGCACGCCAGTGTTAATTTAATGAATGCATGAATTTCATTAGTCTAAGTAAGTATTAGGAGAAATTGTGCTTCATAACTTAAATGAGTGGTTGGCAAACTACAGCCTTCAAGCCAAGTTCAGCTCACTGCCTGTTTTTGTAAATGAAAGTTTTCTAGAACACAGCATGTCAGTTTGTTTCCATGTCATCTATAGCCACTTTCAAGCTACAGTGGTGGAGTTGAGTGGTTGTAACAGTGACAAGCAGCAGAGAGACTGAGGGTCAGGTAACCATCCTTTGTCTAGTCAGTTACTGCTAAGGGGATGGGTTCTACATGGTATTCTCCACCTAGAAGGGCCTATCCATGCAAGCTGCCTGTGAAGGGATGGGCAAGTTCTCCAGGGAGACTGGCATGTAAGATTAGGGCTGGACATAACTGGCATCGCCAGTAAAACAGTATTTAGCAGTCGTACTCCTATTATTTAGCCGGCGTAAAGTAACAATAGTGTTTCATTCAGCTTACAGAGGAAAAAACAGTATAGTCATAATTATTCCTTGTGAACAGTATATTAAAAAGAACCGTCAATTTGTAGTTTGGTAAAACAATATAATGCCATTCGAAGAAATCCTAAACAATAAAATTTCATAGTTCTATCATTGTAATTCAAGTCTTTGAATTTTTCCATTTTTAGGCTTTTTCACAAGCATGTGAAATCTTTATAGTCATAATCCTAGAATTTTGTGTTCTACTTTTTTTATGTAATAATAACATTTTGTTTTTCTGTGTGTTCCCTCAGGTAGTTCGTTATAATTTACTTATAATAGTTTACAGTTGTTGACAGTTACAAAAAGCACTCCAGTAAACTTTTTCAGGCATAGATCATTTTGCTTCTTTTGAATTATTTCCTCAGAATAGATTTCTAGGAGTAGAATTAGTGGGCCCCAAAAGTATGAGTGTTTCTATGGTTCTTGATGCAGAAAATTAATGCTGTCAACAGGTAAACAACGGTAAAGATTGGTAGCTAGACCTTTTTAATGGATGAACGTTTTTATGTTTGCTGTATTCATTTTCTGGCTAGATGACAATGAGGGGAGCAGCAGTGATACTGCCCCTCTGTTCCAGATGGCAGGTGATGGAAAGGACACAGATGACATCACAATCCCCATGCTGTTCTTATTCAGTAAAGAAGGAAGTATCATATTGGACGCCATCCGGGAATATGAGGAGGTAGAGGTCCTCCTTTCTGACAAAGCAAAAGATCGAGGTAAGGGTAAAAAATCATTTGTATTCAGCGTAGCATTAATTTTCCTAACTTGATAACAAAAATGAGTTACAAAAAGATTATTTATGATTCACTGGTAAAAGAAGTAAACTTTTTAGAAGATGGTTTCAAAATATATTTTTCTTTTGGAAAAAAGGGTAGTAAAATGTTTATTTTGCTTTGTTCGCTGAGTTAGAATGTTTCTAGAATTATATTTTTGTATGTAATTTATAATTTTTGCTATAATTCTGCCCAGTGATAAAAATACAAGAGATTACACTGAGTCATTTTTAATATCCACAGATGTTCACCATTCAATTTCACTGATGCTACATCTTCTATTTTTTTAATAAGGAATAAAAAGAGATTGTATAGAAGGGTGTTGTATACAATATAATAGTAGTGGGGTTTTACCAGGCCACCTATAATCAAATGACCACTGTCTTGATGAAGGCAATAGAAATCTAGCAGCTTCTTTCCATTGAGATCCAAGTTCATCACATAGGTATTTATAAGTTACAAGAGTTATACATGGCAGATGCCTGAAGAACAAGATAGCATGCCTTAATTCATGATATAGTCCTCTCTAGGCCAAAATGTTTGTTAGTAACTTGAAAGCTCTTTGAAACCCAAATTGCTGTATAAATGCAAGGTCTTAACTAGTATTCTTTCATAGTTTCACATCTAGGAATAGAGGAGAAATGAGGGAAAGTGAACCATCAGATATAGACTGAAATCCTGCTTATAACAGCAGTGTTTCTTATCCACTGGAGATACCTATAGAGAGAGCAGTACTCCTCCCACCCCCCCTTAAATGGATAAAGTTGTATAATCTGCACAGGGTTGTTGATGTTGGGATGTTTGCTTGGCAGATAGGTAGGAAACTTATTCATTTTCAATTCAGTATATCTTCCAAGTGGAACAATTAAAAAAAAAAGTTTAGCAATAATCTAGTGCTAGCCAAATTAATGTTTTGTCTTGTCTTCTTGTATTGCTTTATTCTTTGAGATTCATTGAGATGTCAACTATTTAAGGACTGTGGAGTGAGTAGGATGTATGTAAGGATGTATAAATAGAAACAGTAGAAAGGATTTCTGATCTTCTTAAATCCGCCTATGTGCCTGCTTTTTTTTCTTTCTGAGCCCTTTTTTCCAACTCAGATCTTCTTTCCTGTATACATGCATTTAAGCACTCAAACACAGGCAAAATATTATTCCATATAACTCTTTAATGCCTTTGCTTTTTTCCCCCCTATTTTGTGCTACCATTGGAATTTCAGCAGCAATATTAAAAGGTAAAATGATTCCGAGCTACATTATTAATAGTAGTAAGTATCTTTAATAAGCCTTAAATTACATATATGTATGTGTATATATACATGTATATACACACATGTGTGTGCACATATATATATTTCAGTGGCTACCATGATAATATCTGGTTTAAAGTAATTAGATTATTTTCATGTCTAGTCAGCTGTCCCATAATGATGATTCTTTTTTTTAAAAATTTATTTATTTATTTATTTATTTATGGCTGTGTTGGGTTTTCGTTTCTGTGCAAGGGCTTTTCTCTAGTTGCAGTGAGCAGGGGCTACTCTTCATCACGGTGCGCGGGCCTTTCACTGTCGCGGTCTCTCTTGTTGCGGAGCACAGGCTCCAGATGCGCAGGCTCAGTAGTTGTGGCTCACGGGCTTAGTTGCTCTGCGGCATGTGGAATCTTCCCAGACCAGGGCTCGAACCCGTGTCCCCTGCATTGGCAGGCAGATTCTCAACCACTGCGCCACCAGGGAAGCCCCCATAATCATGATTCTTTATTGATCTATAAATCAGTTTATTTACATATAAATGAAATATCCAATAGGTGAATTCAGTAGTCCGTACCAATGCAAGAGTCACTCTAACAAAGACGTTGTATGGCACGTGTTATTTTTGATTACTTTTTATTTGAATGCAGTGTAAAATATTTAAAAGATCGACTTGTTTAAAAAACCCGTATATGTGTAGGAGTGTGTGGGGTGAGGACTGGAAGACTGTGGTAAAGCATGTGCTTCTTATACCAGAGAAAAGATATGAAAAAAGATCAGTTCTACTATTTAAAAAAAGTCTGAACAGCGTAACAGTATTCCCTTAAGGACCTTGAAATAAAAGGGCTTTATTTAAATTATATATTTTTTTTAAGTTTTGATAGTCAATTTTTTGAACTGTATTTCTGTTATAGAGTGATATTTTGACAGAGTCTTGAAAAATTGCCCTTTTGGTATAGCTTTTTAAAGAACTGTACAGCATTATTAACTATCAGCAATGAGTTATAGTATAATTGGTAATATTTATCAGTGTAACTAAAGTCAATGATAATAGTTTTATTAAATCAACTGCTTTATTCACTTAGGAAAATATTCTAAGTTAACGTCTGTAGTGGTTATCATTAATTTGTCCTTTGCCATTACTGCATGCATCAGTGTTTCTCTTCTGCATCAGAATCAGCTGATGTAGTAGTTAAAAGTGTAGATTCTTGAGTCCTGCTCCAGAGTATTGAATCAGACTCTCTGAAAGTGGGGGATCAGAATCTGAAATTTTAAACAAGCATCCCAGTTAATTGCACACAGCTATACTTTGAGAAACACTAAACAAGACCAAGAAGGCACCCCACGCCCCTCTTTTTTTATCTCCTAGCTCTGTATCTGGCCATATTGTGCCATCAAGGGTACTAGGTGGGATTATATAAGTACACCAAATAATAGCAGCCTTAAATCTGAACGATAAAATGTCATCCAGATTGGCTTTTCTAAAAATCTCATTCCACAGATACGTATTTCCCTTAAAAAGTCACACAGTTTTGATTGAGGCATTCTTCCCACGTATTAAGACAGAAAACAGAAACCCCAGAACAAGCCCCCACTCCCACCTTCTAAGTCCCAGCTATTAATATAGAAGTATCTGCAACAGTCCTATCTGCTAGCAAAAATGTCCAGATAAATGACTACACATTCTTCTTCAGAAATAAAGCATTAGTAATTTATCAAGTGGAAATGCTGCTTCCTCAGATCAAACCAGTCACACTTCTAAAAATTAAGTTATCCATAGGAGTGTTAATATCATGTCTGTCATGTGTCCGTTTCCAAAGTTTCAAGAATTTGTAAAGGTACTTAATAATAATTCCCACCCTGTGCCCACAAACAAAGGACACTGTGTTGTTTACCCTTAGATCCAAATTGAAACAATTTACAATTGAGATTCAATTGACTTTTCCCAGTAGTATTTCTCAACGGGGAAAAAAACATCAGCATTTAAAAATTTCAATACATTGTCATACTTATAGTTTATAGTGTAGAATTCCAGTGCCTTAAGAGCTATAGACAGATATTCTCAGGGCTACTCCTATATTTGTGTCTGTCTGGTAAAGAGGCAGACAGAGAAAACAGGAAATAAAAGAAAGGTCTCATGGTTTGAACTGCTCAAGATTTAAGTGTGGCAGTGTTACTTTTCCTAAGATTATCCTCCACTCAACTTGATTGCAGTGAATCTGTCCTTTGGTTGATCTGTAGAACTTAGATTGCTATTGGAAGGAATTTGATTCTGAGGAGACAAATCTAGTATGCAAACAGATGGCATCTTTGCCTGGAAAGGGGCAACTGAAACATTAGCAGAATCAATACTTACCTACCCCAGCTTCTCTTCTCCAACCACCGCGTGTTTTCTCATGCACTTTTGCATTTGCACATCTCTTCCCTCTTTCTGGAAATGCCTTGTTAATCCCTATCCCACTCCCACAACCTTTTCCTCTTTAAAAACGTTCAGTCATTCTAAATACCAAGTATTTTAAATGCTATCTTTTCTATGAACTTTTCTCTTATTTTCATAGATAAAATGTATGGACATCTTTTTAATATGGTTGCACAGATACTTTGACATTTATATTACATTGTACTTCTTTACCTGTGTGTCAGCTCTGTATTCCTTGCTTTCAGTAAATGCTGGTTGTGTGGATGAATGAATGATTGTAGAACATCCAGTCTCGAAGTCTTTGCCAAGGTTCCTTTGTCCTCTCATTATTAAAACTTAGTTCTTTTCTTTTTTTTTTTTTTTTTTGGTATCTTGAGATTTTTTTCATTCTTTTTTTTCTTTTTGCTTCCTGTGTTTCTGATACACCATTCCTGAATTTAATGATGTATAGTCATTACACTCTTAGGACTATGATACTCCATACTGTGACAGCAGGCACCTTAGAATGAAGATTTGTAGTGGTGTGGTAGATTCTTTCTTCCTTTTTGTACTTCTCCAACTGCCATTTTTATTTAACTGGTTGTTGCCACTTTGCTATATATCAGATATTCTTATATATTCGAACTGTTTTTGGACTTGCTCTTCTTTTCCACTAATCTGTTTGTTTATTCCTGTGCCAATAATAAAAGTTTGCTATTTTGAATAAATTTTAATATCTGATAAGGCAACTCTCCTGTCACAAATACTTTTCAGAATTTCTTGACTTCTCTGTGATGTATACTCTTCCATAGGAATTTAAAAATAATTCCATCTGGTCCCAAAAGAAAAGAAAGAGAAGTAGAATTGGGATTCATTTTGGAATTGTATAATTGCACACCTTACATATAAACAGGAAAATTTTGTTAAATATTGACTTTCCATCAAGGAACATACACTTACCTGTAAATTGAATCAGATCTTGTTTTAAGTTTTCATTGAGATTTTATAGTATTAAGCAATAAGATTTCTTAATAAATTTAATTCTGTGTTGTAGCTTCCACTTTTATTGGGGTTATTTGTATTTTATTAGCATTATTTGTATTTTATTGGGGTTATTTGCCTACTTATTTTTACCCTCCTTATCAAATTCTTTTATCTTGATAGTGTTTTTAAAAATTGAGTTGCTTTAAGTATAAAACACAATCTGAAAATACACTTGATCTTTCCTTTTCCTATATTACACTGTTACTTTTTTAAACTGAAATATAGCTGATTTACAATGTTGTGTTAATGTCCGTTGTACAGCAAACTGATTGAGTTATATATATTCTTTTCCAATGTCGTTTATCAGAGGATACTGAATATAGTTGCCTGTGCTATACAGTAGGACCT
>NW_020173730.1:937629-948417 GCF_003031525.2 Neophocaena asiaeorientalis asiaeorientalis | reverse complement strand
TCTCAACCACTGCGCCACCAGGGAAGCCCTGCAATCTTTTTTTGTTTCTGTTATAGGCTATGCATATCTCCTAAGAAGTTGCTTCAGTGGGATCCCACAAATTTTGGTCTGCTTTTTGTATATTTTCTTTCAGTTCAAAATACTTTCTAATCTCCCTTTTGATTCCTTCTTTGATACATGGATTATTTATAAGTGTACTATTTAGTTTCTATATGTTTGGGGGCTCTCTGGTATTGACTTCAATTTAATTCCATGTGAACAGAAAATATACTAACGTCTTGAATCACTCTAAATTTATTAACACTAGTTTCAAAGCCTAAGTTATGGTGTAACTCCGGTAATTGTTTCACGTGTACTTGAAAGGGATGTGTATTCTATTGTTGTTTGACGGAGTGTTCTCTAAGTGTCAATTATGTTAATATGGTTGATAGTGTTATTCAAATATTTTACATCTTTGTTATATCCTTTTTTCTGTGTACTACTTCTATCAATCATGGAAAAATGAGTATTGAATCTCTGACTGTAATTGTGGTTTTATCTACTTTTCTTGTATCTCTTTCATTTATTTTGAAGTTCTGGTTTTTGTTTTTTTGGTCGTGCGGCATGTGGGATCTTAGTTCCCCAACCAGGAATTGAACTCGTGCCCCCTGCAGTGGAAGCACGGGGTCTCAACAATTGGACCGCCAGGGAAGTCCCTTGAAGCTCTGTTTTCAGATGCTTAAACTTTTAAGATTATGTAATCTTATGAATAGACACCTCTATCATTATCTTATTTGTGTGTATTAATATATCCAGCTTTCTTTGGGCTAGTGTTAGCAAGATGTATCTTTGTCTGTTCTTTTATACTTAATATATAATAAATAAATATAATAATATTTAATATATCCTTTATATTTAAAGTTGGTTTCTTGTAGGCAGCATATAGTTGAGTTCTGTATTTTATATCTAATCTGATAATCTTTGTCTTTTAATTGGTATGCTTAGACTATTTATCTTCTATGTGATTACTGATATGTTTGGGATTAAATTGACCATTTTGCTATTTTTCTATCTTTCCCTGTTCTTCCTCTTTTTTTGCCTTTTTATGGATTGAAGGTTTTTGTACTATGGCTATTATATATTATATATTGATATAAATGAAGTCAAAGAATTTTGCAAGAGCCAGATAATCACACCTGGAGGTGATGCGTCCAACCACATCTTAATTACCCCACTGGTTGCTCGGTGGAGACTCTTCTGCTGTGGCTGGGTGAAGACACCACATCTCCCGCTGCCAACTTTGGACATAGTATGCCCCCAGCAGTACTCCTGCTGCCAATTTTTCAAGGCTGTATGGCTTCCCTCTGCCAGTCTTTGCCACCCTCAGTAGGATAGACTTCATAGAGAGCCTCCCTCTTCATGTTATTCTCTTCCAATCAAAGTCTTGTGCAGATGTTTTTGATTGGCTGAACTTGGGTGATATGCCTGCCCCTAACTCTAAGGAATGCTGGGAAAGTGAACTTCTGGCTTCTATTTTGGCAAAGTGAGACTCATAATACAGGCAATTCCCCGGAGAAAGCGTGTCCAAAAGTACAAGATCACACAGTATAATAGATGTCTACTACAATTTAGGGAGGTTAAAAAAAAACGGGTTGTATTAGAAGATAATTTTTAAAAGACAAAATTTAAAAGACCATAACTTTTTAAAAACAAAAGACACAAAGCAGTTTTTATTCATTCCTAAACTGTAACAGAAATCTGAAGCATTATTTTTTTAATGTTTAAAACTATGAGTATATATAGTTGGCTGCTTTTTCCCCTTATTATTCACCCTGTGAGTTTCTCATCCATTAGGATGATAATTGAAAGCTGAGTCTTCACTTAGCCTGTAGGTCTATGAAAAATAGCCTCAGGGTATTGTTAATATATATGATTACCTCAGGGTTCATGCATGAAAATTTCATGGCAATTTCACAAAACAAAGATTGTACAGAAGAAATAGACTTTGCTTTTCTTGTTAGTGCACTATTACATTCTTATTTTCTTACCAGATCACTCCCTGATGAATATCTGTCATCATTAGCCAGTGACAATAACGTATTGAATTTTTCTGTACTCATCCAAGCATCTCTTATAATAATTCGATGATTTGGAGAAAATAATTAAATTATCTTAGATCTTCAAATGGTGCAATCTAAGGAATGTTTTTTTGCACTTGGAAGCTTTCTTTTTCCTTTTGGTATTGGGAAGAGCTGCTAAAGTAGTTCCATCTCTTTCTTGTTCTCCATAGAATTCAGAGTAATTTTCTAAGATGACAGACCATTGATTGTTATGTATATTGACTTAGCTTTCAGCTTGAAAATTGTCAAAATTTTCTTTTAAAAAATTTTCAAAATATGTATTCCTATTCTATGTTTTGGAATTTATGCAATTTTTCTTCTATTTGACAATTTTTCACTAGAATAGTATGCAAAACCACACAGTGATAAGCAGGGTGATTATGTCTGGTTAGTAGCTGGGTAAGATGTCTATTAATTAAGAGGTAGCACACAGAAATTGTGCTTTACCACTTGTAACCTAGGGCTCCCCAAATTAATGATGAAATAGACTGTAATCACTAATAGACCAGAAAAATGAAAAAAACTGAGTAGATTGTAAAACCCAAAAGCAAACTGAAATTATTTACTCTTTAGTTTGATCAGTTGACATTTCATCAACAATTTTGGTAGCAATTAGGAATAAGAATAATTCTATTGCAGCAACTTTGTTTTTTTGTGTTATAGCTTTGAACTGGAGAAAATAAATACCATTTTTTAAAAATTTAAATTTCAGTCCATTGATCTCTCTTCTCTTTTTAATCAGAATTTTGTCTCTTTCAATAATTTGGTACATAATGATTTATATGATCAGCTATATTTATATATGGGTCTGCAGTGTTTTCCTACTGGGAATGAGGACAATTGAGGACAGTGCAAAGTAAAGTGCTTTTCATAAAGTTCAATGCCCAAGAAATATTGCATTTATTTCTGTTAACATCTATAGGCTATGCTGTGTATTTCTTAAGAAAAAGCATGCTTGTTTGATCAGTTAAAATCTGACACTGCTTGAGCTATATTTAGGGTTGGGGTCAGGTGGCATGTTATACACATATTTTGTATTATCTCAACTTGTTATTTCATCATATTATGTATAGGTATGGAAAGTGATGACTTACAGACCTGAGCCAAACAGATTCCATGCAGACTGATATCCCTCACTCCTTCCTTCATTCATTCATTCAATAAATACTTATGTGCCAGCAATGTGTTAGACTCAGGGGATATAATAGTGAACAGAGAAAACACAGGCCCTGCTCTCATTTACTAAGGACACTTTTTCTTTAACTATGGGCTGACCTGTAGATAAAACTTCTCTAATTGCACTTATGAAGACATGTTTTCTAGGAGTCTCAGTTTAGAAAAATCACAGGAAACAAGTACAATAAGTTCCCTACATACGAATGAGTTCTGTTCTGAGAGCACGTTCATAAGTCCAATTTGTCTGTAAGTCCAACAAAGTTAGCCTAGGTACCCAACATAACTGGCTATATAGTACTGTACTGTAATAGGTTTATAATACTTTTCACACAAATAATACATAAAAAACAAACACAAGGGTTTCTCTGGTGGCGCAGTGGTTAGGAATCTGCCTGACAATGCAGGGACACAGGTTCAAGTCCTGGTCTGGGAGGATCCCACATGCTGTGGAGCAACAAATCCCGTGCGCCACAACTACTGAGCCTGCTCTCTGGAGCCCACACGCCACAATTACTGAAGCCCATGTGCCTAGAGC
Organism: Neophocaena asiaeorientalis asiaeorientalis; assembly: GCF_003031525.2. Lineage (NCBI taxonomy): Eukaryota > Metazoa > Chordata > Mammalia > Artiodactyla > Phocoenidae > Neophocaena > Neophocaena asiaeorientalis. Next base: position 944,607 of record NW_020173730.1, on the reverse strand, counting down.
CCATGCTCCGCAACAAGAGAAGCCACCACAATGAGAAGCCCGCGCACCGCAACTAGGGAAAGGCCGCGCACAGCAACAAAGACCCAACGCAGCCAAAAGTAAAAAAATTTTTAAAAAAAACACAAAAAATAAAGAAAACATTTTTACTCTTACAGTACAGTACCTTGAAAAGTACAGTAGTGCAGTACAACAGCTGGCATACAGGGGCTGGCATCAAGTAAACAGGCAAGAAAAGTTACTGACTGGAGGAGGGAGAGGAGGTAGGAGATGGTAGAGATGAAGGAACGTCAGCAATAGGAGACAGAGGGCAAGCTGCAATTTCACTCATGCCTGACGTTGATGGAATGCACGTTTGCATCTTTGGATGTTCGCAACTTGAAGGTTCATATGTAGGGGACTTACTGTAATGAATGCTCCTATTTCCACCATAAAGCCTCTCTGTCCCATACTTACTGACTCAGCATGGAAATCAGATATAAAAGCAAGTTCAGTATTACTGAAGTGTCATTTAGTGTATCTGAGATATAAAAATGTTCAATGCTGTACACTGTAAAAATTGTGAGAGAGAATCTGAGAGGAAATTACAATAGTGTTTTTTGTTTTTTGGGTTTTTTTTGCGGTACGCGGGCCTCTCACTGTTGTGGCCTCTCCCGTTGTGAAGCACAGGCTCCGGACGCGCAGGCTCAGCGGCCATGGCTTACAGGCCCAGCCGCTCCACGGCATGTGGGATCCTCCCAGACTGGGGCACGAACCCGTGTCCCCTGCATTGGCAGGCGGACTCTCAACCACTGCACCACCAGGGAAGCCCACAATAGTGTTTTTATGGAAACATTGAGATTGACCACTCTTCCTGAAATATTTTTTGCAAAAGTTTGTTTATACAGTCATATTTTGCATGTGCAAGTACTACTGGCTGGGAAAACAAAAGCATCCTTCAAAGCAGTGCTTGTTAATGCTGTGCAACTTATATGGTCAGTGAATTACATAATTTGTATTATTAAATTAAAAGTTTTTGGTTCTCCTGAGTTAAGAGGAATGTATAAGGAAATAGGAATTTATTTTATCTAAATAATTCCAACTACAAAATATATTAATTGTTTCAGCTGGATATTTACTTAGTTTTAACATGGTAAGTTTACTCAGTTTGGCAAAGCAGAGTCACCCTATTACCATGCTTACAACATAGTGACTCTGCTTCAGACAGAGTCACTATTACAAGTGAGTTTACAATTTGTATTCAAAATGCAAAAGAAAACCTGCTTTTTAAAGTAGAATTTTTTAAAACAAAATGATTAGTGAGGAGCTCTTCATGTTACAAGATACATTTGAAAGTATTTTCCATTACTAGTCAAACGACTGAAACTGACTGAAGAACCAGTGTCAGGCCAAGTTAATAATTTCTCAATTAAAGAGGGTGAGTTGTTACTAATTTTATTAGTGATTCTACTTTGAAACAAATACTTCCCACTACTCTCATTTCAGATTTTTGCATCCTGTTTAATTAAGAGATTTCTTGAAGTTGCAAGTCAAGGGTTTTTTTTTTTTTCCTTTCTGTTATTTTTTTAACTGTTATCATTTGCAGCTACTCATTTGGGTCAATAAAGAATATTTTGACACTCTGCAATCAAAGTTGAGTTCCACTGGAATTTTTGTTTCTAGCTCCAATTTGGTACACTATGCTTTGTATTATTAGGTATATCTAAACATAGTCATGTTGGTCTTTTACTACTTGGAATATATTGCATTTGAGAATAGGGACTAAGTACTGTACTTTTCTGTATATGTTAGAAAAATGGTACCTGGAAATGTTAGAGCTGTCTTACAGAAGCCAGCAGAGGGCCAAACTAATACACTAAGAATAGTAGAGTGGAGGAAAGGACAGAATCTGGATCTTTGACACCATTTTTCAAAGACTGATCATACCATTCCTTATGCCGCCACCTCTGGACATTCAGATTTATGTAATAATACACTTCTGTAGTGTATAAGGCGGTTTCAGTATGGACTTCCTGTTACTCAGATTGAAACCATCTAACTACTGATACAGTATTATTATCCTCCTTTAACAGAAGAGAAACATGAAGTTGAGAGAAAATAAGTAAGTGGTCATACAGTCAAGGAAGTAGCAGATTGAAGATATGAACTTGGGTGTTCCTGCTTATAACATCTAGGTTCACTCCATCCTCCATCCCCCTATTATCCATTTCATGAAAGCTTTCTTTTTTATTTTTATAATTTTTGTTAGTGATTATACTATTACTTATGCTATTAATTAACTATAAGAGTTATCCTAGTAAAAGTCCTTAGGCCAACAACAGCACCCAGAATTGAGTGCTAATAGTGTAGATACTTGCCAGTCCCTCGGTTAAAAGCTACTAAGGTCAACACTGTATTTTTGTTATTAATGCCATGTTCTTCTTTCCTGCTTTTTTCTTTTTGCTTGCCTTCTCTTTTATTTTATTTTTTGCGGTACACGGGCCTCTCACTGTTGTGGCCTCTCCCGTTGCGGAGCACAGGCTCCGGATGCGCAGGCTCAGCAGCCATGGCTCACGGGCCCAGCCGCTCCGCGGCATGTGGGATCTTCCCGGACCGGGGCACGAACCCGCGTCCCCTGCATCGGCAGGCGGACTCTCAACCACTGCGTCACCAGGGAAGCCCTTGCCTTCTCTTTTAGAGGAAGAAGTGTTCCTCCTCTTCCCTATGGCTAGTTTAGCCTCTCTCTTAATGATCTTGCTCTTTTCCTCCCTGCCTTCTTTGAGACTTTGCTCTATCAATCATGCAGGATCCTGACTTGTCAATATATTCTTTTCACTTCAGTATATGAATAAACTTGTCATGCCTAACCCTCTACCCCCTTCTCTTGATCCTGATATCTCTTTAAACTATTCTCTCCTTCATTGCATTTACCAAGAGACTTCTAGAAAATGCAACCTACAGTTGCTATTTCCACTATTTTCTGTTAATTAACCTTGCTCTCCTAAAAGTCTCTGAGGAGGAAGAGGAGCTGCAACCCTCCCCACCCAAAAGAGGAGGAGGTGATATTTTGTTGTGTCGCAAGTTCTCTTCCCAGTTGGGCATGGTTATTAGTGGGCATGGTCAATGTGTGTTAAAATATCACCCATGCCTCATGCTTCCTTGTATTTCCTGTTCTATGTCTCCATGTAGTAAGCAGATCCAGATCGGGCATTGTCCATTGGGCATGCTGACCATCCTGTTTTCTTTCCTTCCATTCTTGCCTCCCTCATTCCATCTCTTCTTCCTTAGAACAAGTCAAAGGCAAGATTCGGGGGGAAGTACTAAGCACATATTAAACCTAACTAAGCCATGGGACCTGCTACCTTTGTACCTATTAATAATATATTTATTTTGATGCTGCTATTGTCTGTTATATGTACAGAAAGGAAGAAAGATCAATAGGGCAGGATTCTGGCATTACTACTTGGTTTCTGAATGTAATACCAGCAAAATACCATCAAAACAATATTCTGATTCTCAGCAGTCACCATTGACTTTTTTTCCTCTTTCCACCCCCAGCTTTATTGTTGTATGATTGACAAATTAAAAATGTATATTGTTAAGGTATACAATGTGATGTGTTTTTTTGTTTTTTTTTTGTTTTGCGGTACGCGGGCCTCTCACTGCTGTGGCCTCTCCCGTTGCGGAGCACAGGCTCCGGACACGCAGGCTCAGCGGCCATGGCTCATGGGCCCAGCCGCTCCGCGGCATGTGGGATCTTCCTGGACCGGGGCACGAACCCGCGTCTCCTGCATCGGCAGGTGGACTCTCAACCACTGCACCACCAGGGAAGCCCCAATGTGATGTTTTGATATATGCATACACTGTGAAATGATTACCACAATCAAGGTAATTAGCATATTAATCACCTCACAGATTACCTTTTTTGTGGTGAGAACATTTAAGATATATTCTATTAGCAAATTTCAAGTATACAATATATTAACTATTAACTCTAGTCATCATGGTATACATTAGGTCTTCACCATTGACTTTCTAATAGTCAAGTTCAATGATTTCATATGAGTTTTTATTCTCTTTGATCTCTATCCAATATATTTGGTTCTCTTAGCCAGCCACTCCTTCCTGAAACGCTTTACTTGCCTTTTATGCCATGTTACTTTACTAGTTACTTTGGTAACTCAAATCTTTTGGTTTTATTGCCCAGGATTTATTTGCCTGTCTTCTGGCAAAAAAGTACCCCAGATTTCTTATGGGAATGTCCCCCCAAACACACTTGAAGCCTACATGATTTACTTCTATTAATAGTTCAAGATGTGGGCACTAATTGGCCCTCAGATATGAGTAGAATAGGAAATAGACCTTGGAACCTGCTGTAGTCACTTGGCTACCACATGGAATTTGAGAGTGGAGTGCAAGTAGCAAGAAGCAGATGGAGAGATGGAGCCCTTGATGACATCCTGGTTTTTGAGGCCCATATTCAGCTGTACTTGAAATCAGCCTGTTGAAAACTTTTCAGAGACAAGAGTCAATAAATCCTCCCTCTCCACCATAATTTTAGCTTAAACCAGTCTGATTTGGGTTTTCTTTCTTTGTGATCTAAACAGTAGTAAAACAAACTTTGTGTTTTACTGTGTACATATAAATGCATACAGAAAGTTCTGGAAAGATACATTTCAAAGTGATAAGTGTGGTTATCTCCGGGGAAAGGGAACTGTTATGATGGTAGAGATGAATGGAAAGGGATCTGTAGCAGTACAGCTAAAACCACTCTCTCACTTCTTTCCCTCTTCCTGGAGGTTGTAAAGCAAATGTACTTAAAACTTGGGTTTTCAAATTCACCTTGCAAGCCAATAATGATGCTTAGAATTATTATTTACTGTGCAATAGCAACTAGGTATATTTTAAAATTATTTTCCATTTCTAGTAAATGAGTCATTGCTGTACCAATATCTGCTCTGCAAATAAGAAAACAAGGAACAGACTAATTTAGTGGTTGTCAAAAGTTGTACAGTAAAACAGTGATACTGACAGGACTCATGTCTTTTGATCCTTAGCTTTCCATTTCATCGTAATCTGCGGTTGGGGCAGGCTTCAGGGAGCTATACTTTGGACTCACACTGTAGTGTTAAAATGAACTTGGCTCCCTCCAAGGGCTGGAAAGAACTGTTGAATTCTCTGATCCCTTTTTTTCATGTCACATTTCTTTTCAGATGTAACCTGATTGTAGGTATTTAGGTGCCCTGATGATTTGGAGTGGAACCATTTTAAGCAGTTTAGCGTTCTGTGACATAAAAGCTGAATTTCCAGCAAGGGATGCTCAGGAGCCAAGGTGTTCCTGCCAGGAGTAAAAGGAAGTTTGTTTCATCTCAGCAAGAGGGAACTGTTAACAGTACCAGCTGATTCTCATCTGGTAGAAGAGCCCTGCTCTTTAAAAGCAATGAACCGGCTCACCACCAGGTGGCGCGGTTTTATTACAGCAGGCATGGAAAAGGGCGCTCTCTTATCTGAATCTTTTTCTGTATCCTGAATATTAGAGTTCATTGCTCCAGAGCTAAAAGCTCTGTTTTATTGATCCCTGGGAATTATGAGAGAACCTTACTTTAAAGCCACACAATAAGTTTAAACAGTTAAGCCCTCTAAGCCCATTAGTTCATTTTTCCTTGTTGCTGTTAAGGAAAGTGTTATATTTTGGAGATAATCTTGACTGATAATCCAAAGGAAAGCAATTTTGACAAATTATAATATAAATTTTTATTGAAAACGAAACGACAAAATCCTTTTCTTTAATAAGAACAAGTCTTAGGCTGCATGAAAAAATAGGCCTCAGACTAAGACTTTTGCTCAAATAAGGAAAATAAAAGAACACTGAAATGATAAGGAACAAAATTATCTGATGCTTTACCTCCTGCCCTGAGCCTGAAGAATGAAAGCAAATCAGAGGGACAAAGTTTCTTTTCTAAAGTGGAGCTATATAAAATGATTTACTACTGACTTCAAAGTGAGGAAAAAAAACTAACAACCGGCAATTAACTCAACAGTTTAGAAAAATGGTGGCAAGTAATGTCATCTTTGCTTTGTTTCAAGCAAATGAAGCAGTTAAAATTGCCCCTGCAAATGGAAGGCAACAGTGCAGATTTCTCAGGAGAGAAGACATCCTTCCTTTTAGTGAGTATGTTGGGGGAGTTAGGTGGAGATTTCCTCTTAACCTTAAATCACATCAAATATTGGGTTTACTTTGTAATGTGTAATGTATAAATGTGAATTTTCTTTTACATATCAGGGATCCATGGAAGGAAGTTTGGGATTCACCTGGGGAGATTCATTATCTCTGTCCTCAAAGAAATAAGATGTACCGTGCCTTTAAAATAAGCATAAGTTGAGGAGGGACTGGCGATAAGAAACGTAATTGCTCCAGAACAGACCCATTTTTGTCACAATATTATAAAAGTAAGTAAGGGTGCTTGTTATATGCCATAACAGGATATTTTTTCCTAGGCCCTTTCCAGCCTTGGCCATCCTCAGGCTTTTATAAGGGGTTCCCTTCTTGCCTTTCCAAACCGTGCAATCATCGTAGGCGGTTTCTCCGGGTCTGAAAGCCTAGTACCCGGCATTCAAACATTGGCTTGTTACCCAGTTGCGGCCCCCAAACTAGGGGGCTTAAAGCTGTAAAGATGCGAGAGCCACGTAAGAAGGAGCCTAGGTCAGAGGTCGCGATCGACCTGGGGGTGGGTTTTAGGGATCGGGGCGGGCTCAGGTTGGCCCCGCCCGGGGAGGGGGCGGAGCGTCTCCAGCCAGGCCCTGCCGGCTGGGGCTGCACGTGACCCGCGGCCCCACCTCCAGCTCGCTCTGCAGCGCCAGCTCGGCAGGCGCGGGGCGTGAGTCTCGAGTGAGACCCGCCAGGCTCCAACTCCGCAGCGCCGGAGCTCGGCGGGCAGCAACTTTCTCCCCGGAGCGGCCGCGGCGGCGGCGGCGGCGGCGGCGGCGGCGGCTGCTGCTGCC
>NW_020173730.1:853707-937522 GCF_003031525.2 Neophocaena asiaeorientalis asiaeorientalis | reverse complement strand
AGCGGTTCCTTGTGCCCGCTCGGGCTGTCTAGCCCTCCGAGACCGCCGGCCCGCGGAGCCTCGTCCCCCCGGGCAGCCCCGGGCCCCTGCCCTATGTCCCGCAAGGCAAGCGAGAATGTGGAGTACACGCTGCGGAGCCTGAGCAGCCTCATGGGCGAGCGGCGCAGGAAGCAGCAGGAGCCGGACGCGGCGAGCACGGCTGGAGAGCGCAGCCTCCTGGCGGCCGCCGAGTCCAGCGCCAGCCTGCAGGGCTCGGGCGGCGGCGGCGGCGTCGGGGACCTGGAGCGCGCGGCGCGGAGGCAGTTCCAGCAGGACGAGACCCCCGCCTTCGTGTACGTGGTGGCAGTCTTCTCCGCGCTGGGCGGCTTCCTGTTCGGCTATGACACCGGGGTGGTGTCGGGGGCCATGCTGCTGCTCAAGCGGCAGCTCAGCCTGGACGCGCTGTGGCAGGAGCTGCTCGTGTCCAGCACGGTGGGGGCGGCCGCAGTCTCGGCGTTGGCTGGCGGGGCCCTCAACGGCGTCTTCGGCCGCCGCGCCGCCATCCTGCTGGCCAGTGCCCTCTTCACCGCCGGCTCCACGGTGCTGGCTGCGGCGAACAACAAGGAGACGCTGCTCGCCGGCCGCCTGGTTGTAGGGCTCGGCATCGGTGAGTTCCGGCTTGGCGAAGGGCGCGCGGGGGGCCCCTGGCGACACCGCCCTTGACCCTGGTCGCTGCGTTCCTTTTGCCCCTTCGGGGTCCCCGTCGGGTCTGGCCGCCTCCCGAGAATACTTCGCGTCTCTTGCTCCTGCTCCGAGAGCCCATCTGTTTGTTAGTCCGGCCTCGCAGGCTCCCCCTAGGGTGGGGGTGGGGGTTCGCTGTAGTCTCTCCGGAGCCCACGAGGAATCTTCGATTTCCCACAGACAAGTGAATCAGCGTGATTGTTGTCTCTCTGAGCCCTTCCGGGAGCCCCGCGTATCACCAGCGTCGTCCTTGATCCAGCCCTACCTGATGCCTATCTAGAGCTTAGGAAGGAGGGTCTCTTTACTTTTCAGCATTGTCTCACCTTGTTTCTCCATTGGTAGACCGTTTCCTTTCCTAGGATTCCAAACTCCGAACCCAATCAGTCTTAAAAGTCACAGTAAGAGAATTTTTAAAGTTAATCAAGTTATCTGGACTCTATTTTTTGCTACTCCTCACTTTCCTTCTCTAGTCATTTATCTTTAGGGTGGAGTCTTATTTTTTCTCCTCTTTTGCTGTTACTTTTTGTATTGCTCTTTGCTTTTCATTTTTTTCCCAAATGAATTCTTGCCTTTTCTGTTTCTCTGACTTTTTCCTTTAAATCTATATTCACCCATTCTCCTCTTTGTTTTGCCTCTCCTGCTTTCCTTTGGGTCATGTTCACTTCCTAAATTCATTTAGGAACTACTCGCCCTGTGGATAAATGCCTAGCAAGGTAGATGTTCGCAATTTACTTCCAAAATGAATGGATGTAGGTTCCCTTGGCATTGATTTTTCACCCTGGTTGCTGAGCAGGGGAGGTGCAGTTGGTAAGTTCTTGGCAGATGGAAGCTATTTGGAATGTGCTTAGTATTATTAGAAAACACTTTGGAGACAAAGTAGGGGGTTGAGACTTAAATCTCGCTAGTAGTTTTTCTAAGACGCGCCACTGATGCTTTTTTAATGTTGCCTTTCATAATTCAGTTATTTTGTTTCCTTTAGGGTGCTGTTAAAGTATTTCTTCCCTATGGCTAGGGATTGATGAAAGAGCCCTTTAGATCTTGGGCTCTTGATGATCTGTCCATTCACCACTTGTTTGACCTTTATGCTTTTTGCCTCTTCTCTGTAGGCTCTATGGGGGAGAGAGCCCCATTTATGCAACTCCACATGTAGGAACCATGGGCCTAAAACCTAACTCACTGCACTTTTATGTCCAAAATCGGTTATTACTGACTTCCTTTTTGATTGTGTATCTCACTGTTAATTGGGAAGCAGGACAAGCCTCTCAGTAAAATGTTGAGTTGGTGCATTAAAGTCCAAAATGACCAAAAAGTACTGCTGAAATGAAACCTCTCTGTACAGGAACTACCTGTGCTTTCAGGATTATTTTCTCAGAATTCTCTGCCTGGGATATCAGACTACCTTTTTAGTTTCTTCGGACATTGAAATAATGTAATTTTAGGTAGCAAGATTTGTTCAGTAAGACAATCTTATTTGTGATTTTGGAATTCAATACTGTTTTGCAGAGATCTCTAAATGAAGTTTCCTAGTGTTTAGCTATGGCACATATTGGATATTTGGGTATTATGTTTACTTTTTTATCTGATAGGAAAATTAACCCGCTGTTGTGTGTAAGGGCCCTTTCCAGATGTTGTGAGCAGAACAGTGAGGAGCATTTATATTTCAGTAAGAGTGGCAGGGCAGGACTAAAGCAGCGTAGAACTTGCTAATCTCCATAAGAAAGGATCACAGGGAGGGCTGATGAATTAAAAGAGGGTACCATTACCCCCAACAGAGGAAAGCCTAAGCTCTTCCAGATGGAAATGGTATGTTGATGAGTAGTATTTTGACAGTAGAAGTAAGGAAAGGACCTTCTAAGCCAGGGAATGAGTAAAGAAAGGAAACCATAGGCCATACGTGGGGAACCAGGTGGATGCAGCCAAGAGGATGAAGTCGGAGGTTAGATTGGAAAGGTTGGTGTGCAAGAACTGCATCTGTGTCTGTGGCACCTGGGCTGCTTGCCTGATAGTGCAGCCAGTTGAGACATGGTCCTGATAAAAAATTAGTTAAATTTTTTTTAACTAACGGCGTGTCTCATTCCAGGGGGAGCACCCCTTAGACTGGAAGCCCTGATACAAAGTTTCGTAAAAAGCCCTCCTCACTTATACAGTGAAGAATGTTTTAAGGTCATAAACAGGTTTTCAAATAAACCATATTAAACATCACCACCTTTCAAATTAGGATCTATGTGATGCATGTAATTGTACACATAAAACCCTTAAAACTCACAAAGATTACTAACAATTCAAAAAAGAAGTCACAAATATTTTTAGCTACAAGGAAATGGGTCCTAACATGAACATTTTTTTAAGGATACAAATCAGTTTTGCTTGTTTAGTACACTAAATCTGAGTTTATTTCATTTTGTTTTAAGTAGTTAAATTTTATGTGTGGTCAGGAGTTTTTTTTGTTGTTCTTTTGATATTTAGTAAATGTTGAAGAATAACAAAATGTGTCTTCTGGTATATTTTTCAGACAAGTTTGCAATGGTAATTTCTTACTTCCACAGATTTACCTGTGGTAAATATAAGGGCCGGGAGGACAGGGTTTTTTATTCATTTTGTTCACTAATGTACAATACTCCCAGCCCGTAGGAGGCACTGGTTGTACTTGTTGAATAAATGAGTGAATGGTAAGCAGAAACATTAAAAAATTCTATTGCTGATAGGGTATCGCTCTAAGTTAGGATTGTCATTATTTTTTTAAGGGTATTATGAAATATTTGAAAGGCCATCTAAGGGTTTTAGTTTGTAATGGTTTAATTAAATCATTTATTTGTTTAAAAAATGCAAATTAAGCTTTATGTGAGTAGGCAGTAATTAGATAAAAATCCCACCCTGTAGGTGTTCATACTCTAATGGAACAGAAAGGCCAGCAACAAGCAATTAGGGACTTCCCTGGTGGCACAGTGGTTAAGAATCTGCCTGCCAGTGCAGGGGGCACTGGTTCTAGCCCTGGTCCGGGAAGATCCAACATGCCGCGGAGCAACTAAGCCCATGCGCAACAACTACTGAGCCTACACTCTAGAGCCTGCGAGCCACAGTTACTGAGCCCGCGTGCTGCAACTACTGAAGCCCACGTGCCTAGAGCCCGTGCTCCGCAACAAGAGAAGCCACTGCAATGAGAAGCCCGTGCACCGCAACAAAGAGTAGCCCCCTGCTCACCGCAACTAGAGAAAGCCCATGTGTAGCACGAAGACCCAACGCAGCCAAAATAAATAAATATTTTTAAAAAGCAATTAAAATACAATAGAGGTTTCTCTAAGTGCCATGGGTAACACAGGATAATAGGCAATTGCATTTTTGGGGGGGAAGAAAATAGAGCACATAATTAAGCAGGTTTTGTAGAAACAGATATTTAAAATGGGGCTTGAAGGATGAGTAGGAGTTCAGCATATTTACAGAGAGCCATGAAAAGAAATATTATTTATTTAGTGCTTTAGTATAGACTAGGAACCCTGCTGTTACTTTATATAGGTTATCTTATTTAATCCTTTTAGCTCTAGAAACAGGTCTCCTATTGCTGGATGCATACCTCATAGATACTGTGGGTTTGGTTCTACACCACCGAAATAAAGTGACTATTGCAATAAAGTGAGTTACACAAACACCCAGTGCATAAAAAGTTATATTTACACTATACTGTAGTCTATTGTGTACGAATAGTATTACGTCTAAAAAAAATGTACGTACCTTAATTTAAAAATACTTCACTGCTAAAAATTGTTAACCATCGTGTGAGTCTTCAGCTAGTAATCTTTGCGGGTGGAGGGTCTTGCCTCCATATTGATGGCTACTGACTGATCACGGTGGTGGTTGCTGAAGCCTGGGTGACTGTGGCAATCTCTTAAAATAAGACAACACTGGTTTGCTGCATCAGTTGCATCAGTTGACTTTCTTTCACAAATGATTTCTCTGTAACATGCGATGCTGTTTGGATAGCATTTTACCTACAGTTAGAACTTCTTTCAAAATTGGAATCAATCCTCTGAAACACTGCCACTGATTTATCAACTAACTTTATGTATTGATAGTATTCTAAATCCGTTGCTGCCCCTTCAACAGTCTTCACAGCATCCTCACCAGGAGAGATTTCTTTTTGAGAAACCACTTTCTTTGCTTATCCGTAAGAAGCATCTCCTTATCCGTGAAAGTTTTATCGTGAGATTGCAGCAATTCAGTCACATCTGCAGGCTCCACTTCTAATTCTGGTTCTCTTGCTGTTTCTACCACATCTGCAGTTACTTCCTCCACTGAAGTTTTGAACTCCTCAGTCAGAGTCATCATTAGAATCAGCTTCTTCCAAACTCTTGTTAATGTTGCAAAATAGACCTCTTACTATGAATCGCTGATGTTCTTAATGGCATCTGGAATGGTGAATCCTTCAGAAGGTTTTCAATTGACTTTGCGCGTATCCATCAGAAAAATCACTATATATGGCAGCTATAGCCTTACATAGGTATTTCTTAAATAATAAGACTTGAAAGTCGAAATTACTCCTTGATCCATGAGCTGCAGAGTGGATATTATGTTAGCAGGCATCAAAACAACATCAATCTCATACATCTCCATCAGAACTCTTGGGTAACCAGGTGCATTGTCAATGAGCAGTAATATTTTGAAAGGAATCTTCTGAGCAGTAGGTCTCAATAGAGGGCTTCAAATATTCAGTAAACTGTGTTGTAAACAGACTTGCTGCCATCCAGGCTTTGTTCCATGCATAGAGCACAGACAGGGTAGATTTAGCCTAATTCTTAATGGCCCAGGGATTTTTATAATGGTAAATGAGCATTGGAGCCAGGCATTGACCTCTCTCTATCTATGGAAGTCCTAGAAGGGATCTTCTTCCAATATAAGTCTGTTTTGTCTGTGTTGAAAATCTATTGTTTAGTTGTAGCCACCTTCATTAATTATCTTTACGAGATCTTCTTGGTAACTTGCTGCAGCTTCAGCATCAGCTCTTGCCGCTTCCCCGGTACTTTTATGTATGGAGTTCTTTCCTTAAACCTCATGAACCAACCTCTGCTAGCTTTAGACTTTTCTTTTGCAGCTTCCTCACCTCTCTTAGCCTTTATAGAATTGAAGAGAATTAGGCCCTTGCTCTGGACTAGGCTTTGGCTTAAGGAAATGTCATAGCTGGTTTGATCTTCTGTCAGACCGCTATAACTTTCTCTGTATTAGTAATAGGGCTATTTTGCTTTCTTACATTTGTGTATTCGCTGGAGTAGTACTTGTAATTTCCTTCAACTTTGCCATCATCACAACTTGGCTTACTGGCGCAAGAGGCCTAGCTAGTGGCCTGTCTTGGCTTGAGACTTGCCTTCCTCATTGAGCTTAATCATTTCTAGCTTTTCATTTAAAGTGAGAGACCTGTGACTTTTTTCACTTTAACACTTAGAGACTGTTAAAAGTAGGGATATTAATTGGCTTAATTTAAATATTGTTGCCTCTCAGGGAAATAGGGAGGCCTGAGGACAGGGGGAGAGGGGCTGGGAAGCTGTTGGTTCCTGGAGCAGTCAGAACAAACAACATTTTTTGATTAAGTTCCCATCTTACATGGCTGCGGTTTGTGGTGCCCCAAAATAATTACATTAGTAACATCAAAGATCACTGATCACAGATCACCATAACAATTATAGTAATAATGAAAGAGCTTGAAATATTGTGAAAATTACTAAAATGTGACCCAGAGACATGAGCAAGTGAGCAAGTGCTCCTGGAAAAATGGTGCCAATAGACTTGCTCTCTGCGGGGTTGCCACAGACATTCAATCTGTAAAAAATGCAGTATCTTCAAAGCTCAATGAAACAAGGTATGCAATAAAACAAGGTGCAGCAGTTAAATGACAAGGTCACTGGTGTGAAATCAGAATTAAAAAAACAAAACCTCAGAGTCTTTTGCTCTTTGAATTATTGGGCATTTAAGTTAACAGCAAGAGTAAAGGCAGCAAAAAGTAAAAGCAGTATATGAAGCAAAAAGTGACTGAAGGGTGGTGATGGGTCAGCCATGAAACTGGAATGATATTTTGCGGGGAGAGGTGTGGATTAGGCTGAATAGGGTTTATTTGGTCTTGCCTATGCGGGGACAGTCTTTGGAGATTTCAGTTGTAAATGATATGATCAGATTAAACATCCCTTGAATTTTTTTTTCCTTCTTCTTTGAACCATTTTACTTTTAAACTCTTACTTTCTTCAATCTTTTGTCAACCCCCCCTGCAAAAAAAAAAAAAAATTCAGGAGGCTGCAAATAAGAAAATAGTTTATTTGGGGTCTTAAGAATTGTGATTCAGGAGATTAAGATTCAGGTAACCCTGAAAGAGTGTTCCAAGGAAGAGAAAGAGTCAGGTAAAGACAAAGTCACGAGGTTGCTAAAAGTTGCCTGGTAAGAATTGTAATTTTCTCTGATGCAAGCTGGAAAATATCTAAAGGAATCAGTTGTTTTAGAGTAGGGGTCCAATAAGTATCTTGAGTTTCTGGCAGGTGTTCTGGGTGACTTCAGGTCCAAAGGTCAGATTCCATACAGGCTGAGAAATGCACTTTCTTAATGGCCTCCCAGCTCCGTTTAAGAGAGCTCTTTTAGCAGTACTGACTCCATTTTGATTTTCCTTTCACACCTTGCCTCTTTCAATTTTGTAGTATGAGAAATCCTTTGCCAAGGTGGTTACTACCAGGTGGCCAAAACATGTGGTCATGAACTACTGGAATAGGAAGAGTCAGTGTTCCCTTCAACAGAAATCTTTGAAAAATATAAAGATATCAAGCAGTAAAGTATAATTGTTCAATCTATAATTAGAATGTATAATTATATTAAATGAGTCATGTAACAGACGCATCAGAAATAGGGGGTGTTTGTTTTAGTTTAAAGGTTCAGTTTCCTTGACTAGTTATAATAAAATCAGCTTATTGAGTACCCATTTTGAAAATGGCATATTTCAGGTTTTGGTTTCACCAGAGGTTCCTTTGGTTCCTCCGGTCTCTTATCCTTGACTTGAGTCCTGGGACCAGACTTTTGCCATTGTTCCTGCCCTACTACTTCTGACACCAAGCTTTTTTTTTTTCTTTTTTGTAACAGATCTATATTTATAATATCAAACAACTATATCAAATAGACATCAACAAAAAGTCTTACTTTTAGTCAGTAATTATTATTAATAAGAATAGTCAGGTTCTGATATTGGGTTAGAAAAAAAGATTGAGAGTATTTCACCTTATTCTCTCCGTAGTTTGTTTCACATATTCTCAGTGACCTGCATATAATGTCACATATACGAAATTTCCCACTAGCTATCTACCTTACGTTTGTTAGTGTATGTATGTCCATGCCTTTCTCTCGTCCTGTCACAGCTCACCCTTCCCCATTTTGAAGTGGGTCTCTTGTTGACAGACACCAAGCTTTTTAAACCTGAAGACTCTAATTTCAAATAGGACACAAATTTGCAAACTCAGAATTTATTATATTCTATAGAGAATCTTATTTTCATGTCTTTTACACAGTTACATTTTGTAAGTGTTTAGCAATATTGTACCTACAATCAAAGTTTTTAAGTGTGGTTAGGTAGAAAAGGATTGAAGGAGTGTGAATTTGCATGTTTTGCTTCATTTGATTTTTGTCTGGGACCTTGTGTCTCTCGTGCATAACACACACACAAGGTTGTTGTGACAGGGCAGAGTATAAGAATGCTATACTGTTATCGTTAGCATGTCCATAGCCAAAAAGCACGTAATGTAATTTCGACCTTTTTCCATAGTGTTGGCATTTACTGCTCATTGTAAGTGGTGATTTAGCGCCTGTGTAGGGCATAGTAAAAAGGGTCTAAATTCAGATATTTACCAGTATCCAAAACGTTTACTGAGAATTGACTTGTTAATTTATACAGCACTGGGTTTGCTGAATTAATCTTAGATTTACACCAGTGTCTCCTCTGTCGGCCTCTGTTCCGGTACTCCCTCTACTGGAACACAGTTTGTAGCTGCTTATTGCAGCTTTTAATTGGTATGTTATGGCCTGTTGAGTAATAGTTTTCAAAAATATATCAGTTTTATTCAAACAGCACTTTGAATTTTTATCCTTTAATGCAAAGCAAATGTAAAATCTTGTCTGATCAGAAAGTCATACTTTCTCAATAATCTCAATACTGAGATTAATATCAGTAAAGAATTTCATTTAAGGTAATCATAGAATCAGACAGATTTTTAAATAGTTAATCAGCTAGTGCTGATTTTTTTCTTTTTGCGACCAGGTTTGTTCCCTTCCCCACCCCCCATAATTTCTTTCAGTTTTATCTTTTATTGTTTGTTATCTGAATAATTATTTTCTTAACATCTTTATTGGAGTATAGTTGCTTTACAATGCTGTTAGTTTCTGCTGTATAACAATCAGCTATATGTATACATATATCCCCATATCCCCTCCATCATGCATCTCCCTCCCACCCCCCCATCCCACCCCTCTAGGTGGTCACAGAGCACTGAGTTGATCTCCCTGTGTGATGCAGCTGCTTCCCACTAGCTACCTATATTACATTTGGTAATGTATATGTCAATGCTACTCTCTCACTTCGTCTCAGCTTACCCTTACCCCTCCCTGTGTCCTCAAGTCCATTCTCTATGTCTGCGTCTTTATTCCTGTCCTGCCTCTAAGTTCTTCAGAACCAATTTTTTTTTTTTAGATTCCATATATATATGTTAGCATATGGTATTTGTTTTTCTCTTTCTGACTTCACTCTGTATGACAGTCTCTAGGTCCATCCACCTCACTACAAAGAACTCAATTTCATTTCTTTTTATGGCTGAGTAATATTCCATTGTATTTATGTGCCACCTAAGTGTCCATCGACAGATGAATGGATAAAGAAGATGTGGCACAGTTTTATCTTCTTTTAAAGCTGGACTTCTGTATTGGATTTATGCTCTTTACTGGTAATATTTTACATGTAAAGTAAAACTTGTTTGACTTCTTTGACTTTGTTTCCTTGTTTCATACACGTTAACAGTTTGTGTGCACTGCCCCACCCCCCTACCTCCACACTTTTATATCTGGTGGCATTGACATTGTAGAGTTATAGTGAGAGTTATGACCTAATTATGTTTGCCTAGTAGTATTGCATTGTGCTCCTTGAGTGAGTTGTCAGTGAGATGACGTAAGTGTTAACGTGAGTTCTATGAAGTTGTTCATGTGACTTCTTTATAAAACATTTCTCTTTTTCATCCATCCATACTTCTCTCTTCTGTGTCTTAAGCTCAAAGTAAGAACACAGTCTGAGTTGACTGATTCACACTAATGTCTTTGGCTTTAACACCTCTAATGATGTAGAACCTGCTGGTAGATCTCAAATAGCAAGCAGTCTTTGCCATTTTTACTCAAAAGCACATAAAGCTATTTTTCTTTTTTCTTCCTGATTGAACTTGGTTCCTTTATACATCCTTCCCATCCTTCCTGTCTATAACTCTTTTCATTTT
Organism: Neophocaena asiaeorientalis asiaeorientalis; assembly: GCF_003031525.2. Lineage (NCBI taxonomy): Eukaryota > Metazoa > Chordata > Mammalia > Artiodactyla > Phocoenidae > Neophocaena > Neophocaena asiaeorientalis. The sequence goes on along the minus strand of NW_020173730.1, from coordinate 927,308 downwards.
CTTACCTTTCTCTTTCCTTTGACCTTCAGAGTAAAGAGTAAGCAACACTTCTATAGAGAAAACTTTCATTGGAGAAAATATGTACTCAGAAGAAAACCCCAAAACATTTTCTATATTTAAACTTTAACTTCCTTGGATGTATAGAGAAGAAAATAGCCAAGTTTTACAGATACTTCTAGGCTCAAGTTGGGAGAGAGTACTGCATGCTTCATATTTAGGCCTTTTATTAAATATTAGCACCATTGTTTGGAATGATGTGGTCTGGAATATGTTTTAAAAGCCACACAGCAGAAGCCTCATTTCACAACAAGGCTGAGCGGTGTGATGGGGTCCCCAGTGCCACAGTGCACAGTGGCATCATGGTGGCACCAGCATCCTTTTGTACTGATTTCAGCATCTCCCTGCTCTGTGCCAGGGGGAGTCTCCCCAGTCGCTTCAAGGCAGAATGTGAATTGGCAATCGATTTAGCGACCAGAACCCTGGAAGTGATACCTAACATTTATTCAGTGCTTACTCTGTGCCAGACAGTCTTCTAAACATTTTGCTTATATTCCCATAAGTTTCATAATAACCCAGTGAGGTAATGCTATTACAGGCATACCTCATTTTATTGTGCCTCACAGATAATTGTGCTTTTTACAAATTGAAGGTTTGTGGCAATCCTGCATTGAGCAAGTCTGTCAGCACCATTTCTCCAAGAGCTTGCTCACTTCATGTCCCTGTGTCACATTTTGGTAATTGTTGCAATATTTCAAACTTAAAAATTTTTATTATATTTGTTATGATGATTTGTGATCAGTGATCTCTGTTACCATTGCAAAAGATGACGACTTGTTGGAGGCTCAGATGATGGTCAGTATTTTTAGCAATAAAGTGTTTTTTACTTAAAGTAGTACATTGAGTTTTTAGACTTACTGCTGCTTTGCTGTTTTGCAGTATTTGCTTTGTGGTGGTCTGGAACTGAACCTGCAACGTCTTGGAGGTATGCCTGTATCTTTTTTTAAAGAAGAGGATATTTAGGTGAAAAGAGATGACGTAACTTTCTCATGGTCACAAAGCTCCTGAGTGGTGGAGCCAGAGATCGCTCCCAAGAGGTCTGGCTTCAGAGTCTGTCCGTGCTCAGCTGTTTTGTAACTCTGTCGCTTCTCCCTGAAAATAGCATAAATGTTTTTTTACCATGATATATTATTGTGAGAGTTAATTTTAAAATATAAAAATTTTAAATGAGTTTTTCAAGAACATGGCCACGGCATGTCAAGGAATGACAATGAGAAAAGCAAAGCTTAGAGGTTAGAACATCTCTTCCCTTTGCTCAGAGCTTGTGAACAGGGATGCCTGTAATCAGAGCTGCTGTGTTACACAACTCCAGGGGGCTCATGCACACTGTATTCACCCTTGAGGGGGTATATTCACATGGGATATAGTGAAAGTGGGGCCTCCTGGAGTTGGACAGCACAGAGGTATTGCCTATGATACAGCAACTAAAATTAAAAACTGCTGCTTTTCCCTTTAAGTTCCTGTTGTTCTCTCTGTTTAGAATGAGCTTTTCCATAACATTCTCTCTACCCCTTGTCCCAAAGCTATTTACTGAGTGATGACTTTGTTGGGTGTTGGAGAGAGAAAGATAAAACTAGTCCCTGTTCTTCAGAGACCTAAGTCTAGTTGGGGAGAGACAAACATGAGAGCACAGTACCAGGTTCTTAATCCTACAATAGAAGTATCTATAGGATGTTTACTCATCCTTCCAGGTTCGGCTCTATCGTGAAAGCTTTCTCAGTTGGCTTCTGCTAAACATTGGCACTTTCTCTGAAGCAACTCATGGCCTTTAACTGTGCTATTCCTTACAATATATATATCTTTTTGGCTGTGACTCATCTCCCCTGGTAGAACAGAAACTCATGGGGTTAGGTAATTAGGTATTAATAGTATTTGTGTCTTTTACTGCGCTGAGTTACACACTGTTTATATATTAAGCTCTTAAATATGTAGCAAACTAATGAGTACATAAAAGTAATACCCAAAAGAACATTGCTGTAGTTGAACACTAGAAGGCTCAGGTACATACTTAATTGCTGCACTGTTAATTCAGAAATGGGACTAACTGGTGGTGAAGCTTGAGCCCTCTGGATTCACACTGCCTGGGCTCACACCCTGGCTGGCCACTTACTACCTGGGTGATTATGTCAAGTCTTGTGCTTCAGTTTCCTCATCTGTAGAATGGCGATAAGACCTGCCTCCTAGGGTAGTTAAGAGGATTAAATGAGTTCATATTTATAAAAGTGCTTTTAAAGTGCCTGGCAAAGTAAAGCATCAGTGTTTGTTAAACATTCACACATAAGATGTGTAACCTTGGGCATTTACCACTGTGTGCCTCAATTTCCATGTCTGTAAAATGAGTGTTATGATAGCGCTTAGAAAATAGCATTGTTGTAGAAATTAAATGAGCTAATTCATGTAAAACTATCTGGCTATCAATAAATGGTAGTTCTTGATCATTGCTTTAACACCTTTTGCAATCAATGGAATTAAATTATCCTTAGATTTTTATGTTTGTCATAACTAGTAACAGATGAGTAAAAATTCCATAATATAAATCGAACAGTCAAACTTGAAAGAATGAGTAGTTTAAAAGCGGGGCAGTATTCTTTCTTTCAAGTGTTCAGTTATATTATGTAAAATTTATTTTCCAGCAAGACAGATGAAGTTTTGAACTGGGTCTTGAAGAAAGTTATAAAAATTAGTTATCTGAGAGAAGGGTACATTTCTGGTGGGGGAAGGGGGCAGTGATAAATGTAAAGCATTGAGGAAAGTAGGCAGCTTTTCTTGGCTAGGTGGAGGGGTTGAATAAGAAAGTAAAAACGTGAACCTGTTTGTTAGAGCTAGTAGTAAGGAACCAGTTGGAGCTATGATATTAGCTCTATCTTGTAATGTAGTATTTTATATGCCTGCTTACAGACAAAATAGTTTAGTTCTCAGTGGAAAAGATATGTCTGCCTTTTTAGAGGCAAAGAATGAATAGTGTTAGTAAAACTTGAAAAATAATAGTTTTGGAATAAAAAATTTTAATAATGGAAACTTTCATATAAAACTTCATTATCATGTTTTTGGGCCTAGTTTATAACTCCATGTCAGGAACTCATTGTGTACAACATAGCAAGAAAATTGGAAATGAAAATCCTGTGCATAGTTTTTTTAAGGACTAAACATTAACCATTTAATGTTTGCTTAGCAACTGCTTGTAGTTTTGAAAGAAAAATAACAGTGACTGAAAATAAGTTGCAACCATGTCTAACAGTAGATTTCAAAGATTCTTGAAATATAGTCATTATTAGAAATTAACATCAACATAAAATTTGAAGCAGTACTGCTGTGTCTACCTAATTCTAATGTTTACTATAAAATCGTAAAGAAAATGGCTTCTAGAACTCCTCTCTCCACTATTTTTGGGTGCATAAGTATAGTCAGTGTAATGTGGCCCTCCGTGATTTTGTAGATAGGATAGTATGTGTATCTGGACTATCTCAGAAGCCATGCAGGGCCTCTCCTGCCCACCTGGCAGTGAAGTTGGTGAGGCCGGAAAATGTACAAAAAACACACAAAGCCAAAAACTATTCAAGTTCTTGGTCATGTCTCTTGAAAGCAAGCTTGTTTCTTATAAAATTCTTATAAAATCTTACAAAATCTTTCATTATATTCTTATAAAATCTTATAATTCTTTCATTATAAAAATTCTTATAAAATCTTTCATTATATTCATTCCTATGTTAGGAAAATATTTAGAATTTTTAAGAGTTTACTATTCCTTCCTCTACTTGTTTGTCCTTTTTAAATGATTTTTTAAGTTAAAATTCATCCAGTACTGCAAAGAACATAGAATTCTAACAGTTTGTCATTTTTCCTTGAATACCCTTTATCTGTGAAAATTCGTAATCTTCGTTGCTTGGGATATGATGCTTACTTAAAGGTAGCTTAATAGAGGTATTGTAAAAAGTCAAAATATGGTAGGTCCTAAAACAGAGCCTATTCTTTATGCCTATGTGTGTATGTTTTTTATGTGCATTTACTCATTAACCAAGAAGGTTAGTACTTTCCTTAGTTTAAGAGTGAATTAAAGGAGTGCAAAGAGGTTAGGTAAATTAGTACTGTTAGTGACAGTGCTGAGATTCAAATCCAGGTTTCTGATCAAGAACCAATGTGTGCCTTACCTCTCCACTATGTGATAAATGCAGTTTTTGATTGTGAAAGCTGAGTATAGTTATAATGATATTTCCTAGGTTAGTACATGTATGTATACATATATGTGTGTATAAAATATATAATATATATGTTTTATGTGGTATAATAATATATTATTAAAAACAGAAAAGAGGTGAACAGAACAGAATAAAAACTTCAGCATTAGATCCAACTATTTGTAAGAGTTTCATATTGAACCAGTCAGATAAGATAATAGGGAAAAGACAAATATTAAAAACAACTGAGAAAAAAAACAGTATGAAGAAAAATAATGTAAATGCAACTTGATCTCATATTCTTATTAATACCATATTGGTTTAAGAATATAAGTTAAAAAAATAGGAACATTAACAAATTAGAGAATAAAAATCATTTGATCATCTCAATAGATGCAGAAAAAGCTTTTGACAAAATTCAACATTCATTTATGATAAAAACTCTCCACAAAGTGGGTATAGAGGGAACATACTTCAACATAATAAAGGCCATATATGACAAACCCACAGCTAACATCATACTCAACAGTGAAAAGCTGAAAGCATTTCCTCTAAGATCAGGAATGAGACAAGGATGCCCACTCTCACCACTTTTATTCAATATAGTATTGGAAGTCCTAGCCACAGCAATCGGACAAGAAAGAAATAAAAGAAATCCAAATTGGAAAAGAAGTAAAACTATTACTGTTTGCAGACGGCATGTTACTATACAAAGAAAGTCCTAAAGATGCCACCAAAAAACTAGTAATGGCTCATCAACGAATTCAGTAAAGTTGAAGGCTACAAGATTATACAGAAATCTGTTGCTTTTCTATACACTAATAATGAACTAACAGAAAGAGAGATTAAGAAAACAATTCCATTTAGCATCACATCAAAAAGAAAATACCTAGGAAGTCTAAGGAGGTGAAAGACACATACTCAGAAAACTATAAGACACTGATGAAAGAAATTGAAGATGACACAAACAGATGGAAAGATATAATGTATTTAAAAGAATTAATATTGTTAAAATGACAATGCTACCCAAGGATATCTACAGATACATTTCAACCCCTATCAAAATACCAATGGCATTTTTCACGGAACTAGAACAAATAATTTTAAAATTTGTATGGAAACACAAAAGACTCTGAATACCCAAAGCAATCTTGAGGAAAAAAACAGAGCTGGAGGTATTGTGCTGCCTGACCTCAGACTATACTATGAAGCTACAGTCATCAAAACTGTCCAGAACTGGCACAGAAACAGGCACGTAGATCAATGGAACAGAATAAAGAACCAAGAAATAAACCTACACACTTGTGTTCAGTTAATCTATGACAAAGGAGGCAAGAAAACAGTCTCTTGAGAAAAGACCATCTCTTCAATAAGTGGTGTTGGGAAAACTGGATAGCTACATGTAAAAGAATGAAATTAGAACATTTTCTCACACCATGTACAAAAATAAACTTGAAGTGGATTAAAGGCCTAAATGTAAGACCAGAAACCATAAAACTAGAAGAAAATATAGGCAGAACACTCTTTGACATGAATCATACCAGTGTTTTTTTGTATCTGTCTCCTAAGGCAAAGGAAATAAAAGCAAAAATAAAGTAATGAAACCTAATTAAACTTAAAATCTTTTGAACAGCAAAGGAAACCATCAACAAAACAGACAACATACTGAATGGGAGAAATTATTTGCAAATGATATGACCGAGAAGGGGTTAGTATTCCAAAATACATAAACAGCTCCTACAACTCAATATCAAAAAAAAAAAAAAACCCAATTAAAAATGGGCAGAAGACCTGAATAGACCTTTTTCCAAAGAAGACATACAGATGGCAAACAGGCACGTGGAAAGATGCTCAACATCACTAATCATCAGAGAAATGCAAATCAAAACCACAATGAGATATCACCCACACCTGTCAGGATGGCTATCATCAAAAAGACCACAAATTACAAAAGTTGGCAAGGATGTGGAGAAAAGGGAACCCTTGTATACTGTTGGTGCAAATGTAAATTGGTGCAGTCACTATGGAAAACAGTATGGAGAGTCATTTAAAAACTAAAAATAGGACTTTCATATGATCCAGCAGTTTCACTCCTGGGTGTATATCTGAAGAAAATGAAAACACTAGTTCGAAAAGATGCATGTACCTCAATGTTCATAGCAGCATTATTTATAATAGCCAGTATATGGAAGTATTCTAAGTGTTCATTGACAGCTGAGTGTATAAAGAAGATGTGATATATATGTACAATGGGATACTACTCAGCCATAAGAAAGAATGAAATTTTGCCATTTGCAACAACATGTATGGACCTGAAGGGTATTATGCTTAGTGAAATAAATCAGGCAAAGATAAATACTGTATGTCATCACTTATTGGTAGAATCTAAGAAATAAGTGAATATAACAAAATAGAAACAGACTCACAGATATAGAGATCAAACTAGTGGTTACCTGTAGGGAGAGAGAAGCTGGGAGGGGGCAAGATCGCATTAAGAGGATTCTTAATTAAGAGGGGATTAAGAGGTTCAAACCACTATCTATAAAATAAGCTACAAGGATATATTGTACATTACAGGGAATTTAGCCAATATTTCATAATAACTCCAAATGGAGTATAATCTAAAAAAATTTTGAATCACTGTGTTGTACACCTGAAATAATAATTGTAAATCAACTATACCTCAATAAAAAAAAGTGTTAAAATAAATGTCATCAAAATTAAAAAAACAGGAATGGAGTGATTTTCTTTTATCTGTGTCAGTGACATCGTTCTTTATATTATAATTTTTAAAACCTCCAGTCAGGTTTTAAAAGCAAATGACAGATTGGAAAAATATTGTGGTACATTTATTTACCTAAAACTAAATATATTTATGCTCAAAGCATATTAAGTAGACTATTCACAGCAAGAGAAAATGTAATTAGCGAATAAACTCTTGGGAAAGTGTTAAACCTTGTTAAAAATTAGAAGTGAAAATTAAGATAACATTGTACTTAGTAAATTAGCAAATTAGAAAACACTCAGGGTTGTACCCTAGGAAGAGATTTTTCTGCTTTAAAATATATTGGGATAATTTTCTTTAGAGAATATTCTAGATAATAGCCAGGCATATTTGTCATGTTTCATGCATTAATTCTTTTGTTCATGAATTCAACAAACCTATTTTGAATTACTCATATATTTTAGATACCAATGTAAATACTTGGAATGTGGAAGTTAATCCAGTGAGGTGTATGCTCTTGGGGTTCACTTTGATCAGATATTCTTTGATCTGGAAATTTCACTTTAGAGATTACAGTATAAAGAAATAAAAGAACTCATTTTGCATAAAGATATTTATAGATGTATACAATGCAATTTTTTAAAAACTTGGGAAATCTCCAAGTGCCTAGTGACTGGGAAATGATTATGTAGACCATGGTATAAAGAGGAACTTTGCATTACTGTTAAAATGAAAACGCGGACCTGAGATATATATAAATCCACAAATAAATCCAAAGAATAGAACCTAGTTGTGCGGATACACTGGTTACAGTTATCTAAAAAGTTATGGCTGGACATAGAGTTTGGAAGAAGGCATAAAATTGTATATATAATTTACCTATGACAAAATGGACTTTATATTTCATTTTTTTACTATTTCCTTTATATTTGTCATGATAACTGTACATGGATTTCAGATTTTTGTTTTAAAATACAGACACATATATAACAAGACTCCAGCAATAGAATATTTTTACAAATGAAATTTTACCTTTATTTTATGGAATGACCTTTTTAAGAAATGATGACAACAATATAAAGACTAATCATATGAAAGTTGCATGGTTGTATTATTTTCTCCCAATTTTTAACTCACTGCATAAATTAGCAAGACCTCATGATGTATCATGCACATTTTTTTAATCTTTTTTTTTTTAATGAATCCCAGGAAAGAATCTTGCTTACTTTATCACTATGAAAAATAGAAACAATAAGAATGATGGTGTCCATCCCCAAACTCCCTCATCTCCTTCATGTTTCTTCAGATGTCACTGCCTACACTGTCCAGAGGTTCTGTCTTCCACTGTTCTTGCTCCTGGCCAAAGCCAGCCCCTCTACTTGTGTCTGAGAGCTCATCCCTTCTCTCCTATTCAAAGCTATCATTCCAGCTGTTTCCCCCTTTCTTTTATAAATTTCTCTTTCTTCTGGATCATTTCCATAAGCATGCTGTTATTTTTGCCATCTGAAAAAAAAAAAAACAAAACTTTCTACCTCACTTAATCTTTCAGTTACTATCACATTTATCTCCTTTTTTTACACAAAACAGTTGCCTGTGGCATTCCTTCTCTTCAGTTCCTCTCTTTCCATTTTTTTGTTACCCCCTTCCCAGGCAGGATTTTGCCCTTACAATTCTACCAACGTTGCTCTTGCCAAGATTCCATGCCCTCTGTGTTGCTCAGTCCAAGGACAGTTTTCAGTCCTCATCCTGTTTGACCAGTCAAAGGCATTTGACACAGGAAATCATGACTTTGTGAAGTACTTTCGTTGGCTTCTTGGACACCACACTGTCCTGGATTTTCCTTAGGCTGTTCATTCTCAATGGGCTTTGCAGGTTCTTCCTCATCTCCCACACCTCTTTAACTTTGGCAAGCCCCAGGGATCACTCCTTGGAGCTCTCCTCCTCTGCGTTTGCATTCACACTGTGGGTGATCAGATAATCTCATTGGGATGCCTTCTGTGTGCTGACAATTCCCAAATCTAGATCTCAGCCCAGACCTCTCTCCAGATCTCTAGACTCCTGTCCACAGCTTCTCACCCAGGTTCCTGCTTTGCCCACCATCTTCCACATACCAGGTAAGGGCATCCTTCCTGGTGTTTGGGTCAAAAGCCTTGGAGTTGTCCTTAACTCTCATGCCCTACATTCAATCTGCCAGGAAATCCTCAGAATCTATATTCTTATGAGTATATAACTGTAATTAGCTTTTAATTATATCTAGACTCTGTTTCTCATCACTTCCACTGCTATTCACCCTGATCCAAAATGCCATCTCTCACTTGGAGCATTGCAGACTCTCCTAATACTTCACTTTGTCTTTTTCTTGACCCTTTTGCTACCTTTTCTCCACATGACAGCCAGAATGATTCTTACGTAAATAGGATTATGCCAGTTCACTACTACTCATAGTGCTGCCCTTAGTAGCTCCCCATCTCACTCAGAGTAAAAGCCAGAGGTCTGCAGTGCTGTAGTATTCTTGCCTTTCCCCTCTCCTCCTGTGATCTTACTTATCCTTCTCCCTCCTCCTGCTGCAGCCACCCTGGCCTCTAGGAACAAACAAGTCATCCTCCCAGGCCTTTGCAAGGGCTGTTTCCTCTGCTAAGAAAGCACTCTCCAGATATCCACTTCAGTCCCTCATCTTTGCATTTCCTAAAATGTCTCTTAGTGAGTTCTTCCTTAATCTCTCTGCTTAAAAGTTTCAGCCCCTCCCACTGGCATTCCCTATTCTCTTTTTAAAAATTTCTTATTTTCTTGCTCTATTTTTTCACCCTGTTTTATTTTTCTCTATGATACTTTTCACTAACTGATATTTATGTTACATATTCTTTCCCTCCACTAGAATGTAATCCTCATGAAGGCAGGTTTTTATTTTTCTGTTTTGTTTACTCCTGTTCCATGAGTACATAGTATAGTATCTGTCACACAGCAGACATTCAATAAATGCTTAATGAGTAGATGAAAACTAAAACTGTGTAACCCTGGTGAGTAATTTTTGAACTGAGATTGGATTATCTGTGTATCAGGGATATTGTAGAAGTGTGTGCAGTGGGTAGAGGTAATGTTCTCTAGGGTTGCTTCTGACTCAAGTCTGCGGTTTCAAACTTTTTAAAGTAGTTGGGAAAAAACATTAATTTTAGGTTCAGTTAAGACATTTACAAGTCTTATATTGTTCTCAGTACCTGGGTCAAAAGCAGATCTCTTCATCAGTCTTGCGAGTCCAAAAAGAATAGAAGTTGATTCATGTATGAAAAATGACAGAGTCTCAGGGATGAATTTACAGTAACTACATTGACGTACAATGGTGAAATCAACTGGCATGCAAACTTATTACGTGATGCATGTCCTTTTCAGATGGTACTAATGCTCTAATGTCTCTTATCTTTCCTCACAGGGAGATTGGTGGGAAGAAAGATGATGATTCAAATGGTTGCATCTTTATAGTTGGACCCAGAATTAAAATAAGATGGGAAGGGGTGTTGGAGAGTCATATTTCACTCAGACTATAAAAGAGACCTGGTCTCTTTTCCCTGACGTTCAATCATCTCTGTGATGACTCCAGTTTTCAAAGTTCATTGAATCTTTCTCCTGGAGAAAGATCCATACTGGATATGGAATTTGAAATCTTCTCTTGTTCTCTTCTTAGTGCTCAATCTGAATTTCATAAAAGACACTATTTTCCACTTATGGGTTTGCTTATAAATTTAGGGGACAAAACATATATGTAAGTGTATTATGATGTGATAAATGTTAAAAGAGGGTATTAAATGTATGGAATTTAAAAAATAAGTATCATGATCTTGAGGTTGCTCTGATTCTTAAATGATTTAGATTTTAAATCTGGGTATGAAAAGTGGGGCTGTGTTTCAAGTGAAGCCAGTTTGTAACTCGTCATAGCAATGAAGTGGCATGATCATTACTCCAAGTTGTGATAATTAAAATACTAGTCTTAGATTACATTTTAAACTTTTGTTTGAATATAAGTGCTTCAGATAAATGTAGAAACTTAAACTGTCAAACAAAATAAATTATGTTATGAAGACCTGGCTCAAGCCAGATTTTCCAGTTTACCATTCTAGTTTTTAATCTTGGAAACCACTTTAACCCTTAATAACTATGAAAAAGTCCCTGCATCCCAGACACACTTTCTTACGCCTTTCTCTATACCTCTTCTATTAACATATGTGATATTCATATCTCATTGATCCAGATGGTAATAGAAAAATATGTGAGGCACAGTAGCACAGATAAAATCTACCTGGAGCTAGCAATCAGATTCACAAAGAATTTACTTCATAGAGTTCTTTGTGTTGGCAAATTGATAAGGTGTTTTCTATTAAAAGCTTAGCATAGTTCCTAGTACTTAGTAAATGCTCAGTAAAAATTAACTAATAATATTGTTGTTGTTGTTGTAATTGTGTTTTTACATAGCTGTTTTTTCTACCATACTGTAAATTTTAGAAGTACAGAGACCATGTCTTTTGCCCACCCCTAACCCCTTTTTAAATCTCTGTGGTCTAGCTGAGTCCTGGCACCTGTGTTTTGATTGACTGATCAGAATTTTTCCTCCCATTTTCTTTCTGTTGTAGCTAGACATCAATACCTATTGGATTGGTGAATAGAACTAGATTATGCTCATTAAGTTTTACTGGCATGTTAGTAATGAAAATCTTTTGTTGGCCTATAATTTGCATATTAGTATGAGTACAAATAGGCCACTTACCTAGTTTCACATCTGTAATTCATAGCGAAATGGAGAGAGAAATTTTGAAATTTCCATAGTGTAATTTGAACCTTAAACTTTAGGGCTGGATAGAAAGAAATTGATTTACTACATTAATACATGAAATGTCATTGCTCTTTGTTGTCAGTAGTTGGCCAGTTTCAACTTTAATTGAAGTGTAGGCTATTGTTACGGTATACAAAAATACAGCAAAAGATTCTAATAATATGCTTTTACTTTTAGATCAGATTTTCTTCTTATCCTGTGAAATAAACAGGAATAAGTAAATGACACTTTAATATTGTAACAGTGTCAACATAAGTAGAATTTATAGAATATAATGACATTTAGATGGATGAATTTATTGTCAATATTTAACTTACTGCACAAAGAATGATACATGAAGTGGAATTCAGGGATCGTATTTTATATAACAAAATATCTACATGTGTACATCTTTACCAAGAATCTCTTACTAAAGATTCTATGGCAGTAACTTCATTTTCTTTTTCATAAGGCAATATAAAATAGCCACAAATAGAAAGGGCATTATTTATTGTGAATAAGCAGATATTGAGATACAGGAAGTAAGAACTCATTTTGAAAAATTGAGTTTCTTAACCTGATTAAGAAAAACATGAATGTTGGAAAAGAAACACATAATTTTGTGATATTCATTTGGTAATTACACAGTCATTTATTTAACCTTCATCTGTGTAAGAGATTTTGTTCTGGAGCATTTTCAAAATTAATATTTTTCTAAATTTAACACCATTTTCAAATATACATTTATATGTATTAAGCATTCAGAATTCTACTTGTTGATAAGCACTAAAGATTTGCATATAGATAGCCACTGCTGTGGTTTATAGTTATCTTTTATTTATTCTAAGTGAACAACTAGTAGACTTAACCCAACTTGGATTAAAAGAATTTGTAGATGTGAATGCAAAGCCACTGTCAGTAAATTTTTCTATTTCTAAGCAGTCATGAAGATGAGGTATCCAGAGATAAGACATAGAGGCACACAGTGCCTTAATAGTTCAAGAGGGAATGAGTTCTTGGAATTATAGATCAACAGATATGACATTAATTTCTAGCAAAATTATAAAATATTAAAGAGAAGATTTGGAAGCATTTAGAAAACAGTCCTGACGATTACTAAGACCTTTTGTGGGTTCAGTAGGAATGTGTATTATTAAACTAACCTCAGTTTTTTTTTTCTTTGAAAGCATTGTTGGGTTGGTAGATTAGGGAAATTCTGCAGATAAAGAATTTGACATACTCCTTTCATTTAACATATTTGTAGAACATTTACTTTGTACTTGGTGGTGAACAAAATAAACTTTATTAAACCTGTGGGGGATAATGATAACAAGTAATCTCTGAAATTTGGCAGATAAGAAAGATGAGGCTTCGTTGGATGCTCTATCAGGGTTAAAGAGTAGGCCCAGAAGGAGGTCACTAACAGGGTACAACCCAAAGCTCAGTCCTTCATGCTCCATGCTTATCAAATCTGGGGAGCCCAGAGCAAGCCAAATCACTGTTATGCTCAATAACAGAGTTAATATTCAAAATATTTTCAAGATACTGGAATGCTCTGAAAAATTGATAAAAATTAAAAGTCACAGGTAATATGCTTATAATATCTTTATACTATCTTTTACATTTCAAATATGTTTGCAGTATTCCTTTTGACCCACACTTAGAAATGGCCAACAGTGAAACAAACTCCTCCGGTGTATGTCCAGTAGGGAGACTATAGGAGTCTGTCCAAGTAGGCAGTCTGCTTACGGGACAGAGAGGCCTCTTTAAAACCTGAAGGAGAAGTTTGCATTGTATTCACAGCCTGACTGGAGGACCTCTGTAGTCCTACCTGATTCTAAACTTCAAAGGGCTTTTTTTTTTTTTTTTTTTTTTTGCGGTACGCGGGCCTCTCATTGTTGTGGCCTCTCCCGTTGTGGAGCAAAGCCTCCGGACGCGCAGGCTCAGCGGCCATGGCTCACGGGCCCAGCTGCTCCGCGGCACGTGGGATCTTCCCGGACTGGGGCACGAACCCGTGTCCCCTGCATCGGCAGGCGGACTCTCAACCACTGGCACCACCAGGGAAGCCACAAAGGGCTTCTTTGATGATTACAGTGGAGAAATGGTTTTGTCAAATCTGCAAGGGAACTTGTCCTCTGAAATGGAATAAATCAGCTAATATTCCATACTACTTAAGTGGGGAGACACTGTCCCCTTTTTGTAACTTCTTATTAGTGTTTAGTAAATGTTGTTTGACTCACTGACAACACCTGAGTCATTTTATTTTATTCCTTTTGGCTCCTGTGTTTTGAATTATCAAATTTATTCTTCTTGAATATAGTTTGATCCTGTTTTTATGAAATCAAGAACATTATTTCCTGTTGTTCTTTTTATAAAGAGAATTGGTAGAATATGAAGAAGGCAACTCTGCAAGCCATATGTCTCTGGCATCCTCTGTGGAATTCCTTAATTCTCTCTTGACTCTAAATGATTCATTCTGCCACTTGCATGATTCCTCTCAAGAAAATCAATTATTTAGTGTTCTTGAGGTGATTGGCTTGCAAATAGTCTTGTGATCTTAAGCACTATTTGGTAAATTTACCAATTTCTGAAAACTGGAAATTATTTTCACACTTACTTGAGTTGTAATTGAGTTATTTAGAACAGATATTCAAAATTAATAGGCTCTCAAAACTTGTAGGTGTGGGCTCCATACTACACGATCATCTTCAGTTTTGTTGTTGTTAAAAAATATTTCGCCAAAGAAATTCTTACCTTGTAAAAATGAAAGCCAACTGTTTTGTCACATGCCTTTCCTGGAGCTTAGGTCCCCACCCCTCCCTATCCCCTCATTTTCTTCCCTCCTCCATGCTCATTATACGTTGGTGTTTTTACTCTGATAAAAAGATTGGTGTTTCTCAATCTTAAGTAAAGTGTGAATAAAACCATCTTTAGAATTTCTTTGCTTTGTTTATTGATCTGTAATATACCACATACATAGTATACTTTTTTGGCTGCATTGGGCCTTCATTGCTGCGCGCAGGCTTTCTCTAGTTGTGGCGAGTGGGGGCTACTCTTCGTTGCTGTGTGTGGGCTTCTCATTGTGGTGGCTTCTCTTGTTGCAGAGCATGGGATCTAGGCACACAGGCTTCAGGAGTTGCAGCACACGGGATCAGTAGTTGCGGCATGCGGGCCCTAGAGTGGTGGACTTAAGTAGTTGTGGTGCGTGAGCTCAGTAGTTGTGGCTCACGCGCTCTAGAGCACAGGCTCAGTAGTTGTGGTGCACGGGTTTAGTTGCTCCACAGCACGTGGGATCTTCCTGGACCAGGGATCCAACCCTTGTCCCCTGCATTGGCAGGTGGATTCTTAACCACTGTGCCACCAGGGAAGTCCCATAGTATACTTGCTGTGTCAACAATATTTCAAGACAAGGCCCCTAGCTCTTCACCCTGATTAACACCCCCGAAATCCCATCCATATAGAACTTATGGAGCTGTGATAGCTGTTTAGGTAATTACCTGTCCTTAAAAGGCAGCCATTGTTGATTATTGGGTCTGAAGAATCTATGATTCTTACCCCCGAACAGTTGACTGGCTAGTCAGATGCAGTTTCTTCTAACCTGTAATTCCTTTTATATGTGATTTGAGGTCAGTCAGAAAGATAGCAGTTTTAAAATAAAGTGGTCTTGCAAAATCAAGTTTAAATGTCATCTTCTTCAGTTTAGATATTAGTAAGATAAGCACGTTCTATCAAGCAGGTTTTTTTTGTCGTTGTTCTTGTTTTTTTGAGTAGGAACTGCCCACACTGTGGTACTTATTATCTTTAACTCTTCCTCTTTTGAGCTTCGTGTCCTAAAAGAAATGTTATACCACTGATTCCTTTTACTTGATTCCTAATACTTAATTCCTTTTACTTTAAACATGTTTTCAGGCCACAAAAAAAATGAGTATCTCTCTTCCTCCCTCCCTTCCTTCCTTCATACAAAAATTTAGTAAAGTACAGTGGAGGAAAAAACCTGGAAGGTTAGGAAGAAATTGTAATACTCTTTCTGTCTGTAGTCTTTTAGTTTTTATTTTAAAAAATTTTATTCTGATAAAAGCACTTAAGATATCTACTCTTAAAATTTTCAGTGTATGGTAATGTGTTGATAACTGTAGGTATAATGTTGTACAGCAGATCCTAGAACTTATTCATTGTGCTTAAGTGAAACTTTATGCCTAATGGTTAGCAGCTCCCCATTCCTCCCTCTGCACAGCCCCCGGAAACCACAGTTTGCTCTCTACCTCTATGGGTTTGACTATTTTAGCTACCTCATTTTAAGTGGAGTCATGTAGTTTTCCAATTCATCTGACTTGAGCTGTTTCCTCTTCCTGAAATATATTTCTTCCCCTAGGCATTGTTCAAAGTATTCTAATGTATCAACTCATTTAATCTTCATAGCATACAATAATGTTATTTCTCATTTTATAAAATAGGATCTCAGACACAGGAGACTGAATAGCTTTCTGAAGGACATGCATTTAGTAAGTTGTGGAGGTGAGATTTGAAGCCAGTGGTTTAACCACAGAGTCTGGTCTCTTAACCACTGCACCATGCTGCTTCAAGCTGGTGATAAGAATACCTGTCTCACAGAGTTGGCGTGAAAGTAAATGAGACAAACTGTACAAAGGTCTTAAGATAATGCCTAGCATATAGTAAATATATACTAAGTGTTAGCTATTAGCATTTCATTTTGGTTTTGATAAGTCTACCATGTATCTTCCTCAGTGGGATAGTATAAATGATATTGATACTGATTGTAATGTGACTTGTTCCATGAACTTATATATTTTACCAGCCCCTTCTGAGTTGTTAGCATTAGCTATAGGGAAAATAGTACCCGCTTCATAGTGGTTTTATGAGTATTAAATTAGGTAGCATTATATAAGAGTAACTGGTACATATAAATGTCTAGTAGTGTTGGCTTACTCTGCTCCCTTATGAGATGTGTGTTCCTTAAAGACAGGGTCAATGTTTTATTATTTTTGCATCCAACCAAGGGTGTACCACAGCTGCTGGCACATAGTAGGCATTTTGTAAACGCTTGTAGAATAAGTGAATGAGAGCATTGGAAGGAGAAAGAACAGAAGGAAGAACGTGAGTGGAAATTTTTCTCCTGGAGGTAATTTTCTAGGGAAAGAAGGTCATTTGAAGGCCACATGGATCTAAAAGCTTAATTTTTTTTTTTTAAATTTAAAAAGGCTAAACTGTTCTGATATTTAATTCTAAAGTATTATACAACTAATATGGCCGCTTAAGGACTGAAGAGTGGAAGAGAGTGGAGAGACAAAGAAAGGTAAGAGATTTAGTAAGTACTATAGACATGTTACATTCTAAAACTCTAGATAATACTCTTTAGCAGTAGCTTCAGAGTCTTAGCGCCGGTGATCAGGGGCCTTTGGAAATCGAATTAGATGATTAGCTTTTATTTTCAACAAATTGTTTACTCTTTGCCTATAGGTCTTTGATGAATCCTTTCTGAGTGGAACTGCAGCCAAAGGTGGTAGTGAGGGGCATGGAAGTTTGATGAGGGTGTGTGTGTGTGTGTGTGTGTGTGTGTGTGTGTGTGTGTGTGTGTGTGGTTGCATCACCAGTAACAAGAGCAAACAACCTGGTATCTGATGAAATCAAACTGAGGGCATATTCTCTATCTTTACCGTCAGAGCTAAGGCAGCAGGTGGGAGGGAAGATGCGTTTTCAAGGGTTGGTTGTGATGTTCTGTCTCAAGGCCTCATTATGTGTCTTGGGATGAGGTAGTGAAACTTATGTCCTGAGACTGACCTTTGATAACAACATGAGAGAAGTCTAGCTTGATAGGTCAGTCCCTCAACTTGGTGATTTCTCCAGAAACATGTTGCAGTGTTAGGTCAAGGGAACAACTAAGATCTGTCCGTAGCTTTAGAGGCACACCTAATTACACTGCCCATCAATTGTGTCCTGGCAGTTATGTGTGCCACGATCTTGTTACAGGTCTTTATGCTTGTGGGCAAGAGGCAACAGTGCCTCCCTCCATTGTTCTTTCCTCTTAGTTTCTAACTGTTTGGCTTTTAAGACTGAATTGTTTGGAATACCTTCTGCTGTTGAGGTAGTAAGGAAAAGAGTATTTTTCACCAGTGGGAAAAACGAAATATTTCTTACCCATAGGAATAAAACATGAGACTAGACATGTAACTTCTTGTTTGTGAGCCTCTCTTGTTTCTCAGTTCAGGTTTGGTTTTGCCATGTTATTGGTGAGGTTAAGAAAACATATGCCATCGAAAGAAAAGACCACACTTCCTTTTCTCATGGCAACGTGTTTACTTTTATTTATTTTTATGAATAGATAAAATCAGAAGTCTTCAAATTAAATTGTTTTTAGGAAAGATGATATCAGGTGGGAACAGGGAGATTAAGAAAAAAATTACCCAGGCCACCTGCATTTCGATTGCCAATGTATCTGCTGTTGGTGCCCGGATTAGCATCTCCCAGGTGGCATTACTTCAGAAGTTTCCCAGGTTTCGCCCTCGCTTGGAAGGCAGCATGGAGTAGTGGAGTGGAGGGAACTTGGCATGTGAAATTGGAAATCCTGTGTTATGGTCTTGCTTTTGTCTTTTACTTAAGTATGTGATTTTTGACAAGTCAATTAACCCCTCTGAGCTTGCTTTCTCTTCTATAAAGTAAGAGAGTTTCATCAGATTCTAGGCAGTTTCTTTTAACATAGGCACTTCATTGACCAGATGAGAGGAAAGAAAAATGAGTACTGAAATGATCTGGCACCTTCCAGGCCCCTTTCTCAATGCGAAATGGACACAAAAATAGAGCATGTCAGGCCTTAATGGGAGAGAGAGCTCAATCCTAGTCTCATAAAATTACAAGATGCTACATAGATAAGTTCATTATGAAAATGAGGCTTTAAGTCCAAGCCTGCCCTATGGTATATTTTTTTGCATTCATCCTAAATCGTTTTAGCTTTTACCAGACTGCTGTTTCCCTCCACTAGGAATTGGTACTCAGTTCTGGACAGCTCTTCAATTGAATGACCTCATTAACGTTAAATTTTGTTACTTGAGCCAGTGCTTTGAGAAGCTTGCTTTGCTGGCTATTTGTGTATTTCTTGTTATTTAAGGCATCTTGTTGAAGCTGAAGAGTACACTCTTTTTTTTAAATTAATTAATTAACTTATTTTTATTTTTGACTGTGTTGGGTCTTCGCTTCTGTGCAAGGGCTTTCTCTAGTTGTGGCAAGCGGGGGCCACTCTTAATCGCGGTGCACAGGCCTCTCACTATCGCGGCCTCTGGTGTTGCGGAGCACAGGCTCCACACGCACAGGCTCAGTAGTTGTGGCTGATTGTCCCAGTTGCTCCACGGCATGTGGGATCTTCCCAGACGAGGGCTCGAACCCGTGTCCCCTGCATTAGCAGGCAGATTCTCAACCACTGCGCCACCAGGGAAGCCCAGAGTACACTCTTTGAAAGTGTTTTTTAATGGAAAACTGTTGCATTGAAAAGTGGCTTTGTGTTTTCTTAGACCACACAATTCTAAGCCAACTGACACGGTTTCAAAGTAGTTTTTGGTGGATAGAACACACAGATAAATACTTGAGAGCCCAGTGCTTGTAGCTTGAAGTATTTGTAAGTATTAAAGATGGAGAAGAAAGCATGACCCAGGTCTGGAGTTTCCTATTTGATTATTTTTACAGTATCTTAGAATACATTGACGTTTTACCATTACCTTGCGAGATGTGCACTTCTTCTTCAATAAATGTATCAGTTAAAAGCATTTGGTCTAATGTCCAATATTCTGAATACTTAATTGTTACTAATATTGTTGGAATACCTTTTACTAACTCCCCAATCCATATTTTTATCTATACTATATGCCGTAAAGGAAAACAACTACATTTTAAAATATGGTGAGTGATGTCTAGTGCTGGTCAAAATGGAGTAGTAAGTCCTCTACATCCTATCTCTCCACTGATTACAGTTAAAAAGTCTGGAAATGGGGCTTCCCTGGTGGCGCAGTGGTTGAGAATCTGCCTGCCAATGCAGGGGACATGGGTTAGAGCCCTGGTCTGGGAAGATCCCACATGCCGCGGAGCAACTCGCCCCGTGAGCCACAACTACTGAGCCTGCGCGTCTGGAGCCTGTGCTCCACAACAAGAGGGGTCGCAGTAGTGAGAGGCCCGTGCATCGTGATGAAGAGTGGCCCCCGCTTGCCCCAACTAGAGAAAGCCCTCGCACGGAAACGAAGACCCAACACAGCCCAAAATAAATAAATTAAAAAAAAAAGTCTGGAAATGATGCAGAACACAGTTGAGGACTCTGAAAAGTAAATGATAGCAGGCAAATTGGGGAGGGAGGTCAAAATTTGAAGCCTAACTGGTATGGCAGTGAATTTACTATTTGTTTTTTCCTCCTTAATCTCCTGTGGGTGGGCTTTTTTCTTTCTTTCCTCTCCTGGCCCTGCTTTCAGGCCAGCTCCGGTCACAAAGCTGTGCTGCTGCAGTGGTCGTGGCAATGGTGCAGGCACCAAGATGCTAAGATAGAGCCCACTTTCTGCCTAGAGGAACCAGGAAAGGGGTCTTTGGGCTCTAGAGAGTGTGTGGGGAAATACTGTTACTTTTCTCTCTAGTTTCTCTTGCTACTTTGCCCAAGGGCAGTCCCAAATATCTGGAACTGCATACCAGTGTAAAAGATTAAAGTTCTGAGGGAAATCCTGAACTTCTAGACAATAGATTGTGAAAAGGGGACCCTGGGAGCAAGAGAGTGTCAGGGAAATTTTGGAGAAGAGAGATGAAAAGGGGGAGCTTGTAATTTGTGTGTAAATCAACACAAGTCCCAGGTTCACCCCTAAGCTGCATATGCACAGATTAGTTATGCCCAAAGGGGCATAACAAAGTTTATGGTATAAACTACCATTCAAGTCCCAGACTATTCCCTAAATAACCCAAATAGCATAGGCTGTTGAAAACTGATTTGATATGGAGTTATTTCCTACAGAAGGCAGGGCAGAATTTGTATTCTGAACCTAACTGGATTGACTGACTACTCAAACACACACACAAAAAGAGTAATCTACATTTGCTAAAGGATTTTAAGAGTACCCAGAGACTCACAACATATAATATTCAGTATATCTAGAATATAACCCAAAATTACTTGACATACAAAGAACCAGAGAGCTCTGACCAATTCTCAAAGGAAAAATTAACAAATGCTAATTGCAAGATGAGCCAGATGATGGGTTTATCAAAGAATTTAAAACAGCTTTTATAACTATGATCTAAGAGATAAAAGTGAATACTCTTGAAATGAATGGAAATATAGAGGTTCTCAGCCGAAAAAAAAAAAAAAGAAACTGTAAAAAAGAACCAAATGGGTATTTTAGAACTGAAAAATACAATATCTGAAGTTAAAACAAAAACAAAAACTTTGCACAGGCGTTTTAGCAGAAGGGAGAAAACAGAAGAGTCAGTGAACTTAAGATAGATCAGTAGAAATTATTCAAACAATAGAAATTATCCAAAAGAAAAGAGGAGCAAGGTTTTAATTAACTAAAGCCTAAGGGACCTGTGGGATAATATTAGAGGGTCTAAAATTTATGGCATCAGAATCCCAAAAGGGGAGAAGAAAAAGTTGGATTCAGGAAAAAAAAAAAATTGAAGAAGTAACAGCTGAAAACTCAAATTTGGTGAAAGGTATAATCTTACAGATTCAAGAAACTCAGTGAACTTCAAGCAGTGTCAATTCAAAGAAAGCCATACTTATATATATTATAATCAAACTGTTGAAAATCAAAGATAAAAAACCTTGAAGGCAGTGAGAACCACCCCCCCACCTGGCCCCTGCAGCCCAGCACCTCCAGTATACACTAGGGAGTCTAATAATTGTGGTTTTCTCATCAGAAATCACAGAAGCCAGAAGACAGTGGAAGAAAACCTGTGAAGTGCTGAAAGAGAAAACTGTCAACCCAGAATTTGATACCTAGTGAAAATATATCTTTCAGGAATGAAAGCAAAAGAAAAGCATTCTCAATAAAGGAAAATTAAGAATATTTATTGCTAGCAGCTCTAACCTAAAATATTAAGAAATTTTTCAGACTGAAGGGAAATGATACCACAAGGAAACTTAGAACATCAGGAATGAAGGAAGAGCAACAGAGATAGTAAATACCTGGGAGAATATAGTATTCTATTTTTCTCCTTTTATGTTCTTTAAATTATGTGTGGTGTTCAAAACAAAATTCATGGCATTGTCTGATGCTTTTTCAGTGTATGTAGTTTAATATGTGTGACTCCTATTACCGAGGGGGAGATGAAGGGGTCTCTATTGTTGTGAGTCTTCTGCATTTCACTGAAAGTGGTAAAATATGAATTTTAAGTAGACCGAAAAGTTAAGGATGTATACTGTAACTCTTAGAGCGCATACTAAAAAGATAATACCAAGTGATACTGCCATATGACCCAATATATAAATTAAAATGGAATATTGGGAAACAGTCAAAGAATCCAAAACAAGGCAATAAAGAGGAGCAGAAGAACAAGAAGCAGAGTATATAAGCAGAAAACAAATAATAAATTAATTACAAAATTATATTAAATGTAAATGGTCTAAATACAACAATTAAAAGACACAGGTTGTCAGATTGACTTAAAAGGAAATCTGTGTACTTTCTACAAAAAAAAGATCACATTAAATATAATGGTAAATATAGGTTAAAAACTAAAAGAATGGGAAAAGATATATCATGCTAACACTAAGTAAAAGAAAATTGAGTGTCTATGTTAATATCAGATGAAGTAACTTCAAAACAAGGACATTTATCTGAGATGTCCTTTGATAAGTGAATGGATAAGCAATACATTTATACAATCTATACATATTGCTCATGGCTAAAAAGAAATGAGCTATCAAGACACACACAAAAAAATCAAGGAATATGCATTTAAACATATTACTAAATGAAAGAAGCCAATCTGAAAAGGCTGCATACTGTATTATTCCAACTATGTGACATTCTGGAAAAGGTAAAACTATGGAGACAGTAAAAAGATTGCCAGGAGTTTGGAGGGAAGGTGGGAGAGAGGAATGAATAGACAGGGCACAGGAGATTGTTAGGGCAGTGAGACTGTTCTATGTGATTCTGTGATGGTAGATACTTACCATTTTACATTTGCTAAAACTCATAGAATGTACAACACAAAAATGAACCCACATGTAAATTACAGACTTTAATCAATAATAATATGTGAATATTGGCTCATCAATTGTAACAAATGCACCACATTAATCTAAGATGTTAATAATGGGGAAACTGGTTAGGGGGATAGGGGATCAGGAAATGAAAGGGGGTATATGGGAACTTTGGTACTTTCTGCCCAGTTTTTCAGTAAGCTTAAAACTGCTCTAAAGAATAATAGTTTTTAAACCGATGCTCTATATCATTAGTTATTAGAGCAATGCAAATTAAAACCACACTGGATACCACTATACACCTATTAGAATGGCTAAAATGAGAAGTCTGACAATACCAAGTTCAAGTGAGTATAGGGTGCAACTGGAACTCTCATATATTGCTGTTTTGAATGCAACATAGTAGAGCCACTTTGTAAAGCAGCTTGGCAGTTCATTTTAATTTAGATATTCACTTAACCCTATAACCCATCTAATTTAAATATACACGTACCATACAGTCATCCCACTAGTAGATATTATTATTTATTTATTTAATTTTTTAACATCTTTATTGGAGTATAATTGCTTTAAAAAGATGTGTTAGTTTCTGCTGTATAACAAAGTGATTCAGTTATACTTTTTTCTAATGATTAATGATGTTGAGCATTCTTTCATGTGTTTGTTGGCAATCTGAACATCTTTGGAGAAATGTCTATTTAGGTATTCTGCCCGTTTTTGGATTGGGTTGTTTGTTTTCTTGATATTGAGCTGCATGAGCTGCTTGCAAATTTTGCAGATTAATCCTTTGTCAGTTGCTTCATTTGCAAATATTTTCTCCCATTCTGAGGGTTGTCTTTTGGTCTTGTTTATGGTTTCCTTTGCTGTGCGAAAGCTTTTAAGTTCCATTAGGTCCCATTTGTTTATTATTATTATTTTTTTCCATATCTCTTCTGGGCTTTCTATCCTGTTCCATTGATCTGTATGTCTGTTTTTGTGCCAGTACCATACTGTGTTTTTTTTTGTGTGTTTTTTTTTGTGGTACGCAGGCCTCTCACTGTTGTGGCCTCTCCCGTTGCGGAGCACAGGCTCCGGACACACAGGCTCAGCGGCCATGGCTCACGGGCCTGGCTGATCCGCGGCATGTGGGATCTTTCTGGACCGGGGCATGAACCCATGTCCCCTGCATTGGCAGGCGGACTCTCAACCACTGCGCCACCAGGGAAGCCCCATACAGTCGTGATTATTGTAGCTTTGTAGTATAATCTGAAGTCAGTCCTTAGGTAGGTTTATTCCTAGATATTTTATTCTTTTTGTTGCAGTGGTAAATGGGAGTGTTTTATTAATTTCACTTTCAGATTTTTCATCATTTGTATATAGGAATGCCAGAGATTTCTGTGCATTAATTTTGTATCCTGCTACTTTACCAAATTCATTGATTAGCTCTGGTAGTTTTCTGGTAGCATCTTTAGGATTCTCTATGTATAGTATCATGTCATGTCATCTGCAAACAGCGACAGCTTTACTTATTCTTTTCTGATTTGGATTCCTTTTATTTCTTTGTCTTCTCTGATTGCTGTGGCTAAAACTTCCAAAACTATGTTGAATAGTAGTGGTGAGAGTGGGCAACCTTGTCTTGTTCCTGATCTTAGTGGAAATGGTTTCAGTTTTTCACCATTGAGGATGATGTTGGCTGTGGGTTTGTCATATATGGCCTTTAATGTTGAGGAATGTTCCCTCTATGCCTACTTTCTGCAGGGTTTTTATCGTAAATCAGTGTTGAATTTTTTTGAAAGCTTCCTCTGCATCGATTGAGATGATCATATGGTTTTTCTCCCTCAGTTTGTTAATATGGTGTATCACGTTGATTGATTTGCGTATATTGAAGAATCCTTGCATTCCTGGAATAAACCCCACTTGATCATGGTGTATGATCCTTTTAATGTGCTGTTGGATTCTGTTTGCTAGTATTTTGTTGAGGATTTTTGCATCTATTTTCATCAGTGATATTGGCCTGTAGTTTTCTTTCTTTGTGACATCTTTGTCTGGTTTTGGTATCAGGGTGATGGTGACCTCATAGAATGAGTTTGGGAGTGTTCCTCCCTCTGCTATATTTTGGAAGAGTTTGAGAAGGATGGGTGTTAGCTCTTCTCTAAATGTTTGATAGAATTCGCCTGTGATGCCATCTGGTCCTGGGCTTTGGTTTGTTGGAAGATTTTTAATCACAGTTTCAATTCCAGTGCTTGTGATTGGTCTGTTCATATTTTCCGTTCCAGTAGTAGATACTTACCCAAGGAAAATGAAAACTTATTCACACAAAAATCTTTATGCAAATGTTTATAGCAGTTTTATTCATAATCACCAAAAACTGATAATAACTGAAATGCCTTCAAATGATGAATGAACCAGTGGTATTTCCATACAGTGGACTATTACTCTGCAATAAGAAGGAATGAAGTACTGATATATTCACCACCATAACATATTTGAATCTCAAATGAATTAAGTGAATAAATCAGACTCAAAGACTACATGTTGTATAATAGTTATATGACACTGTAGAGAAGGTAAAGCTATAGGGATTTCAAAACCTAAGTCACTAGGTGTGGGGCTGCTATTTGACTGCAGATAGCATGAGGGAAGGCTTTATGGTGATGGAAGTCTTCTCCATCTTGATTGTGGTGGTGGTTACATTACTGTACATTTATCAAAATTCATGGAACTGTACACCAAAAGGGGCAAATTTTATAGAATATAAGTTTAAAAATAATTAAGTTTATTTCCTTTTATACAAATGAGGGAACTGAAACTTGGAGATGTTAAAGTTTTAAGCTAATAAATGGCAGAGATAGGCCTCATTTCTTTCTTCCTAACTGGATTTTTCAGTCTTGGCAGTATGATATATTAGGCTGGATAATTCTTTGTTGTAGGGAGCTATCTTGTGCATTGTTTGATATTTAGCACCATACAAACCATAGCACCTATACAAACTTGATATCAGTAGCAACCTCCTGCGCCCAGTTGCAACAATCAAAATTTCTCCAGATATTGCCAAATGTTCCCCCAGTTGTTGGATGTGGGTAGAATTGTCCCCAGTTGCTGTCACCTATACATTTGAATCACCGTATGTATCCTGTTCCGTCATCGGTTTCCACATAAGAAAATTGGCTCATAACCGGTCCTGCCTGTTTCAGAAGGTGGTCCTAAGTATCAATTAGATGATAATGTGGAAGTGTTTTGCCAAATGTAAAACTCCAGATAGATTTTATGATATGAGACTGTTAGGAATAAAAAGTAAAATTCTGGGGAAAGGAAGGATGCACAGAAAAGGAAGGGAGTACCTATTATGACCACAACTAAAGAAAAATATTTTGAATAGGGATTAAGAAGATTGACAATTAAGGCAAGATATATAGTGGCTGTTGGATGGTGTAACTTTACTGGGGTCACTAATGTCCAGGTGCTAGCCCTCAATTTTCAAGTCTATAAAGTTGATTTTTCCCAGTTTTTATTGAGTTGATTAGGTTTAACAGTGACGTTTCCCACCAATTCAACCCAGCACAGATGGAGGAAGAACCAGATGTCTTTTGTGAAATTAGAGAAGAATAAGTGCGAGGTGGATTGAAGTGCTCAGTTTAGCTGGTCAGCATTTTGTTGTTTTTGTTTTGTCTGTCTTCCAACCTACTTACCTTTATGGAAAGATGCTTGGTGAACTTGCAGTAAGCACAAAGGGATTTAGTAGCATACCTAAAATATAGTTCGTGATATTTAAATATTCATTTTCTGTTTACTTCGAATCCGGAGAGAAATCTACCAAGTCAAGTTTTTTCAGGGAGTTCTGAAAAAGTTTTTTCAGGGAGTTCTTTACCCTTTCAATGCCAGAGACACATGGATAAGTCTTCTACTTCGGCATTTTTTTGTCATCCTAGGTTTCATGCAGACCAGTTGGCATTCTATTAAAATGCTGGTTGTTCAAACTAATACTAATACGACTGATTAGTTTACATCAGATTTCATTCATGCCTTCCTGAGGGTATGTTCTTTTAACCTTGATTTGGTGTTTGGAGCCCTTCAATCAAGAATTTGTTTATAAACCTTCTCTTACGGAAGGGAACCATATTAATAATAGTTCTCTTATAGTTACAAATAGCTCTCTTAAACTGATTACACTTAAGAAATAATGAGCAGTATAAAATTAGTGGTGCACAATAATGATTTAATGTGAAACCTATTGATGAAATGCAAAATTTAAAAAGTCATAGCAAGTAAATAATGTGTGACTGATGCCTTATCTGAAAAAAAGTTTAAATGGCAAATGATTAGGAGGTTTTAAAACATGGGGTGTTTGTTAAATGGATAAGAAACTATTGAAAGAAACTTCTTTCTGTGGAAGGTAGGCACCATTCTCTCCTCTTCTCATCACAGTACTAATTAATTAATATATTCTGCATTTCCATGGTAGCAAGATAGCACCTCTAGGCACTTTTTTTTTTTTCTTTTAAATTGAAGTGTAGTTGGTTTACAATGTTGTGTTAGTTTCAGGTGTGCAGCAAAGTGATTCCGGTTATATATATGTGTGTTTGTGTGTGTAGGTATATATATATGTATGTATAAATACATATTCTTTTTCAAATCCTTTTCCCTCATAGGTTATTGCAAAGTATTGAATATAGTTCTCTCTGCTATACAGTAGGTCCTTGTTGGCTATCTATTTCATATATAGTAGTGTGTATATGTTAATCCCAAACTCCTAATTTATCCCTCCCCACACCCCACCTTTCCCTGTTGGTAACCATAAGTTTGTTTTCTGTGTCTGTGGCTCTATTTCTGTTTTGTAAATAAGCTCAATTGTATTTTTTTTCCTGTTTTAGATTTCACATATAAGTGATATCGTATGATATTTGTCTTTCCCTGTCTGGCTTCACTTAGTATGATAATCTCTACATCCATCTGTGTTACTGCAAATGGCATTATTTCATTCTTTTTTTATGGCTGAGTAATATCCTGTTGTATATATATACCATATCTTCTTCATACATTCATCTGTCGATGGACATTTAGGTTGCTTCCATGTCTTGGCTATTGTAAATAGTGCTGCAGTGAACATTGGGGTGAATGTATCTTTTTGAATTATGGCTTTCTTGGGATATATGCCCAGGAGTCTGATCTATGGATCATATGGTAACTCTATTTTTATTTTTTTAAGGAAACTCCCTACTGTTCTCCATAGTAGCCGTACCAATTTACATTTCCACCAACAGTGTAGCAGGGTTCCTTTTTCTCCATACCCTCTCCAGCATTTATTATTTGTAGACTTTTTGATGATGGCCATTCTGACATTTGTGAGATATCTCGTAGTTTTGATTGGCATTTCTCTAATAATTAGCAATGTTGAGCATTTTTTCATGTGCCTGTTGGCCATCTGTATGTCTTTGGACAAATTCTATTTAGATCTTCCTATTTTTTGATTTTTTAAAAAAATATATTGAGCTCTGTGAGCTATTTATATATTTTGGAAGTTAATCCCTTGTTGGTAGTATTATTTGCAAATATTTTCTCCCTGTTGTTTTTTCATTTTGTTTATGGTTTCCTTTGCTGTGCAAATGCTCTTGAGTTTAATTAGGTCCCACTTGTTTATTTTTGTTTTTATTTCCACTACTCTAGGAGACAGAGCCAAAAAGATATTGCTGCTATTTATGTCAAAGAGTGTTCTGCCTATCTTTTCCTCTAGTTTTATAGTACCTGGTCTTACATTTAGGTCTTTAATTCATATTGAGTTTATTTTTGTATGTGGTGTTAGAGGATGTTCTAATTTCATTCTTTTACATGTAGCTGTCTGGTTTTCCCAGCACCACTTATTGAAGAGACTGTCTTTTTTCCATTGTATATTCTTGCTTCCTTTGTCGTAGATTAATTGATCAAAGGTTTGTTGGTTTATATCTGGGCTTTCTATCCTGTTCCATCAGTCTATATGTATGTTTTTGTGCCAGTACTACACTGTTTTGATTACTGTAGCCTTGTAGTATTTTCTGAAGTCAGGGAGCATGATTCCTCCAGCTCCGTTTTTCTTTCTCAAGTTTGCTTTGGCTATTCGGGCCTTTTTTGTTTCCATACAAATTTAAAAATTTTTGTTCTAGTTCTGTAAAAAATGCCATTCTTAATTTGATAGGGATAGCACTGACTCCATAGATTGCCTTGAGTAGTATAGTCATTTTAGCAATATTGATTCTTCCAGTCCAAGGACATGGTATATCTTTATATCTGTTTGTGTGATCTTCAATTTTTCATCAGTGTCTTATAGTTTTCAGAGTATAGGTCTTTTGCCTCCTTAGGTAGGTTTATTCCTAGGTATTTTATCCTTTTTGATGCGATGGTAGATGGGATTGTTTCCTTAATTTCTCTGTCTGATCTTATTAGCATATAGAAAGATTTCTGCATATTAATTTTGTATCCTGCGACTTTACCAAATTCATTGATGAGCTCACTTTCTGGTAGCCTCTTTAGAATTTTCTATGTATAGTATCATGTCATCTGCAAACAGTGAGAGTTTTACTTCTACTTTTCCAATTTGGATTTCTTTTATTTCTTTCTTATCTGATTGCTGTGGCTAGGACTTCCAAAACTATGTTGAATAAAAGTGGCCAGAGTGGGTATTCTTGTCTTGCTCCTGATCTTAGAGGAAATGCTTTCAGTTTTTCACCATTGAGTATGATGTACACACTTGTAATTTAGTAGTTGCTAATGGATTAAAATAAAACGTACTGTTACAGAAATGTTAGCTATTGTGTTGGACACCATGATTCGGGAGACTTTTCTTTTTTCTCTGACTTATTTCTTCATATTTCTTGACATGCAAATTCCACATCATTTACAAAATTAATATTTCATCTTATTGAAGGGATACAAAAGGGAATTAACTTTATTACTGAATGTCATCAAAAGGATTGTTCAGAAACATTAAATGAATAAGTGTAGTATTCAGTTTCTTTCATTATACTGTACGCACTTTTCTGAATATAATATTTCTGCTAATGGATACCATAAAGACGTTTCTCCCTTGCCTCCGTCTCTTCCCTTCAACAGATATTACGTACCTAATATTTGCCAACTTATACCAGACTTTCCTTATAGTTTGTCTTTATGACTCTTACTATAATTATGAAGTATGTAATCATCTTATCCATTAAGAAACATAAATGTGTAAAAAGACTGTCTTCCTCTGCCCATTTATGTTTAGACATTACTAAACATGGCTGGTCATAAGTCATTTGTTCACCAGTCCCTCAATTCCTTGCAGGCGTGCCCTGTGGTCAACTTTTAGTTACTCAGGTACTTCGTAGCCCTTTCTTCCTAGTCCTGTCTTTGGGCCATTTCACTTTTGGAAAAGAAAAAACAGAGTACTTAAATTAAGTGAATTAATTTGATAGTTATTCATTATATATACCTATTTGTGGAGTAGTTTCATAATTATTTTTAAATTTATGAAAAGTGCCTACAATTCAGAAGGTTAAACTTTTTGTGCAACAGAATATTTGTTCAACATGGTAAGAACAAACAACTTTTACTAGAATCAACCTGTGTTTTTGAGGCTAAACAATGAGAAGGGGAAAGAAGAGAGAAAATCAATGAAAAAATTGATATAATGACAAATATTCTTTGAGTAAGTAAAATAAAGGTTGTAGAGAGAAAAGAATATATGCAGAAACATATTTGCTTTAATAAGCAGTTTCTTCAGTCCTACATATTACCAGCAACCTAGTGGTGACCTGAATAGACATGTAATAAATTAGTAATACTAAATAGTATTAGTAGAATAAAGAAGAAAAAAGAATAGAAAGTTGTATGTTTAGAGAGACAGTAGTCTGATACTATAAATTACCAATGATTCCAAAGAATTAATACTTCTGTGTAAATAAAAGAAGCTAGTTAAAAAAGGATTATTATTTATATTACCATGTTTACTATATTTAAATAACAGACCCTGCTCATTGTTAAATATTAAAGTTCTTTCGAAGAAAGTTCTTAGATACAAAAACCAGAACAGCTTATTTAATTTGGACTAAGAATTTGATTGTAAAAAATTTAGATAATAAAATTAGCACTTCTGCTTTCTCTTGTATATTATCTAATTGAATCCTAAACCTCTTAAGTTAGGATTATCACCCACATTTTATAGATGGTTAAATATTTTGCCAGTGGTCACATACATAGGAAGTGTAAGTGGCAGAGCTGTAAATTGAATACTGTCTGTTAGTGAAATCCAGATACTTGGCTCTCTCCATATACCACTGTGTGATTTGCTTTAGTAGCTAGTTTAAATTAATTTCCTTAGGAATATTAAAACTAAGTCTTTAGGATTGTTAAATCTCATGATTCTAGAGAAAAGCTTTTTTAAATTCAACTTTGGGGTTTAGCTTTTGACAGTTATGTGACTGTGATATAATTATTCATTAAGATGTAATAATTTTCCTTTCATTAAGGTACCTCCTTTTTACTTCAAGCCTAGTTGTTTGAAACTGCCTGATAAATCCAAAGTGATCTTCCCCTCCTATGAATTTAGGAGCGCTTCTTTTCATTAGCATTCATTTCACACATACTATTATGCATTATTATTAATTGTTTTGTGTCTCCAGCTATATTACAGGTTCCTTGTATTTTATTTATCTTTATGTGTAGGCATAGCATCTTATTATAGTATATGTTCTATATTTTCTGAATGAGTGATTATTATTGCTCCTTTATATCTTAGTTCTACTTCTAAAACATGTTGGGTCATCTTCTCACAGTGAATGTTCATTAGGTAGAGTTTGAAGGAGCTGAAAGCCTTTGCTACTCTGTCATTTCTTAAAAGAGTGCATGTTATTTCTTTGACTAGACACTCATAATTTTCACTCTTCCTTTAGAGTGGTTATATTTTAGGCAAGCAAGATTGGAAGAAATGCCTATGGGTTTGTTTTATGGCTGACTTTAGGGCCATTACCTGAATATTATATTCATTACAGCTTGTCTTTCTAGTCACTGCTTTAAATACTGTTAGATACAGGCCTAAAAACTTTCTGGCCAGACCTCTTTACCTGGAGACTGGTTTTATGGACTCAAAGTTACTTTAATAAATAATTAATCTCAAATGTCTGCATTTAGTTACATCCATTAGATGGCTTCTTTTAATTGTGTGTGTGTGTGTGTGTGTGTGTGTACATGCATGCACTTTCTTAAATTGTTTTTCATGTGTAAGTTTCTTAAAACTATTTTTGAAAAGTGGGCCACATATAAATATTTTTAGAGAGACTCTTGGGCTACATAAGCATGAATATTCAGATCAGACAGTCTTGCCACTTACTAGCTGTGTGACCTTGGGTATTTTGTTTACTTCATTCAGGCTTCTGATTCTTTAGTTTGTTGTATAATTTGGGTTAACTATACCTATTCCAAAGTGCAGTTGTGAGAATTAAAATGAAAGCATGTATGAAAAACCAGGCTCATAGTAGGTGTTCAAGAAATTATTATTGTTTATCTCCTGATTTACCTTGCCTCCACTGTGGTCAAATTTTGTAATATACTATCACAATCAAATATTCCTATCCTTTTAAGATAATTTGGCTCTTCAGGTCACTTCAGGTTGCAATGGAGAAGTTATAAGGTGTCTGTGCCATATAGAATTTTTATAGAATCCTAGTAGACAGCTAACAACACTTTTAAAATATTCAGGTTTTGAGGGGTGGCAGAGAGATCTGAGTATGTTAATAAAATAGCCAGAAGGATCTATAATTATTGTATTATCTCAGCGATTTATTTTCATGTTGATAATCCTGTTCATGTAGCCTACCATGGACTAGAGTTTCCTTCATTTTTTTTTCTGGTCTTACTTAAATATTAGTGCTCCACTTATTTTTTAGTAGCTAGACTTTAAACTTTTCAAGATTGAGTGTTATGACATCATGGTATCATCAATATAGACCATCTACAATATTTGCTGAATGAATTATAAATTAAAAAATACGGCATTGTTTTGTTGTGTCATTTAATTATAATGCTATCAGTGTTTACATTTTTAAAGTTTTTATTTTAATCTATATTATTTGGTTTTAAGAAAAAAGTTTAAATTTTTCTTTGAAATAATTTTATATTGAAATTTAAGGAGTTTTGATTTACTAAATTAACCATCAAAAAACAGATATTTGAAGGGTTTGTAATAATATGACTAATGATTCACCATGATTTCTCCTGTTGCTTTTCACTACTAACACTTTAGTATTTTACAATAGCCTCAAATAGCATCCTTGATGGAATATTAATAGCCTTGATTAAATATTTTGCTCTGTTTGTTGTAATGGAAACTTAATATACTGAGATATTATTATGAGCTGTAATAAGCTTGTAATGGATTCCAATTTTGGTAATTTTAATAAGGCAGAAAGCTGTGGGACACTTAACTTGGAGTGAGATTCTCTTGATCATGAAAAGAAATTCCTAGCGCTGTGGGAGTCCTTTAGCTTTTTTAGAATTATTGTCATATTTATCCTTTCCTTCCTTCTTTCATCAATAGATAATTGCTTAACCCTAGGTATTTTTATTTAAGTTGAAATGCAACAAAATAACATTTATTATTTATTTATTAATTTTTTTTTGAAACTTACATGTTAAAAATTTAAGACCACTCAGTTGTGAGAAATGGACCTGATACTTTAACGTATATTTATAATTGATACTGAAGATTTTTTTCACACAAAAACCACTAGAGAAAAGTAACCCAATGTTTGATATGTGCTGCATAAACAATGATGTTTGGTTTTATCAAAATGAAACAAACTAGTTTATGAAATTACAGTCATTATTTTTATGAGGTAAGCTGAATAAAACAAGGTGAAGTTGTCGATAACGTTTTTTGGAGTTGCACACCTTAATTAATCTCTCCTCTTTGACTTTCTGGTTGGAATCATTCCTCCAGTTATAAATAGCCCATGCTTGGTAATCCAGATGAATGCGTGTGGCTATTGTCATTTCATCGCTATGGCAATTCTGCAGTTAGTGTGGGACTTTCTGGCAGGCTCTTGGGCAACAGTTTTGATGTACTGACTTAGAAGTGGAAGAATAAAACCCTTTTCACAGCTGTTGTGTGATTCTGAACAGAGAAGCAGAAGCTGGTTTTTTATTTTTTTCAGTTTTATTCTAATTTAGGTATATAGACATCATGCTTCAAATGAATTGTTGGCAGGAATATTTCCTTTTTCTACTGTTTATCAAAGGGAAAGCAAATTTAGATTTCAAGTAAATATTGGGACAGTTTGTGAAAATTCCAGAGAGTAGTCCTGGAACTGAATTTTCTCTCTCTCTTTTGGCTTTAAAATTGAGATGTTACAAATGGTGGAACAATCAATAATCTACAAAACTTCACTAAGAGATTTTTTAGTAATTGAAATGTATAGATTTATCCCATTCCTTGGGATAAAATAAAAAGTTGTTTAGAGAGATTGATGAAAGAATATCTATATAAAAATTATAAAATAGATACTGGAAAATGGTAATTTTATCCGCATTTCACTAGCTAACTATTAACTTTTTCAGTAAATGTCATTTTAAAAAAAGAGATACAGTGACTTACTCTTTCACCAATCACTAAGTTTCCATAAAGATAGATAAAGCAGGATATATAATTCAAGTTTTCAAAAGGGAGACCTTTCTCTAAATTTAGTGTCTAATTAATGTTAGTGTAATACTCAAAAGATTTTAGGAAAATTTTTTCCTATTCAAGATGAATTTGAACGTTTATCTTAAACTCTTAAGTTTTTTTTTTTTCTAACAGCGTAGTACTTTTTAAAAACATGCCAACCCAGTGTAATTTTTTTCTAGGAATATAAAAGATTGCAGTAAAGTTTAGTTTAGCCATTAGTTTTTATTCTGAACTTACTCCTAAAATAGTTTAGAGTTGACTTCTTAATTTTGTTTTTAATTACAAACATCTTTTTCTCATTTTTTCTGAAAATCCTCAAATATATAAAATCAGATATGCTTTTTTTCTTTCTGTTTTGTGTTATCAATATGCAATATTTTCTTTTTTATACCATCTCCATATTTACAAGCTGTGGATCTTTTGCTTTCTCTTTCTGATGCTACAAAAGTAAGAAAACAAGAAATTTAGTTTTTTTGTGTGAATCTGTACTATAGTAATCTCAATTTCTGGTCAGGGTGTGCTACCTTCTATTATCAGCTAGCGTAGGTTATCCTGAAGATTTGTAAATCTTCTCATTACAAAATAGTAGCCTTGTTACAAACTTTATAGGTTTGATTTTGGAATGCATTTCTTTAACTCAGCTTGCATTGATAATAGAGGTAGGGGTTCAATTTCATTTTTTAACATGTTGATGGCCAGTTATCTCACCATGATTTGTTAAAAGGCCCATCTTTTCCTCTTGACCTACAATATGTCCTCTGCTATATATCAAGTGTTGATGTATGATTGTGTCTCATTCTGAGTGTTCTCTTCTGTTCTGTTGGTCTGTATGTACTATGTGGTTATAATAGCATTATAGTAAATCTTGACACATGGGGGGACAAGTTCTTTATTTGTTCTCAAGAGTATAGTGACTATTCTTGGTTTCTTGATTTCCATCAAAGTGTCAACTTGCAAATTTCCATTTTTATTTTCAGCTTATGAAGTTAAAAAAAGGCCCGCAAGCTTGTTGGAATTTTGATTTAGAATGTTCTGAATCTATATATCAATTTGGAAAGAATCAGCATCTTTATAATACTGAGTTTTCTAATCCATGAACATGGTTTATGCATCAATATTGAGATATTATTTAATGTTGTAAAAATAAAGTCATATAATTTCCTCCTTAAAAGTCTTTTTTCTTTTATTTTTTGAATTTACAATAGTGTGAAAGCAATGGCATTCAGTAGAAAACTGCTTTGAATTTTGATCTTTTCCCAGGCTAGCAGTATGTGGTATGATAGTCTTCTGATGTTGGGCAGGGTGGCAAGCCACAGCTCCCAGTCAACCATGCAATCACGAGGGGAAACAACTGATATACTTACAACCATTCTGTACCTATACAACCATTCTGTTTTTATTTTCAGTACAGTATTTAAAAAATTACATGAGATATTCAATACTTTATTATAAAATAGGCTTTGTGTTAGATGATTTTGCCCAACATAGGCTAATATAAGTGTTCTGGGCACGTTTAAAATACGACCTTTGGTAGGTTAGGCATATTAAATGCCTTTATTTATTTATTTTTTTTTGTGGTACGCGGGCCTCTCACTGTTGTGGCCTCTCCCGTTGCGGAGCACAGGCTCCGGACGCGCAGGCTCAGTGGCCATGGCTCACCGGCTTAGCTGCTCTGCGGCATGTGGGATCTTCCCGGACCGAGGCACAAACCCGTGTCCCCTGCATTGGCAGGCGGACTCTCAACCACTGCGCCACCAAGGAAGCCCTTAAATGCATTTTTGACCTAAGATGTTTTCAACCTACAATGGGTTTATCGGGACGTAACCTCATTGTAAGTTGAGGATCTGTCCTTGAAGCTAGATGTTTTATATTTGTTGATGCTGTTGTTAATGGTATATTTTAAAATTTTATTTTCAGCCATTGCTAGTGTGTAGATATATAATAGATTTTTAAGTACTTTTTAAAATCCAGTGATATTGTTAAACCCTTTTATTAAATTCCAATAATGTATCTGAAGTATTTTGGGGATTAAAAAAAATACACAATTATATTACTTGTGAATAATGACTTTTTCCCTTTTCAAATCTTATACATATTTTCTTGTCTTATTCCACTGGTTAGAACCTCTAACATTGACTAGAAGTTTTCTTTCCAATTTCAGGTGAAATGCTTTAATCATTTCTTGTTAAGTATGCTGTTTGTTACAGATTTTTTTGTGGATACCCTTTATCAAATTAATGTAGTCCTGATTTAATTCTTTGCTCTTCATTTTTATTTTTAATTATTAATGGATGTTAAATTTTATCTAGCACATTTTCTATATCTGTTGCTAGAAGCATATTACACTTCTTTGATGGCTTACTAAAGCACATACATTAATTGATATAGTATTTGGAGGCTAATCGTGGTTCCTGGGATAGCATGATACATTTTTATACAGTGGTGGACCGCTAGATTTGGTTTGTTATACATTCTTAGGATTTTTCTTTTTTCATCTGCTCATTTGTGCTATAGGACTTATGCTGACCTTTTTAGGTTTAAGCATGTCAGGAGCTGTGAAGGGTGTGAGATTTTATTCTTCTTGTAAGGTAAAAGTTAACCTGCTATAGTTTATGGATTCTGGTAGAAGACACAAGTTTCCTGAGTCAGAGATGAAGGGCAGTTTTTTGTGCACAGCAATACCCAGAGAATCAGCATTTTTGCACCTATTCCCTGAGCCCCAATTCCTGCATGGTGATGTGAAGAGAACCGGATAACACTTGCACACATAGTGGGGTTGTGTTGCAGGACAGGATCCCTGAGCTTAAGAAATTCAAACTTTGTAATGGGCAGTAAGCATGCCTGCCTTCTGCTTTGGTGGGAGATACTATCTATATCTTTAACGCTGTATTCAAAACTCCCCTTGGCTCTGAAGAGAGATACTCTCTCTGTCTTACAAGACTGTTTGCTATACTAAACATCTTTGAAAAGACAGTATGGAACAAAGCAGTCAGTGCCTATTTGTAAGGCATGCAAAACCCAAGAGATCCACAGAGAAGAGTCTCCCAACACAATTTGTTTCTTGAAAGTTTGGTAGAACTACTTGAATAAAACCATCTAGACTTGATGCTTTCCTTATGGAAATTTTTTTTGACCATTGATCTTGTTTCTTTAATGGTTACAGGACTATACAGGTTTTCTAATTATTCCTGAATAATTTTTTTTAGGAGTGTGTCCATTCATCTAAGCATTTTTTTTTTAAGTTTACTGTGTAATTGCTTTGAGGATGGAAATCATGATCTATATCATTTTGACCCTGTGATACATGGTGAGGACTGCTTCATGGACTAGAAGATAGTTTTTGTAAATGCTTCTTTTGTGCTTGTAACAATAATATGTATTGATATCTTCACTTGTTGAATGTAAAGTTCATAAAGTGGATGTAGGTCCACTTTAATTGTATTGTTCACCTCGTCTGTATTTTTCACTGAACATTGATTTCCTACATCTATCAATTACTGATTTTAGATGAGTTACTGTCACCCACTATGATTTTTGTGGATGTCTGTTTCTTCATATATTTCTGTCATCTTTTGATCTCTGTGTTTTGAAACCATATTATAAGGTCATATACAGTTTTTTTTTAAACATCTTTATTGGAGTATAATTGCTTTACAATGGTGTGTTAGTTTCTGCTTTATAACAAAGTGAATCAGCTATACATATACATATATCCCCATATCGCCTCCCTCTTGCATCTCCCATATACAGTTTAACAGGTGAATTGAGCCCTTTATCATTAGCAAATGACCTGTTTGGTCTTTAGAAATGTTTTTGCTTTAATGTTTATTTTGTCTGGATGAATATGGCTACTTCAGCTTTTTTTTGTTTAGACTTTTCCTCATTTATCTTTTCTATTCTTTTGCTTTCAGTCTTAATCCTATCCTTTTAACTTACATTTTTTCAGTACAAAAATAAAGTATAAATTTTAAATCCAGGCAGATTGCTTTAAATCCAGGCTGATTGGTCTTCTTTTTACTTGGTACATTTGATCCATTTACATATAATATGATTTTTTTTTTTTTTTGCGGTACGCGGGCCTCTCACCATTGTGGCCTCTCCCGTTGCGGAGCACAGGCTCCGGACGCGCAGGCTCAGCGGCCATGGCTTACGGGCCCAGCCGCTCCACGGCATGTGGGATCTTCCTGGACTGGGGCACGAACCCGTGTCCCCTGCATCAGCACGCGGACTCTCAACCACTGTGCCACCAGGGAAGCCCCCATATTATGATTATTGATGTAATTGTATTTATATCTGTGTTTGCACCCCCGACTTATTTGTGCTTCTTTTTCTCTCCTCTTTGAATTGCCCCGTATGTATATTTCTTTCTCATGTAACTTTCTCTCAACTAGTTTGGAAGTTATATTTTGTTTGCATGTATTTTTTAGTAGTTGCCATTGAAATTTTACTTATGCATATTTAACGTAACAAAGTCTGAAGTTACACAGTATCTTTATCTTCCTCCTGAATAACATAAACAACTTAACTGCACATTTACTCCTTTTAACCTCCTCCCAACTTTAATTCCATTTTTTCATGTATTTTGATTTCCTTCCTGAGGTTGCATTTATATACAATATATATGTATATATATACAAATATATATATACATATATATTTATATAAGATATTGCTAATGTTTTTTTGTTTTGTTTTCTTCTTTAGATTTTCATATGTATTTACCACTTTCTATGCTCTTCATTCCTTCTTGCATTTTTCTTGCACCATCTATTTGAGATCACTTTCTGTCTGAAATACTGTGATATTATGATTTATAGGAAATATATATTTGGTCATTCAGGTGACCAGGATATATTTCTCTTGTATATTTGGTCTTCATCCACAGTTCTTGGATCACACAGCTTGAAAACCATTGGAATTTCCTAAATGTTGAGAGTAATAAATGTGTCATTTGTTATGTTAAGGAGGTGATGGTTGGAAAGCACGTAAGGATGGGGCTGGTTGCCAGTGGAGCCAACCTTGTGATTAGAGGGTTGGAACTTTCATTTCCACTCCCTGACCTCTGGGGAGGAGGGTGATAAAGTCACCAATGGCCAGTGATTTAATCAATCATGCCTATGGAATGAAGCTTCCATTAAAAACCCAAAAGGACAGGGTTCAGAGCTTCCAGGTTAGGTAACATGTGGAGGTGCTGGGAGAGTGGCTCCTGAAGAGGGCTTGGAAGCTCTGTATCCTTTCCCCATTCCTTGACCTGTGCATCTCCATCTGGCTGTTCCTGTGTTATAACCTTTTATAATAAACTGGTGATCTAATAAGTAAAAAATTTTCTTTGAGCTCTGTGTGCTGCTGTAGCAAATGAATCGAACCCTAGGAGGAAGTTGTGGGAATCGCTGATTTATAGCCAGTCAGTCAGAGGTACAGGTAACAACCTGGACTTGCAGTTGGCATCCTGAGTTGGAGTGGGGGGTGTCCCTGGAACCTCCAGTTCGTAGCCAGTTGATCAGAAGCACAGCCTGGACTTGCAACTGGCATTTGAAATTGGGGGTGTGTGCAGGGGGCGGTCTTGTAGGACTGAGCCCTCAACCTGTGGAATCTGGTGCTGTCTATGGGCAGATGGTGTTAGAATTGAGTTGAACTGAGTTGAATTCTGAGACATCCTGTTGGTGTCCAAGAATTGTTTTTTAGTGTGGAGAACCCCCCCGCCACCACACACACCCTCCCACTGCGATTGGGTCCCCAGAGAAATACACTTTTGGAATTTCCTTATTTAGGAATTTTGCTTTTATTCTTTTTTTTAAATTAACATAATAAACTTTTATTTATCTCTCACTCTACATGTGTAATGTGTCAAACTGTTTCTCACAGTCTGTCATGGATTCGGGCTGGTGGAGGCTCCACTGTCATAGAGCTGTACCATCCGAGACACATAGGCTTCCTGGTACTGTTGTATTGGAAGAAGATGCTGGAGGGTTTGTACCAGGAGTTAAATAAATGCATATCACTTCACCTCACTGCTTGACAGTCTGTCATGCACAGAGCAGGGAAATCCTCCCTTGTGCTAGATTGGAGAGGAGAAGTGGATGTGAATAATCACTCTGAGGCTCTCCTCAGGTAGTTTATTTTTTTAAGTTATCATTTTTCTTTTTTTTTCTTCATACATTTCTGTATATGTTTAAGATGTACAGCATAATGATTTGATGTATATCATGAAACGATTATCAGAGTAAGTTTAGTGAACATCCATCATCTCGTATAGATAAAAAATTAAAGAAATAGAAAAAATGTTTTCCTTGTGATGAGAAATCTTAGGGTTTACTCTCTTAACAACTTTTATATATAACACACAGCAGTGTTCATTATATTTATGCTTAGGTTATATATATTATGCTTAATTATGTTATAACTGGAAGTTTGTACCTTTTGACTACCTTCATCCAAGCCCTGCCTTTGTTCTGAAAAGGGATTTTTTTCTGTTGGAGTAGAAACCTAGATTGATAGTTATATTCTCTCAGCACAATGAAAATGAAAATACCATTTTACTGTCTTTTGG
This sequence comes from Neophocaena asiaeorientalis asiaeorientalis, assembly GCF_003031525.2. Classification (NCBI taxonomy): domain Eukaryota; kingdom Metazoa; phylum Chordata; class Mammalia; order Artiodactyla; family Phocoenidae; genus Neophocaena; species Neophocaena asiaeorientalis. The sequence continues at coordinate 886,162 of NW_020173730.1, read as the reverse complement.
GCTCCATTGTTGCTGCAAGATGTTAGCTGTCATTTAACAGAGAATTTCTGATGTTAATTAGAACATTGGAGATGGCCAAATACTTTGGTATTTCTTGCTTTCAACTTTGTATTTCCGAAGAAACTAGTTATACATGGGAATTTCCCTTCTTATGTTTCTGATCCGCTCCCATAAATATTAAGAAAAACACAGGCTTAAAGTTGGGACATACCTGAAGAAAAGAAACCTCAGCACTTAGGGGATCTTTTCCAACTTTTCCAAGGCAAATGTTAATAAAAGGAGTTTTTAATTTTTTGCATTTAAAGTTACCCGTTTAAAAGTTTTCATCAAGTTGAAATTAGTCCTTTGAAAATGGATTTAAATGATATTTAGTTATATATCTTTTTCTTTGTCACCTACTCATCATCCTTCCACATCTGTCTGTCCTCTGTATCTATCTATCATAGGTCTTTGTACCTACTCTGCCTTCTCTTGAATAGGGGATTGACTTTACATAAATAAGAACCCATTGAAATATGCCATTGACATACTTATAGATAAGAGATTTTGCAAAATATAATTTAAAAAGATTAAGACAATGAGCTGGGTATTTTTACAATTAAATCGTTAAAGTAAAATGTGGGTAGCAGCAGTGGTAAAAGTCATCTTACCTCATCATTTGTCAAAGAATTGGAAATCACTGCTTCTGTTCTGGCTTGTCAGTGTCACAAGGCTACTGGAACAGAAATAAGAGACAATTTCAGAGTTAATGCCACATAATTTGTGCCAGAGCTAGGCTCTGTTGACTTAGAGCTGCCATTAGATGTACAAGTAGAGTGAAAAGATGTTTATAAGCCATGGAGAGTAATAAGGGGTTCATTTTAATCACCTCTTTTTAAAGCCAGCTCTTTTCATAGTCATCTGGCTTGTTCATTATTTGTCTATTGGAACACTTGGAGTCTATTTCTAACAGTGTTAGTTGTGGTATCTTGCTTATTGCCTTTTATAAATGTTAAGGATCCGTATACTCTCTTTAGACCCTCCAAGAGAAAAGTATTGTAAAGCATTGATACATATTTCACTGTGATTGGTTCCTACAATTTCAAAGAATCAACCAAATGATATTAGCATTATGTGTACATTCCTGATATACTAAAGAACAAATTATGAAGTTGGTTATATCTTTTAAAATAATCTTGACTCTGTGTTAAAGAGAACATAAAGATCTTCCCTATCCTTCACTCCATTCCCTTATATCATTAGTGAGATATTGCTTCCTTAAAGCTAGATGATACAGAACTAGAGCTCCTAGAAGCAGACTCTTTAATTTTAGCGTAGCTCTAATTCTTACCATTGCTCTTTAACAAACTTCCATTTTCTATTTCAAAAGTGTCTTGGACAATAACACAAAAAGTGTACATGTAGAAAATAATTCCCTATTTTATAGTACTGCAGTAAGAGGAAGTGAAAGCAGAGTTGGCTATGTTCCTCATCAAAAAATTTATAATAGACTCCCATGATTACCATGGATTATCATTGAGGAGTCTGGAGAAGTAAGTGTGTATCATTGTAGATGTTAAAAAAATGTACCTTTTTCCTATTCATTTTTACTTGGTTAAGAATTTACTATTTATATTGATTTTTTTAGTATAAGCAGCACAGTGATATTCATATGGCCCAGGTAGAAAGATAATATTAGAAGAGATTAGGAAAGATAATATCTTTTGGTGGGTGGCTTGTATGATTTTTACCACTTGAAAAAACCTCAAAAGCCAGGGTCATTCAGTCTACTTTTTAGAGACACAGGAAATCATTAATAGAGATCTTTGGTAATGAAGATGGACATTATGTTGCTCTATGAATCTATGTCTCATGAACATTAAAGAAAAAAAAGCAGAAATTTTAGTTTAATAATTACTCACGCTTAGCGTTCTCACCAGGTAAAATGTTTAGCGATTGTTACCAAGTGTTGGAACAGGAAAAGGGCAGTTAATGCTTTGAAGTATCAATAGTTATCAGACAAACCAAAAATTCTTTCTATGTAGTTGAAGAAGTGTGTTACTAGAACTGGGGGAAGAGATGAGCCATAGGAAGAATAGTTGAGTGAGCACTCAGTGGTATACTTATTCAGCTCGATTTCTGTAGTCCAAACTAAGTGAAGGGCAGATCCTCTGAGCTGCTTATACTAAAACTTTCCTATTTGTAAAGTTTTTGTTGTTGTTAATCTTCGGGTTAGTTTAGATGTTGTTTCAAAAGTAGTAAAGTGGTGATTTATTTTCTGAGATTTTTCCTACTTGAGACTGGCTTTCACACGCTCACTCCTGAAAGACAACTTGGCAAGGCATAAAATGCTTGGATCACAACATTTTTCCCCTTAAATGTTGCAGTTGTTGCTATATGGCGTTTCGTATTGCCTGGTGTTTATTACTTTGTGTGTAAGTTTTTTTTTTTTTTTCTTTCTGCCCTATCCATAAGAAAACTGATCAATTTTTGTTAACCTTGCAAATCAGAACATTACCCAGGATGTCTCTAGCTGTTACTACCTATCCCTGGGCCCATTTACTTTTTTTATAATGGTTTCTTTTTCAAAAATATCTTCTATCATTTTAATTTCCTTTGATTTCCATTTTTATTTTTTTCAATTAAAATTTATTTATTAATTATTTATTTTTGGCTGCGTTGGGTCTTCGTTGCTGCACATGGGCTTTTCTCTAGTTGCGGTAAGCTGGGGCTACTCTTCATTGCGGTGTGCAGGCTTCTCATTGCGGGGGCTTCTCTTGTTGTGGAGCACTGACTCCAGGCATGTGGGCTTCAGTAGTTGTGGCATGCAGGCTCAGTAGTTGTGGCTCACGGGCCCTAGAGTGCAGGCTCAGTAGTTGTGGCACACGGACTCAGCTGCTCTGTGGCATGTGGGATCTTGCTGGACCGGAGATCAAACCCATGTCCTCTGCATTGGCAGGCAGATTCCTAACCACTGTGCCACCAGGGAAGTCCCTCCATTTTTAAATTGAAGTATAATTGACATTATAACTGAGGTATAATTAGTATCAAGAATACAATATAATTATTTGATATTTATACATACTGCAAAATGACCACCACAGTAACTCTAGTTGAAATCCATGACCATACATACACACAAAATTTTTTTTCCTTCTGATGATAACTTTTAAGATTTAGTGTTTAAGCAACTTTCAAGTATGTGATAAAGTATTAACTATAGTCAACATGCTATGCTATAGTTAACATTACATGTAACTATAGCATGCACATTACATGTACATTACGTCCCCCATGACTTATTTATTTTTATAACTGAAAGTTTGTACCTTTTGATTGCTTTCACCCATTTCTCCCACTCCCAGCCATTGACCCTGGCAACCACTAATCTATTCTCTGCATCTATGAACTTGGCGGATTTTTTTTTTTTTAAGATTCTACATACAGGTGAGATTATGTAGTATTTGTCTTAATCTGTCTGAGTTATTTTACTTAATATAATACACTCAAGTCCATCCATCTTGTCACAAATGGCAAGATTTCATTCTTTTTATGGCTGAATAATATTTCATTGTATAAACATACCACATTTTCTTTATTCATTCATCCATGAACATTTAGGTTGTTTCCATTTCTTGGCTATTGTAAATAATCCTGCAGTGAACATAGGGATGCATATATCTTTTCCAGTTAGTGTTTTTGGATAAATACCCAGAAGTGGAATTACCAGATTATGTTCTGGTTCTATTTTAATTGTTTGAAGAACATATAAACTGTATTCCATAGTAGCTGCACCAATTTACATTCCTACCAACAGTGCACAAGGGTTCCTTTTTATCCACATCCTCACCAGCAGTTGTTGTCTCTTGTCTTTTTCATAATTGCCATTCTGACTGGTGTGAGGTGATATCTCATTGTGGTTTTGATTTGTATTTCCCTGATTTCTTTTCATGTTCCTGTTGGCCATCTGTATGTCTTTGGAAAATATTACTATTCAGGTCCTCTGTCCATTTTTAAATTGGATTGTTTACTATTTTTGCTAGTGAGCTGTATGAGTTCTTTATATATTTTGGATATTAACCCCTCATCAGATATATGATTTGCAAATCCCTTCTCCCATTCAGTAGGTTGCCTTTTCATTTTTGTTGATGGTTTCCTTTGCTGTGCAGAAGCTTTTTAGTTTGATGAACTTCCATTTGTTAATTTTTACTCTTATTGCCTTTGCTTTTGGTGTCAAATCCCAAAAATTATCGCTAAGGCCAATGTGAAGGTTCATACCACCTATGTTTTCTTTTAGGAGTTTTATGGTTTCAGGTCTTATATTCAAGTCTTTAATCTATTTTGAGTTAAGTTTTGTGTATTGTAAGATAGTGGTCTAGTTCTGTTTTTTTGCATGTTCCTTTCTGGTTTTCCCAACACCATTTACTGAATGAATTTAGCCTTTCCCCATTGTATATTCTTGACTCCATTCTCATAAATTAATTGACCATATATGAGTGGGTTTATTTTTGGATTCTCTGTTCTATTCACTTGGTTTCCACGTGTCTCTTTTTATACCAGTACCCTACTGTTTTGGTTACTGTAGCTTTGTAATAGAGTTTGAAATCAGGGAACCTGATGCCTCCAGCTTTGTTCTTCATTCTCAAGATTGCTTTTCGTATTTGAGGTCTTTAGTGCTTCCATACAAACTAAAAAGTTATTTGTTTTAGTTCTGTGAAAAATGCCAATTGAATTTTAATGGGAATTGCAGTGAATCTGTAGACTGCTTTGAGTATTTATGGGCATTTTAAAAATATTAATTCTTTAAAAGGTGGATCAAGATGGCAGAGTAGGAGGATATGGAGTTTACCCCCCTCCCCAATACCCCACAAACAGATAAAAAATACACTTACATGTGGAAAAACTCTCACAGAAAACCAATTGGAAACTGGCGGAAGATCCCATATAGTCAGAGCTGCAAGAATTGGTAGGATAGAAAGAAAATGAAGAGGACAAGACCTGCACCTCTGGGAGGAATCTGTGAAGGAGGCAGGGTCCACCCATGCAAGGCCTCACCCTTGGAACCCCCCCGCTTCCTCCTAGGAGGTCTGCCAAGACAGATATAGGGGCTAGAGGGGCCTGGACTCTGCTTATGAGGAGTGCATACATGCTGGCTTGCTAGCAGTCAGGGTGGAGAGCGACCAGCGCTGATGGCCGCCACCTCACAGCACTTCCCAGCCCAAAATGGTCACCAGGCGGGGCTGCTAGTATGCACAGTGGCTAAGTGCTGAGTCTCAGGTGGACAGGCCCTAGGAGAGGAATCAGTCTAGCTGCCCAGAGACAACCCTGAGGGACCTAAGGTGGGGTCTGGGCTTAACCTCAGAGCCCATGCTCAGCATGTGCTTAGTGGGGTCTGGGTCTGCCATTGGAGCCCATTGTAAGCCTGTGCATGGTGGGTGGGTTGGAGGTGGGTCTGGCAATGGTGAACTTTGTTTGCATGCCCACTAGGTGGTGTCACAGAATCACATATTTCTGGTGGACAGCCCCTGGGGAGAAGTATGTAGCGGTTTCTTTCCCTGTGGGAATGCTGTGGTTCCACTCACCTAACACTGAGGCTTAAAGCCACATCAGGGGTGGACAGATCCTGGAAGAGTCCTCCCACAGAGACAGCCCAGGTCCCATGTTGTAGCACAGCCATCTCAATTCCTGCAGTCACGGCACCTCAGGCCCCAGCACCAGTCTAGCACTAGGTCTGAGATGAACACAGCTGAGAAAGGAACATGAACTTGGGCTGCTTCTGGGCAGAACCATGGATGCCTGCAAGGGTAGCGCATAGGTTTGCTGTGACCACACAGGCGGCCTCACTTGCTTCAGTGCTCACCTCCTTTGGGAGACAGCATGCACTTAAGGGCAAGGGAGCCATATCAACCCCAACCCTCAGGGCTTCTACTCCAACAACTCGAGAGCAGATCTCACCCCTGACAGGGCTGGGACAGCCAAGGAACAAAAAGGAAGCTGCACCTAAAATCCAGTGCAGACTCTGGACACCACAACATCAATCACACCCACGCTCAAGGGGATAATGGCCAACACATTCTGAGGAAAGGTATGCCTGGCATCCATGCCAAAAAAAGCCCTGCACCAAAAATATTGGACTACACAGTCTACACAGGGATGCTCCCACATAAAAACAACACTTTAAGACCATAGTGGATAACTATGAAAATTAAGTAAAGTGAAAAAGCAGAGGAACTACTCCTAATTAAGAGAACGAGAGAAATTCCGTGAAAGAATAGTGAAACAGATCTCACTAGTCTACTAGACCCCAAGTTCACAAAGGAGGTAATAAAAGTGCTAAAGGAATTAAGAAAGTTTATTGATAGAAATGGGGATCACTGTACAAGGAAGTAGAAACTGTAAAGATGAACCAATCAAAAATAGACAACTAAATTGTCAAACAAAAACCAATCTAGAAGCAATGAATAGCGGACTAAGTAATGCAGAAGAATGACTAAGTGATCTGTAAGATAGAATAATGGAAATCGCCCAATCAGAACAGACAGAAAGACAAATAAAAAAAAAAAAAAGAAAGCAACATACGAGATCTATGCAATAATATAAAGTGTGCCAACTTACACATAATAGGGGTTCCAGAGGGAGAAGAGAGAGAAAGGGATTGAAAATGTATTTGAGGAAATTATGGCCAAAAATTTCCCAAACCTAAAGAAGGAAACAGATATCCAGGTACAAGAAGCACAGAGGGTCCCAAACAAGATGAACCCAAACAGACCCACACTAAGAAATATCATCAATAAAATGGAAAAAGTTAAAGGTTAAGAGAGGATTCTAAAAGCAGCAACCCAGTTACAAGGGAACCCCCATAAGACTATCAGCTGATTTCTCTACAGAAAATTTGCAGGCCAGAAGGGAATGTCGTGATACATTCAAAGTCCCGAAAGGGAGGAACCTGCAACCTAGGATTCTCTACCCAGCAAGATTATCATTTAGAATAGGAGAGAGAAAGAATTTCACAGAGAAGAAAAAACTACAAGAATACAGAAATACTTAACCTAACCTAAAGAATTATTGAAAGGTCTTCTCTAAATAGAAAAGAAGCAAGAATCTATAGGAAAGGTAAAATCACAATAGGAAAGGAAAATACATAAAAGGATTGAAGATCACTTAAATAAGCCAGTACATAATCTGTACATTACAAAAAACAATCCAAAAATTTTGTGAAAGTGATTATGACTAAAATTAACAGCAAAAGGGTAAACATGAAGATGTAAGTAGGACATCAAAATCACAAAATGTAGGGGAGGGGAGTAAAAAGTATAGATCTTTTAGAATGTGTTTGAACTTATACGACTGTAAGTCTAAAGCAAATAGATATAGTTTGGGTTAACATAATTGAAAACCAGGATAACCACAAATCAAAAACATACAATAGATACACAAAAACCGAAAAGAAAGGAACTCCACCATAATACAAAAGAAAACCTTCAAACCACAAAAGGAAAAGCAAAAAGAAGAAATGAACAAAGAACTACAAAATCAACTGGAAAACAAGGTTTAAAGTGGCAGTAAGTACATGCCTATCAATAATTACTTTAAATGTTAATGTAGTAAGTGCTCCTATCAAAAGACATAGAGTTGCAGACTGGATAAGAAAAAAGAACCTACAATACAAGATAGAATACAAGAGCCTAAAAGAGACTCACTTCAGGGCTAAAGACACAAAGTGATTGAAAGTGAAGGGATGGAAAAACATTTTTATGCAAATGGAAATGACAAGAAAGTGAGGGTAGCAATACTCATATCAGAGAAAATAGACTTTCAAATAAAGTCTGTAACAAAAGACAATGGCATTATACAATGATAAAGGGATCAATACAAGAAGAGGATATTACACTTGTTAACATATATGCACCCAATGAAAGAGCACCTAAATATAAGAAATACGAACAGACATTAAAGGAGAAATTGACAGGAATACTTTAATAGTAGGAAACTTTTTGCACCCCACTCTCATCAATGGAAAGATCTTCCAGACAGAAAATCAATAAGGCAACAGAGATCCTAAGTGACACAATAGACCATTTGGACTTGCTTAACATCTACAAGACACTACATCCAAGAAAAACAGAATACACATTTTTTTCAAGCTTGCATGGAAAATTCTCTAGGTTAGACTGTATACTAGGCCACAAAACAACCTCAACGTATTAATATTTAAGAGGATAGAAATTACTTCAAGCATCTTTTCTGACCACAACGGTATGAAACTAGAAATCAACCACAGAAAGAAAAATGGGAAACAAGAGCTATCACATGGAGACCAAACAACATGCTCCTAAAAAAACCAGTGGGTCAATGATGAAATCAAAGTGGAAATCAGAAAATACCTTGAGACAAACAACAATAAAAACACAATCTCAAAATCTATGGGATGTAGCAAAAGTTCTTCTAAGAGGGATGTTTATAGCAATACAGGCCTTCCTTAAGAAACAAGAAAAATCTCAAATAAAAAATCCTAACCTACCGCCTAAAAGATTTAGAACAAGAACTAAAAACCCAAAATCAGCAGAAGGAAGGAAATAATAAAGATCAGAGAGGAAATAAGTAAAATAGAGATTAAAATAAATAGAAAAAAATCAATAAGACTAAGAGCCGTTTTTTTGAAAGGATAAACAAAATTGACAAACCTCTGGCCAGGCTCACCAAGAAGAAAAGAGAGAGCACCCAAATAAACAAAATAAGTAATGAAAGAGGAGAATTACAACCAATGCTGTGAAATACAAAATACCAGAAGAAAATATTGTGAACAGTTATATGCCAACAATATGGAAAACCTAGAAGAAACAGACAAGTTTCTAGAAACATACAGCCTGCCAAAACTGAAGAAAAGAAGAAACAGATAATTGGAATAGACCAATCACTAGAAGTGAAATAGAATCTGTAACAAACACTCCCTGCAAACAAAAGTCCAGGACCAGACGGCTTCACTGGGGAATTCTACAAAACATATAAAGAAAACCTTATAACTATCCTATCAAACTATTCAAAAAAATTGAAGAGAGAACAGTCCCAAATTCATTCTATGAATTCACCATCATCCTGATACCAAAACCAGACAAATAACACTACAAAAAAAGAAAATTATAGACCAATATCTTTGATGAATATAGATGCAAAAATCCTCAACAAAATATTAGCAAACCAAAAAAAAAATTTAGGAATATACTTAATCAAGGAGGTAAAAGACCTATATGCTGAAAACTATAAAACATTCTTCTTTTTTTTGAAATTTTATTTATTTTTTTGGCTGCCTTGGGTCTTCATTGCTGCACACAGGCTTTCTGTAGTTGCAGTGCGTGGGGGCTACTCTTCGTTGTGGTGCACAGGCTTCTCATTGTGGTGGCTTCTCTTGTTGCGGAGCATGGGTTATAGATGTGTGGGCTTCAGTAGTTGCAGCACGTGGACTCAGTAGTTGTGGTGCTTGGGCTCATTAGTTGTGACTCAAGGGCTCTAGAGCACAGGCCCAGTAGTTGTGGTGCACAGGCTTAGTTGCTCTGTGGCATGTGGGATCTTCCCAAAGCAGGGATTGAACCCATGTACCCTGCATTGGCAGGTGGACTCCTGACCACTGCACTACCAGGGAAGTCCCTAAAACATTGTTAAAGGAAATTGAAGATGATTCAAAGAAATGGAAAGATATTTTTGATTGGAAGAATTAATATTGTTAAAATGGACATACTACCCAAAGCAATCTACAGTTTTATGTGATCCCTGTGAAAACACACATTACATTTTTCACAGAACTAAACAAGTAATCTTAAAATTTGTGTGGAACCACAAAAGATCCAGAATTGCCAAAGCAATCCTTAGGAAAAAGCACAAAGCAGGAGGCATAACTCTTCCAGACTTCAGACAATACTACAAGGCTACAATAATCAAAACAGCGTGGTATTGGCACAAAAACAGACATATAGATGGGTGAAACAGAATATAGATCCCAGAAATAAACCCACACACCTATAGTCAGTTAATCTACAACAAAGAAGGCAAGAATATACAATGGAGAAAAGACAGTATCTTCAGCAAGTGGTGTTGGGAAACCTGGACAGCTATGAGTGCTTTAATGAAATTAGAACACTCACTCACACCATATACAAAAATAAACTGAAAAAGTTTCAAAGACCTAAATATAAGACATGACACCATAAAACTCCTAGAAGAGAACAGAGACAGAAAATCCTGGCACATAAATCATAGCAGTATTTTCTTGGATAACTCTCCCAAGGCAAAAGAAATAAAAACAAAAATAAACAAATGGGAACTAATTAAATGAAAAGCTTTTGCACAGTGAAGGAAACAATCAACAAAACAAAAAAAGACAAAGTATGAAATGGGAGAAAATATTTGCAAATGATTCAACTGACAAAGGGTTAATATTCAAAATAAACTCATACAACTCAATATCAAAAAAAGAATCAATCCTATTAAAATATAGGCAGAGGATCTCAGTAGTAATTTTTTCCAAAGATGACATACAGATGGCCAACAGGCACATGAAAATATGTCAACATTACTAATTATTAGAGAAATTCAAGTCAAAACCACAGTGAGGTATCACTGTGGAACCAGAAGGCTATCATCAAAATGTCTACAAATAATAAATGGTGGAGATGACGCTGAAAAAATGGAACCCCTCGTGCACTGTTAGTGGGGATGTAAATTGGTACAGCCACTATGGAGAACAGTATGGAGATTCCTTAAAAACCTAAAAATAGAGTTACTACATGGTCCTGTAATCCCACTCCTGGGCATATATTGGAGAAATCTATAATTCTAAAAGGTAGATGCACTCCAATGTTCATAGCAGCACTATTTACAATAGCCAGTACATGGAAACAACCCAAGTGCCCATCAACAGACAGTTGGTTTAAGAAGAAGTGATAAATGGATATATATGTATACACACACAAATATACACACACATATATGTAGTGGAATGTTACTCAGCCATAAAAAGACTGGAATATTGCCATCTGCAGCAACGTGGATAGACTTAACAAATATCATACTAAGTGTAGTTGTTAGAGAAAACAAATAATATATGATTATAACTTATATGTGGGATATAAAGAATAATACAAATGAATCTATGTAGAAAACAAAAACTGACTCACAGACATAGAAAACAAACTTATGGTTATCAAAGAGGTAAGGGAGGGAGGCAGATAAATTAGCAGTATGGGGTTAACAGATATTAAACTAGTATACTTAAAATAGATAAGCAGCAATGATTTACTGTGTAGCATAGGGAACTATATTGAATTTCTTGTGATAATATATAATGGAAAATAATCTGAATATATACATATATAAGTGAATCACTTTGCTGTACACCTGAAACTTACACAATATTGTAAATCAACTATAATTCTCTAAAAACATATTCATCCTTCCAGTCCATGAGCACAGAATATCTTTCCATTTATTTGCATCATCTTCATTTTATTTCATCAGTACTTTATATTTATCAGTGTAGAGCTCTTTCACCTCCCAGGGTAAATTTATTCTTAGGTATTTTATTCTTTTTGATGCAATTTTAAATGAGATTGTTTTCTTAATTGTCTTTCTGATAATTCATTATTAATCTATAGAAATGCAGCGGATTTCTGTATATTGATTTTGTATCCTGCAGTTTTACTGAATTCATTTATTAGTTCACAGTTTTCTTGGTGGAGTCTTTAAGGATTTTTTATATATCGTACTGTCTCATTTACAAATAGTGACTGCTTCACTTGTTGCTTTCCAATTTGGATGCCTTTTATTTTTTATTTTATTTTTAATTTTTTACTTCTTTTACCTAATTGCTGTGGCTAGGAATTCCAATACTATTTTGAATGAAAGTGGAGAGAGGGAGCATCCTTGTCTTGTTCCTGATCTTAGATTTTTTTTTTTTTTTCGCTGTGCTGTGCAGCTTATGGGATCTCAGTTCCTCAACCAGGGATTGAACCCAGGCCACAGCAATGAAAGCCTGGAATCCTAACCAATAGGCCACCAGGGAACTCCCCCTGATCTTAGATTAAAAGCTGTCAGCCTTTTATTATTAAGTATGTATTTTGTGGGCTTGTCATATGTGGTCTTTATTATGTTGAGGTACGTTTCCTCTATATTCAGTTTGGAGGGAATTTTTATCATTAATGGCTCTTGAATTTTATCAAAGGCTTTCTGCACGTTTTGAGATGATAATATGATTTGTATCCTTCATTTTGTTAATATGGTGTATCATGTTGATTTGTGGATATTGAACCATCTTTGCATCCCTGGGATAAATCCCACTTGATCATGATGTATGATCCTTTTTTTAAAATATATAAATTTATTTATTTATTTATTTTTATTCATTTATTTTTGGCTGCATTGGGTCTTCATTGCTGTGTGCGGGCTTTCTCTAGTTGTGACGAGCAGGGGCTACTCTTCGTTGCAGTGCACGGGCTTCTCATTGCAGTGGCTTCTCTTGTGCAGAGCACAGGCTCTAGGCGCACAGGCTTCAGTAGTGTGACACGCGGGCTTCAGTACTTGTGGCTCACGGGCTCCAGAGCACAGGCTCAGCAGTTGTGGCACATGGGCTTAGTTGCTCCGCGGCATGTGGGATTTTCCTAAACCAGGGCTCAAACCCATGTCCCCTGCATTGGCAGGTGGATTCTTAACCACTGCGCCACCAGGGAAGTCCCTGATCCTTTTAATGTATTGTTGAATTTGGCTTGCTAATGTTTTGTGGAGGTTTTTTGCCTCTATGTTTTTCAGGGATATTAGCCTCTGATTTCAGTGTACATATGTATTTTACTAATACATGTTTATTTTATGTACTTATTACATATATATACTTACTATATGTATATACTTTTTGTAGTATTTTTACATTGTTTTGGTATCAGGGTAATACTGGGCTTGTAAAATGAATTTGAAGTGTTCCTTCCTCTTCTGTTTTTGTAAGAGTTTGAGAAGGACAGGTATTAATTCTTTCATGTTTGGTAGAATTCACCAGTGAAGCCATCTGGCTATGGTCTTTGTAGGGAGTTTTTAAATTACTGATTCAATCTCATTACCAGTAATCTGTCTCTTCACATTTTCTATTTCTGCATGATCCAGTCTTAGAAGATTGTATGTTTTTAGGAATTTACCAAATTCTTCTGTGTTGTACAGTTTATTGGCATATAATTTTGTGTGGTTTCTTATGATCTGTTTCATTTCTGTGGTATCAGTTGAAAGGTTTTTTCTTTTATTTCTGATTTTATTTATTTGAATAAAAAATTTAAAAAATATTTTTTTCTTGCTTAGTCTAGCTAAAGGTTTGTCAATTTTGTTTATCTTTTTAAAGAATCAGCTGTTGGTTTCATTGATTTTTTTCTGTTGTCTTCTATTTCTGATCTCTGATCTTTGTTATTTCCTTCCATCTACTCTCTTTGGGCTGTGTTTATTCTTTTCCTAGTTCCATTAGGTGTCAGGCTAGGTTGTTTATTTAAAATTTTTCTTGTTTTTTGAAGTAGGCATTTATTACTCTGAAATTCCCTCTTAGAAATGCTTTTGCTGAATCCCATAAGTTTTGGTATGTTATATTTTTATTTTTCTTTGTTACAGGTATTTTTTTAGTTCACTTTCGATTTCTTTGTTAACCCGTTGGTTGTTTAGTAGTATGTTGTTCAGTCTCTACATATTTGTGACTCTTTCATTTTCCTTTTGTATTTGATTGGTAGTTTCATACCACTTTGGTTGTAAAAGTACTTGATATGATTTCAGTCTCCTTAAATTTGTTTAGATTTGTTTGTGGCCTTACATATGATATGTCATGGAGAGTGTTTCATTTGCACTTGAGAAAAATGTGAATTTTGTTGCCTTTTTATGGAATGTTCTGTATGTATCTGTATACCTTGGACTAGGCCATGTAGTCCAAGGTATCCTTTAAGGCCAATATAGTCTTAATGATTTTCTTTCTGGATGTAAGTGGGTTATTAAATTCCCCCAGTATTGTGTTACTGTCTATTACTTCCTTTAGGTGTGTGAATATCACTTTATATATTTAGTTGCTCCTTTTTTGGGTGCATAAATATTTACAAATGTGATATTCTCTTGTTGAAATGACCACTTTATCGATATTTAATGTCCTTCTTTGTCTTTTATTACAGTCTTTGTTTTAAAATATTTTTTGTGTGATATAAGTATAGTTACCCCAGATTTCTTTTGGTTTCCATTTTCATGGAATATCTTTTACCATCCTTTCAATTCTAATCTATGTCTGTCCTTACATCTGAAGTGAATCTCTTATAGGCAGTATACGTATGAATCTTGCTTTTTTTTTTTTAATCCATTCAGTCACTCTGTGTCTTTTCATTGGAAACTGTAGTCCATTTCCATTTAAAGTAATTATTGATAGGTGTACTTATTTCCATTTTCTAAATTGTTTTGGCTGTTTTGTACTTCCTGTTTCTTTTTTCTTCTTTTGTTCTCTTTCTTTGTGGTTTGATGACTTTCCTTAGGGGGATGCTTAGATTCCTTTCTCATTATCTTTTGTGTATCAGCTACAGGTTTTTGCTTGGTGGTTACCATGAGCCTTACATATAACAATTTATATTTAGAACAGTCTATTTTATGTGGATGACAACTTAACTTTTAATGCATTCTAAAGCTCTGCATTTTTACTCTCCCTCACACATTTTATTTTTGATGTCACATTTTACATCTCTTTATATTTTGTATTCCTTACTAATTATTGTAGTTACAGTTATTTTACTACTTTTGTTTTTTAACCTTTATATTCATTTCATAGATGATAAATATGCTACCTTTACTGTATAGTTACCTTTACTAGTGAGACTCATACTTTCATATGTTTCTTGTTAACTAATTAGCACCCTTTCTTTTCAGCTTAAAAAGGCCTTTTTAACATTTCTTGTAAGGCCAATTTATTGGTGATGAACTTCTTTTAGCTTTTGCTTATCTGGGAAACTATCTCTCCTTCAATTATGAATGATAACTTTGGCAGTTTGAGAATTCTTGGTTGGAAGTTTTTCTCTTTCATCACTTTGGATATATCATGCCACTCCCTTCTGGCCTGCAAAGTTTCTGCTGAAAAATCTGCTGAGAGTCTTATGGAGTTTCTCTTACATGTAACAAATTGTTTTTCTCTTACTGCTTTTAAGATCCTCTTCTTGTCTTTAACTTTTAACATTTTTAATTATAACATGCTGTGTTTTGTGTCTCTTTTGGTTCATCTTACTTGGTAGTCTCTGAGCTTTCTGAATCTGGTTGTCTTTTTTTCGTGAAGTTAGGGAGGTTTTCAGGCATTATTTGTTCAATGAAGTTTTCTGCTCCTTTCTCTCCTCTCCTTCTGGGACTCTTATAATGTGAATGTTAGTTCACTTGCTGTTGTCTTGTAAGTCCTTTAATTTCATTTAAAAAAATTCTTTCCTCGTTTTTCTGCTCTGTCTGGGTGGGTTCCATTGCTCTGTCTTCCAACTCGCTGATTCATTCTTCTACTTCATCCAGTCTGCTATTGAACCCCTCTAGTGTATTTTTCAGTTCAGCTATTGTTTTCCTCATCTCTGTTAGATACTTTCTGATGTTTTCTGTCTTTGTTGAAATTCTCACTGTGTTCATCCATTGTTTTCCCAAGTTAGGTGAGCAATTTTGTGATCATTACTTTTTAACTCTTTATCAGGTCAATTATTTATGTCCGTTTCATTAAGGTTTTTTTTTTCTTTTTTATGAGGTTTTATGTTATTCTCTGTCTGGAAACATATTACTCAGTTTCTTTCTTTTCTTTCTTTCTTTTTTTTTTTTTTCTTCACCCTCTGTGTTGGTTTCTGTGTATTAAATGAAGCAACTAGGGCTTCCCTGGTGGTGCAGTGGTTGAGAGTCCACCTGCCGATGCAGGGGACATGGGTTCGTGCCCCGGTCCGGGAAGATCCCACATGACGCGGAGTGGCTGGGCCCGTGAGCCATGGCTGCTAAGCCTGCACGTCTGGAGCCTGTGCTCCGCAACGAGAGAGGCCACAACAGTGAGAGGCCCGCGTACCACAAAATAAATAAATGAAGCAACTACTTCTCTCAGTCTCGAATACAGTATTTGTCCTTGTATAGGAGATGAACCTTATTTATCATTCATCCCTGCTGTAGCTCTTGGTTGTTTTTCAAACCTTTGTGATTGTCCAAGCAGCCTATTTTATTTTTAGTAGCTCCTGGTAATTGAGGGTGTGCCAAGACCAGTCAGTGTCCCAAAGGGGAAGATCTCAGTCAGCATGTAGATTCAGGTTGATTGGGAGGCAGATGCTCAGGCCATGGCTTTTAAAGAGTGCAAATATATAGTCATGTGGGTCTGCAAGTGTAAGCTCTGAGGGCTCTCTGAGGGTGATCTGGTAGTGTCACCTGGGTAGCAGTCACAAAAATCAGGGCTTCAGACAAGTGTACTAACTCCTTTCTGGGAGATATTGATGAGCTTAGCGAGGCAGAGGTAGAGTACAAAAATGTTGTTCCCCATTCTGCTATCCCTGAGCATACCGCCATAGCTTCTAGTTGTGTGCCAAGGCTGAAGCCTGCCCCTATGGCTGAACCTCCATGACTAGCAAGGAGGCTTCTTTCACAGAAAGACTAGCGGTGTGTTTTAGTCTGCTATCTGTGTTGTGCTCTGGGGTGGTAGCCTGCCAAGTCCTGTCTTTCTGATTGTTTCAGTCCTGTGGGACCTAGGAACATAAGCCCTCCTGGCCACCAGAACCAGGTGATCAAGGGGTATCTCATAGGCAGCAGCCATAAAAACCAAGGCACCAGTCATAAAAACAGGGGAACCAGGTATGTATAAGAGCTCCCCTTGGAGAGATTCTGGTGCTCTGGAGTGCTGCAGAGGGAGAATGTAAAGTTAGTAACCTCCCTCCAAGGTCTCAGGAAAGGTTTACAGTCAGACCTTAGATGTGTGTTTAATTAGAAGCCTACCCCTCATGTTGCTGCTGTGGTGGCACGGTAATAGTCCTCTTTCACAGAAAGATGAGCTCTTGAGTCTGTTGCCTCTTCCTGTGCCCTGGGGGTGGTAGCTGTTTAAGAACTCTTTCTATGTTGGTTACAGTCATGTGGGACCTGTGAGCTAAGCCCCACTGGCCACCAGAGCCAGGTGTCATAGATGTGTTTGTTCCCTGGCTGCAGCCACAAAAATCAGTGTGTCGGACTAGTGCATAAGCTCCTTTCTGTAAGATGCTGATGAGCTGGAGTGAGAGAGAAGGAGAGTGCAAAGATTGCATTCATCAGCCTTTGTTCACTGACAGCCCCTCTGTAGGCCCTATAAGTGTGCCAAACCAGAAACCAGCCCCTCAGGCCAAAGCTTCTGGACAGGCAGATAGGCTTATTTGTGAGAAAGATTAGGGTGTGTTTTAGCCTGCTATCTGTGCAGGGCACTGAGAGTGGCCGTCTGCCAAGAACTGTCTCTCCAATTGTTACAATCCCAGGGGACCAAGGGACAAAAGCCCACTGTCCTCCAGAGCCAGGAGCTTCAGGAAATCAAGGGGCATCCCCTGGGTGGCAGCTGCCAAAAACAGGTCATGGGTGAAAACAGGCTCCAGATACGTGTAGAAGTTTCCCTCTGGGAAATACTGGAGCTCTGGAGCATGGCAGAGGGGGAGTACAAAGATGGCACCTGCTGAGGAAAGGAAAAGAATGGAAAATAAAAGAAACAAAATAAAAAGATGGTACCCACTGGCTTTAGCAAGGCAGATGAGAGTGTGCAAGATGGCACCCACTGGCTGGAGCATAAAGATGGCACCTGGGGGAAAGGGAAAATAAAGTGTTGTGGTGGGGAGATGGTGCCTGCCAGGTTTAGCAAGGCAGAGAGAGAGCAGGACAATGGCTCCCACCAGCCCGCATATCCATAGAGTATCCCAGGAGGCCCCTGCCCCTCAGACCAACACTTTATTTAAAAGTCGAAAATGAGTCTCTTTCGTAAAAAGTCTGGTCACTTTTCAGAGGGCCGCTTCTCCACTGGAACCTGGGTGGATGCGTCTGTGCACTGGCCCTTTAGGAGCCATTCCTCAGTTCATCCCAGCCTCGTTGGTCTCATGGGTGTGAGTCCTGCTGGTCTTCAAAGCTAGATGTTTTGGGGGCTCATCTCTCAGGTGCCCATATTAAAAGTTGGGGTGCTGGATGTTGTTTGCCTCTCATTTGCCTGATGTGAAGCAGTTGCTCTGCCAGTGTTTAGGTTTTTTTTCAGAGGAAATTGTTCCATAAATAGCTGTAGATTTGGTGTGTCTGTGAGAAGAGGTGAGTTCAGAGTCTTCTTAGGTTGCCATCTTGAACTGGAACTTCTGCTTTCCGTTCTTGGAGAACATCTCAAATTGATGTTCCACACTGGTTCAAATTTCACACATACTTATCTCTATTATTTACTGCCTCCAATATGGTGTTTACTTATGTAATTATATATTCTGCTATTAAATTTTTAGCATTCTTGCAACCCTTCTGTACCCTACCTATTTCGCTGTTTAATTCTATTCTTTTGTCTTTTTACTTAAACCAATTCCCTCCACCTTGCTCTCTTCTTGCATTTTAGGTAAGGCCCAACCCCATATTGAAGAACAGCTTAAACAGTTTTTGAAGGGTGTGTTCATTTATTATTTTGCCACTTTAATATTTTCTTTAATAGTTCCTTCTATTTTACTCCTCAACTCATTATATCTATTGGATGAATATTTCTATAGGTAACTTCTAGCCCTGAGCTTATCTTACTCTGTATATATTTCTTAAGTATTTTATCTGTTCCTACAGCAATTCACAGATTTTAGCTCCCGCTTAGGTCCACACTGTTGTTGTCCTTAGATGTCACTTAGAGCTAAATATGACAAAGCACCACTTACGTTGCTGTCTGCTAAATTCACTGCCTTGATGAGAAGGTATTGATTTCTTATTAACCTTTGTGCATTCCATTTGTCAGGTGTAAAAGCATACTGCTTCTGCTTTTGTAGCATTTCATACAGCTGTCTTTCTCTTATAACCTTGAAACTCTATTGTAAGAAATTTCTTACATATCTAGTAATTTCTATATTTGCTCTCTCTCTCCATAAAGAAATTTTTTCCTTCTCTGTTATTTTCCTTCCTTGGTTACATCTGTGTGTTCCAGGAACACTTCTTTTTTCACCTTATCTGAATGCTGGAATGTTATACTGTTACTTAAAATGATTTTGTACTATAAGGGTGCTAAACCAGTATCAAGAGTGTTGTATATGGCTACATAGGGATGTGTTTTGTTTGGCTGTTTTCATTGGCCTATAGTGTATTGTACCTTAGTTGTTATGTAAGCAGCTTTCTACCTTATATCTTATGCTCAGTCAGCTTCTATATTTATGGTACCTGCCTAGCTTATGTAAGAAGTTTGAAACTCCTTAATGGAAAAGAATAGTTAGAATGAAAATATTTGCAGTATAATGAGTTAAAGTTACCTTTAAAGACTTATGGAAAAAACACTGCAAGTTATAACCAAATTTTAATAGTGGTTATCTACGGATGGTGTGCTTAAAGGGGATTTTTAATTACCTTACTTCTTGTAGTTCCAAATTTTCCCTAATAAATAATATATTTAGTATAAAACCAATCTATTAAGACTAACTTAAAAGGATATGGTTTTGTGTATGCATCCTATAGTATTAAGCGACAACCGTTAAGCCCAGGTCTGTGCTTGACACGTAGACCAATTATAGTTCAGAAGGTACATGAGATATGAACATTCCATTAAAGGGCTTGTAGTCCTGCTTTGAGAAACAATGTGATACAGGCTCTACTGAGATGTTACCAGTAAAAAAGGACATTGGCAGATCAATAGAATATTCTCAAGTAATAAAAACGGAAGGGGGCATTTAGGTTGTGAGAGACTTTACTGAGTTGAAATGATGGTGATATGTTTGTAATGCCTCGTTAGGAGGTTTTTTAACGCTGTAGAACGTGAACTTTGGTAGTTATCCCCATAGATAGAATCTTTCTCATAACCTGACGCTTCTGTTACAGGCACTTGGTGTTGTATATATTTTCATCACTTTGCGGCCTACTGCTCTTTGAAGTTGCCCAGCAGTTTTTATGTGCCTTAAGCCTTATTTTTCAGAAAAGAAACAAAAACAAAAACTGGATTCTAAAGTGGTAAATGTAGATCTACATTTACCAGATTATGTAGTATCTACATAATCTGGTAAATGTAGATACTTGATTTTAGAAGAGTGCAGACATACCAGTCCTGGGCAGGACAGCCGAACTGAAACAACTACAGTGAGGGATACTGTTTGTTTGGACAGATTATTTTTATTTAAAATTTTTCTTTAGAGATCATAGAGCAGTAATTTACAAAATGAAATTAGGACCTCATAATCATTCTTGTTCAAGAAGCATTATTATTAAAAGGTAGCTTCATGTGCTTCTAAGAAGCTAATTAGTTGCTGCCTGGCTTATCATGCTGAGAGGCTGCTGTGATTCATGGGAATTTACCCATCACAACAGGATTTTCTAATGCTATTTGGTTATGAAATTATTTATACTTCTGACTCAGGGCTTTAAAAAGGCTTCCAGCAGATTCTGAAAGCCAACTTTTGAGCTCAAGAGCATTTTGTGCCATTTATGGTGAATCAGCTTGGCAGTATAAGAATGGTTGAATTGGGTTGCGCTGTAGTACCTGAGAGACAGTGTTCTGGTGAGGCTCCTCAAGCTAAACATGATAATGAGTTTTCATTGATGTAGACCTCTTTATTTTCTTAGAAATCAAACTTTTAAAAAATATTCAGAAACAATACCAACACAGGTTTTTGTGGTTGTATTTACTCTAATAAGCTATTAACAAGAACTTGTACCACTACATTCTTTATGTTAATTTCAATTCATGAGTTTAGTATGGATAATTAAGAATTTGTTCTTTCTTTATGAGATATTTATTTTATTTAATTAGTGATTTGAATAGGGCAGAAATCAAAAGCTCTTTATAGAATACTCCTAAACTTTAAATATCATTAATTACATCCATTTGTGAAGCACTTAGTTCTTAATTTGCAGGATCTCATACAATATTACTTAACTGTCCTTCATAAGAAGGACAGTTGTTGTTTCCCCAAAGTGGAAAGGAGATTTTGGGGTGACATAGCCTTAATGTTGAAGGTTTTTCCAGAGTAGACATCATGTTTAGAAATCCACAAATGATGGCTCGCCAGGTTGTTTTATTGACAGCAGAGTGAGTTAACAAGGCCTGTGCTTAACATTTGCATATTGGACAAATGTGAGTAGTGAACATGAAGCCTACTACTACTCTTCCTGATCATTGGCATTCTTTTATAGTTCTCCATTTTCATAAGGCAGTTTTATGAAAGGAGACTTTAAACTCGTCTAGCTTGAAATTATACAGTAATCACATTCAGTTCTCATTTTTCTTACTAATTCATCTGAGCTCTTTAACATGACACCTGCTGGCAGTAAGTCACATAGCAGGTAGTAGGAGCAGGGAAGAGATCAGACTCTTCTGCCTTTCGAAGTTCATACGTGCTCACTAAGGTAATAGGGCCAAAAGTAAAATGTTCCTGAGAAATTTCCAAAGGGTCACATTTGAAATAGAGGCATGGCAGTCTGTCTTCCAGTGACACATTACAAAGATTAGGGGATGTGAGTCTATGAGATCCACTTTGATGTTAACTTGCTATGGGACTTTATGAAAACTTCTTATTGTCTGCCTCTGAGGCTGGGGTTCTTTACCTTTCCTAAGGGGATAGTGAATGATACCTGTCCCACCTACCTATTGAAAGGATGACCTTACATGAAATACAAAATGGTAACATAAAAAGATTGTAGAAAATAATATAGTATTCAAGGGTAAGGTAGATGCTTGCTGGTCACTTCTTTTCTTTCTTCCTTCTTAAATATTGGAATTTTTCAGGACTCAGTTCTAGGCATTCTTCTTGGGTTCCATTTCTGGGAAATCTCATCCTTCCCATGGTTTCCGTTATATGTACCATCCACACAGAACCATCTTTTGAGCTCCAGGTATTTGTATAACTCCCAGACTCCACTGGGCCCAGTCCAGTCTCAGTTTGGAATTGCATTTAAAGAAATACAGTCCAGCAACTAAAAGTAATTAAATAGTAATACTACTCCTTACTTGAGTCTCAAAGAATATAATAGCATGGAGGTTATAATTCAGCAATATTTCAAAAAATCTTTTATCCACTCCCACCCGCACTCCAACCTCAGTCAGTCCCTGAGTTATGGGCTCCCATTTTTCCATACTGAGCCTGAGACTCTCACTCACAACTCCCTGCAGTCTGTTTTCATTTGAACTTCTCACAAACCAGATCTTTGGCCCATGTTTTCTTCATCCTTTTTTGCCTAGCATTATAACAGCCCAAGAACTAGGTGACAAACACCAGATTCTCGCTTGAGGATGAGAGAGGAAGGAAAGGTTAGTTAGTTTGGCAAAGGCTCCTATTTGGGTAGGAGAAAAGAGGAGGCTGGGAACATTTACATGTAAATAATCTATATTCCCAGCGTACTTGTGGAGTGTTCTACTTGTTCTCTACTTGTATATTTCACAGAGCACCTCTGACTCAGCCTGTCTAAAACTTGACCTTACTATCTTCCATACAAATTTGCTTCTCCTCTAATATCTTCATGCAAAGTATCTATCGTGCTTCTCGTTGCTTATTCCGGACATCTGAACGTCATCCTCAAATTTTTCCTCTCCTTCACAGTTCCATTCACGTTCTCTTCAGCCTCGATACTGAATACATACTTCTAGAGTCTCTCCATTTTACTCCATATCTGCTGCTGCCACTGAACTCCTTGTTCCCCAGCAATCCATTTTCCGTACTCCAACCAGAATGATCCTTTAAAAACATGAATCTGATCATGCCTTTTCCTCCTTTACACTGTTCAAAGGTTTCTGAGTACTAAGCCCTTAATAATGGCCTCTAAGATCCTGTATACTCCGGTTGGTCTCTGCTTATGTCTCTAAAAATAGTCCCTTCCTCAACAGGATGCATTTCTTCCTGCCTCAAGGCCTTTGTTTAAGCTGGTCTGGTTGTCTAAAGTATCTTTCACCCTCCTCACCCTCCACCCTGCCCCCCAACCTCCTCATCCAAGGTTTCTCTGGCTCCTCAGGCTGGGCCCGTCCCTTTGATGAGACCCATTGCTCTTGAAATCGAATTACTTGTTCCCACACATTTTGCACAGTAGATCCTAAGCTCCACGAGGGATGAAGTGCTCTCTCCTGTAGCACTTCATCCCTCGTGGTTAGCACAGTGCCCAGCTCAGATCAAGTATTAGTTGAGCACTTGCTGATTAAAGGATACTTCTTCCATGATTTGGGCTTTGTCTGTCTCTCATCTCCATATATATTCTGCTTCACACTCTATTTACCCCTGAGAAAATTGATTTCATATTTTTTAAGCCCGTGCTCTTCTTTGCAGAATTGTCTTCCCAGTCCTTCCTAGCTACCACTTAATCATTGTCAGCACCTCAAAATAGAAACCAATGTGTAGCTGCACTGTGTCCCTTACCATGGTATTTTGAAATTATTTGATTGCATGTTTTTGTGAGTAGGGCTGTATGTGGCTTCCTTTATAGCAGGGGCAGTATTTTTGTTTACTTCTCATCTTGATAATCCCAGCACCTAACAAGGTCACACTGAATCAAAAAAGTTGGCATACTCATAAGTAGAGGTATTGTAATAATAAAAATAACTGCTGACATTATTGATTATTTTCTGTGTGCTAGGCACAATTTTAAGTTCTTTCACACTACTAACTTATTGAATCATCTCAACTCCTATGAAGGAGTTACTTTTATTCTTCAAATTTATAAATGAACTAGAGACCCAGAAAGGTTAAATAAGTTGTCCAGACTTAGCCAGCTTGTAAGTGGCAAGGCTGGAATTTAAACCCACTGTTTGCGGAGCCTACCCACCTCTGTGGGACAGTCACTGTAGTCATAGTGCTTTCAAAATTGAGTTCTGGAATCTTTGATTCAAATTCTGTTTCTACTTACCTGTATGACCTGGGGTAAGGTCCTTCTCTGTAAAGTGGGGATAATTATATGTCCTTTATAGGGATGTTCTGACGATTAAATAAAATAATCAGTCCATCTGTAATATCTAATGGGATGTAGGCAGTTGTAACAGCATTAAGTCAGTGTGAGCACTTGGACAGATCTTTTGGGATTCTTTCCAACTCTAAATCCAGTGAGTTTTTATAGTATTTTAGTCTTCCATTTGCCATTTACTTTTCAATGTTCTGGTATTTATTCTTAATAATCAACATTTATAAGGGCCTGAGGACATCTCTGCGTTTGCTATCAAGTGAAATCTAAGGGCTTTGTGAAAAGCTTGTGCTGCCTAAAACTACAGTGCTGATTTCCCATGCTCAAGTCCCCTGCTAGGTGGCTGAGTAAAAATCTCTGGCTAAAGAGAGCAGCTGAATTACAGCCAGACCAAAGCAGAAAAAGAAATCTAATCAGTTACTGTTACCTGATTTTGAAAGTTTATTGAGATGTTCTAATCATAAAAGAACTAAAAAGAATATACAGTTAACAGGTCAACATTTGCAGCTAATGTTTCCTCTTTCCAAGTTAAATAAAAGTCGATTTAGAGTAGTCTGTGCTATTAAATTGATTAGCAGTCAGATGGAAACTTTCAGCAGTTTAGGTGATGATTCATTTATAACGACTATTCATAGTTTGTCTACTAATATTTGCTTATTATTTTATGAAACTCATAAAATCATATGATTTTTTTCACCATCACCATATACCGACAAGCACTACAGTAGCAAATAACATTGGTAGAAAATACAGAGTATATAGTTCTGAGACTTAATGGTCTGACTTGTGTACAAACTCAATAAATGCTTACCAGTAGTTTTACAACAATACAGTGAATATTCCAGAAGTAGATATATGTACTATTTAAATAAATCTTCTTGATCTGTTTATTTGTTCTACCTTTGAACAAAGCAAACAAATACATAGCAAAAAAATATCTAAAATAGATGAAATTGGAGATGATTGTGGCATCAGGAAGGAGTTTAGTTCACAGAATAAGTACCATGAAGTCCAAAACACTTGGTAGAGGTGTGCCTCTCTGACTTCTACATAAAAAGGGAGATAAAAGATGGCTATGTGATTTATAGTGCCCATAAACAAACAGAAGTCAGTTATTGAGAAACACAACTATTGCAGCTGCTGAGACTAGAGAGGAGTTTCTCCTTTGTCGGAATGTGGTAAATGGCAACTTTTCAGCCCTTGTACAGAAAACACAGCCACAGGATTTCTTAGTGCTGATACCTTCAATAGCAGCAGGCTATTTATTTTATTTTATTTTATTATTATTTCTTTTTGCGGTACGCGGGCCTCTCACTGTTGTGGCCTCTCGCATTGTGGAGCACAGGCTCCGGACGCGCAGGCTCGGCGGCCATGGCTCATGGACCCAGCCGCTCCATGGCATGTGGGATCTTTCCGGACCGGGGCACGAACCCGTGTCCCCTGCATTGGCAGGCGGACTCTCAACCACTGCGCCACCGGGGAAGCCCAGCAGCAGGCTATTTTTTGACATCGTAAAGATCAATTCATTAAAAACAATTCTACATGGGTCTATTATGCAACCCATTGATGTTCTTGCTTAAACTGGGTATCTGTTTATAGTATCTACAAATATAAAAAGATTTAATTACTTTAGATAATCCTTTTTTTCACTATGCTTTTGCTGACTGTTGATTAGATGTTAGATTTATGTTAAATAACCAGACATATCTGGAAACTGGAAGTGCCACTGGGAAGTGAGCTAGATATGGCCAGCAGGGCAAAGATTTTCTCTTAAGAAATAATTTAGAATTGGCTCAAAGTTGTATACCATAGAACTGTAATTTTTTAAATATGTGGTGAGCATCAGGATCACTTGTAGGATTTTTAAAAGACAGGCTCATCTCCCACCTCTGTAGTTTTCTACTTAATATATTTGGGTGGGTGAGGTGAATGCATCTGCATTTTATTTTTATTTATTTATTTATTTATTTTAAAACATCTTTATTGGAGTATAATTGCTTTACAATGGTGTGTTACTTTCTGCTGCATAACAAAGTGAATCAACTATCCGTATACATA
This sequence comes from Neophocaena asiaeorientalis asiaeorientalis, assembly GCF_003031525.2. NCBI lineage: Eukaryota > Metazoa > Chordata > Mammalia > Artiodactyla > Phocoenidae > Neophocaena > Neophocaena asiaeorientalis. Next base: position 860,041 of record NW_020173730.1, on the reverse strand, counting down.
TATCCCCATATCTCCTCCCTCTTGTGTCTCCCTCCCTCCCACCCTCCCTATCCCACCCATCTAGGTGGACACAAAGCACCGAGTTGATCTCCCTGTGCTATTCAGCTGCTTCCTGCTAACGATCTATTTTACATTTCTATATAATTTGTAGTGCATATATGTCCATGCCACTCTCTCTCTTCCTCCCAGCTTACCCTTCCCTCTCCCCGGGTCCTCAAGTCCATTCTCTACGTCTATGTCTTTATTCCTGTCATGCCCCTAGCTTCTTCAGAACGATTTTTTTTTTTTAAATTCCATATATATGTATTAGCATATGGTATTTGTTTTTCTATTTCTGACTTACTTCATTCTGTATGAGTCTCTAGGTCCATCCATGTCTCTACAACTGACCCAATTTCATTCCTTTTTATGGCTGAGTAATATTCCATTGTATATATGTGCCACATCTTCTTTATCCATTCATCTGTCGATGGACACTTAGGTTGCTTCCATGTCCTGGCTATTGTAAATAGTGCTGCAATGAACATTATGGTAAATGACTCTTTTTCAGTTATGATTTTCTCAGGGCATATGCCCGGTAGTGCGATTGCTGGGTCGTATGCTAGTTCTATTTTTCATTTCTTAAGGAACCTGCATACTGTTCTCCATAGTGGCTGTATCAATTTACAGTCCCACCAACAGTGCAAAAGGGTTCCCTTTTCACCACACCCTCTCCAGCATTTATTGTTTGTAGGATTTTTTGATGATGGCCATTCTGACTGGTGTGAGGTGATACCTCATTGTAGTTTTGATTGGCATTTCTCTAATGATTAGTGATGTTGAGCATCCTTTCATGTGTTTGTTGGCAATCTGTATATCTTCTTTGGAGAAATGTCTATTTAGGTCTTCTGCCCATTTTTGGATTGGGTTGTTTGTTTTTTTGATATTGAGCTGCATGAGCTGCTTGTATATTTTGGAGATTAACCCTTTGTTACTTGCTTCATTTGCAAATATTTTCTCCCATTCTGAGGGTTGTCTTTTCATCTTGTTTACAGTTTCCTTTGCTGTGCAAAAGCTTTTAAGTTTCATTAGGTCCCATTTGTTTATTTTTGTTTTTATTTCCATTTCTCTAGGAGGTGGGTCAAAAAGGATCTTGCTATGATTTATGTCATAGAGTGTTCTGTCTATGTTTTCCTCTAAGAGTTTTATAGTGTCTGGTCTTACATTTAGGTCTTTAATCCATTTTGAGTTTACTTTTGTGAATGGTGTTAAGGAGTGTTCTAATTTCATTCTTTTACATGTAGCTGTCCAGTTTTCCCAGCACCACTTATTGAAGAGGCTGTCTTTTCTCCATTGTATACTCTTGCCTCCTTTATCAAAGATAAGATGTCCATATGTGTGTGGGTTTTGTCTCTGGGCTTTCTATCTTGTTCCATTGATCTATATTTCTTTTTTTGTGCCAGTACCATACTGTCTTGATTACTGTAGCTTTTTAATATAGTCTGAAGTCAGGGAGCCTGAATCCACCAGCTCCGTTTTTCTTTCGCAAGATTGCTTTGGCCATTTGGGCTGTTTTGTGTTTCCATACAAATTGTGAATTTTTTTTGTTCTAGTTCTGTGAAAAATGCCATTGGTAGTTTGATAGGGATTGCATTGAATCTGTAGCATCTTCATTTTTAAAAAAAGACACACAAGTGATTCTAGTGATCCGTGAAGTTTGAGAATTGCCACCATAGATTATGCTGTATTAATTTTATATAGAAAAAAGTTTAAAGCGTATATAACCAAATACACGTTATCCACAAAACCATCTGTTTTATGGTTAAGATCATCTGTTTTTGAAGACTGTAAATTCCCAAGTTACTATTCATTGTAAGCTGTTTCTGAAATGTACATCTAGCCAGTTGAGTAAGGTGATTTAATGTATAGACATCTAATTAGTAAACCAATTAAGAGTTTTGGCATGTCTACTGGAAATGATGACTTTGAATAGTTAAATATGTATTTTGGGATAATTTTTTATTCTTGCCATTGTCTGATTACATTTCCATATGGACCAACAATATTTCAATAATTATATTCTATCTAGAGAGCATTTTCCTATTTTTAGTTTTCAAAAAGTTATAAAGCATACTGACATACATTCTAAAGTTATCTGAGATCTCTAGGGGTACTTTCGTTTGTAGGCTTTCAAGTGATGATATGAAAAATGATACTCAGAGATTGGTATCTCACATCTTATCTGCAGTAGTCACTACTTATAAACAAAATCTTTAAATATGTGGTAAACCTTTGTTTAAAGTAGAAAACTAAGCCCGTATATGTGTGTGTATGTCTTAATCTGTCTTAATATCTATGACAACAGAAATCTTGGATAAATGTCTAATGTTTACTTTTTATTGTTCCTTTATAGGCATTGCTTCTATGACAGTGCCAGTGTACATCGCTGAGGTCTCACCCCCCAATTTAAGAGGTCGATTAGTCACCATTAATACCCTCTTCATCACGGGAGGGCAGTTCTTTGCAAGTGTTGTCGATGGAGCCTTCAGTTATCTCCAGAAAGATGGATGGAGGTCTGTAAATAGTTCTTACATTTAATTTTCAAATAGATTATGAGTATTTAGGGTATGGAAGAAAAATTGAGAAATGATAGAAAAAATATAGGGTATTTTGAATCATTATAGCTAGTTTATATGATGGCGTTCAGCAAAATTGAAAGTGGACAAGAAGCTGATATTTATTTTTAATGATAGACAAGGAACCTACCATTAAGAATTGATATTTACAGGGTGTTTTAGCATTTAGGTGACGTTACTCACAATGTGTGATATATTTTGCAATATTTGTTTAAAAATGAATGCAGCAATAAATATGCATGGAGTTTTTGAATTGTATCAGTGATTGACAAGCTGTTTATAAACTGCAGATATAACTAACATCCTTTTGGGATTTAGGTAGCTACATTCTAATCTGAATGAAAGAAAACTCAGTCTTTAAAGGTACAGGTTTAGTTATATAAAAAGATGTTATATATGTAAAACTTAAATACACAAATTATTTATGATCATTATTTGGCTTACTTTGAATCAAAAGAGATGAGAAAAATGTTTTAAAAACTGCTTTAAAATATTTTCAAACCTAATATTGTAAAACAAGCTGATCTTATATTAAAGCTTAAAGATATTATGGCCTCTGGATTTTGATATACTTCATGGTATTCAAAACAACAGATTCATGTAACCCTTCCAGGGTTTTAAATTTTAATAAAATTTCCCTATACTCTGTATAGGTGCTGGAGAGAAAATATTCCACAAGACAGACTTCTGGTGTGTTAGCATGGTGCTTAAACTATTGAAGTTAATTCTTAACAGCTGAAGAAAAAGGGTCTGCTGCTATGTGGATGTAGGGAATTAAACTTACATATGTAAGCAGCACAATTAATCGAAGCTATTGAAGACTTAGGCTGATGAAGTTTTGTTAAGTCATGTGAGAAAACTCACTGAAGGCAGTTAGGGTGTATGTTTGTCCGGACCATTAAAGAGAGGACACATTTCTTTAAAATATTAGCTGTGTCTGCACATGTTGCTAAACCACTTTCTACCTCTGAAGGAATGAATCTCCGAAAAAGTGAGAAATTACTGAAAAATTGAAGAGGCAAGAACTTCATCTTTCTTTTCCACTCTGTAGAAGAACAGAAAGTGGGAGATGATAGCTTGTTACCAGCGTGACCTGGTATTTTGAGTTTTTACTGGAAGCTCAATGGAAGTCAGTTAATCTTTCAGCCCCACATAGCTTTAAGATCTAAATTATCTATTTACATTTTGTTAAGGAATTTTATTAATGTAACCAATATAGAAATATATATCTGCTTTTATTAAAAATCTGTTTTTAAATGAAAACATATAAATTACATGAGTCATGTTTTTAATCCAAGTATCACAATTTATTTTTATGTATTTATTTTATTAATTGTAAAAATTAAGCAATTTATTTAAACTAAAAAGAGAGTTTACCCATTTCCCCCATCCCCCACCCACCACGTCTGGAAACCCCTAGTCTGTTCTCTGTATATATGAGCTTGGGTTTTTGTTTATTTGCTTTTTTATTTTGCTTTTTTTCCTTAGATTCCACATATAAGAAAGCTCATACAGTGTTTGTCTTTATCTGTCTTATTTCATGTAGCATAGTGCCCTCAAGGTCCATCCATGTTGCAAATGGCAAGATCTCACTCTTTTTTATGACTGAATAATATTCCATTGTGTGTATATATACCACATTTCCTTTATCAATTCATCCATCAATGTTGGACAATTAGGTTGTTTCCAAATCTTGGCTATTGTAAATAATGCTGCAATGAACATGGGAATACAGATATACGTATCTTTTTGAATTAGTGTTTTCATTTTCTTCAGATAAATATGTAGAAGTAAAATTGCTGGATCTTACGGTAGTTCTATTTTTAATTTTTTGAGCAACCTCCATACTGTTTTCCACAGTGGCTGCACCATTTTACAATCCCACCAACAATGCACAAGGGTTCCCTTTTCTCTACATCCTCACCAACATTTGTTATCTCTTGTCTTTTTGATGACAGCCATCCTAACAGGTGTGAGGTGATAGCTCATTGTGGTTTTGATTTGCATTTTCTTGATGATTAGTGATTTTGAGCATCTTTTCATGTACCTGTTGGCCATCAGAATGTCTTCTTTGGAAAAAATGTCTATTCAGATGCTCTGCTCATTTTTTAATCAGATTGTTTGCGTTTTTGCTATTGAGTTTATATGAAATCTTTATATACTTTGGATATTAACCCCTTATCAAATATGTGATTTGCAAATATTTTCTCCCATTCAGTAGGTTGCCTTTTCATTTTGTTGATGGTTTCCTTTGTTGTGCAAAAGTTTTTAGTATGATATAGTCCCGCTTATTTATTTTTGCTTTTGTTGCTTTTACTTTTGTTCTCAGATTCAAAATTTATCTCCAAGACCTATCTCAAGGAGTTTACTGCCTATGTTTTCTTCTAGGAGTGTTATGATTTCAGGTCTTCTGTTCAAGTTTTTAATCCATTTTGAGTTAAGTTTGTGTATGGTGTAAGATTTATTCTTTTGCTTGTGGCTGTCCAGTTTTCCCAACACCACTTAAATATAGCAATTTAGGTACCTTTTCTCAGTACTGGGTTAAGAAAGAAAGAAAGATACAGTAGTGAAAATAATTTATGAATGTAGTATCCCTGTGCAGAAGTGGAGGTCTTAGGATAGGCATTAGAACACTTTTGAGAGGCAGGGTGACGTAGTGATAGACAGAGCTGGATTTAAATCTGTTTTCAGTGAGTAATTAGCTACAAGCTTTGGACAAGTTACTTAGTTCCCCTGAAATTCACTTTTGTCATTGTAAAAAATGCGACCAAAGATGCTTATCTTGTAAGGGTATTGTGGGATCTAAATTAATTATTGTATATAAAGTACTCAGCACAGTGTTTGGCACATGGCAAATACTCAATAAATGATGAATCACGTTATTATTTACTATTCTGATGAATGCATAGAAGATGGGTACTACTAGAGGTAAATTGTAAGGGAGGTTGAAGGAAACACATTCTAAGACCTCTGGTTTCTTAACCAGTAAAGTTGTGGCTTGGAGGTGCTAGGGCAGAGGCCTAGAGAAAAAAAATGTTAAATGCTTATATCTACCATAGAAAGTACAAGAAGGAAAAGACTAAAGACAAAAATGATTTTCTAAATAACCATGAGATCCCAGCTGATGTTGGAGGCAGAAAGTTGCAGTAAAGTGAAGTAGCACACCTGTGTGAATTTTTCCCATAATATTGGAGAACCCAGGGGTGAAAAAATAAAATAAGAGGATGGAAAACAGACTTGGGCTAGTATTCAGACCAGTGCATTAACATATCAGATCACTTTGAATCCACTTAGTTTTTGTAAAAATACATGTTTATTTGTGTATACATGCAAATATATCTACTTTTCTTCTTACAAGTGAATTTTCTGTGTACTATTTTCTTCTATTTTTCAGCATCCTTAGCTATGTGTTTACCTCATCTGATTCCTGGACTCATAGGAATGTGGTTACAAGCAAGTGAAAATTGGAGTATTACCTAAGCATCAACATTAGAATTATCAGCAATTATAACTTACTCATGATTATAACAAGATAATTCATCATTTTGTGGCCATGTATTCCAAAAGTTCTAAGGAAATGTGGTTTTAAATATTTCATATAAAATTTCTTTCTCGGGCTTCCCTGGTGGCCTAGTGGTTGAGAGTCCGCCTGCGGATGCCAGGGGACGCGGGTTCGTGACCCGGTCCGGGAAGATCCCACATGCCGCGGAGCGGCTGGG
>NW_020173730.1:764347-853539 GCF_003031525.2 Neophocaena asiaeorientalis asiaeorientalis | reverse complement strand
CCGCAAAAAAAAAAAAAAAAAAAAATTTCTTTCTCATACTCATATTTTCATGTATCATAAAGTAAAATGTTCCCTACATTCCAAGAGTTTGAATATGTTAACATTTTGTTTTTTTTTTTTTTTTTTCGGACGCGCAGGCTCAGCGGCCCTGGCTCACGGGCCCAGCCGCTCCGCGGCATGTGGGACCCTCCCGGACCGGGGGCACGAACCCGCGTCCCCTGCATCAGCAGGTGCACCACCAGGGAAACCCTGTTTCTTTTTCATTTGCCTTTTTGACTTTTATTTCTTTGAAACTCTACTTTAAGTTACTAACATTTGATGTCATACTATATACCTAGTGTCCCAGATAAACTAGTTCACTTTACACTGATGAACAGTTTTAGAGTCTGTTAGTGAATATCATTTGATCTTCACCAAAACCTTGAGAGGCACCAGGAACTAGTATTATTCCCTATTTGTAGATTTAAAAAATGCTCAGAGAAGTTAAATATTTGCCTGAGACCACATGGTTATTACATGGTGTAGATTAGAGCCAGTTCTTTTTAGTTGAAATGTAGCCACCTTTTTCCTCATTCTGCTTCTAAGTGTTTAAAGTCTAAAATATGATTACTGATAATTTTTATGATAGTGATAAGATTAAGATATACATTAGATAAAACTGACAGAAAAACTTCTTAGATGTTGAGGTTGTTGAAAGACTAAATCACCCTTTGTGTCAGATGGGTCAAAGCTTCTGTTCTCTTATTGTTTGGATGTCATAGAAATAAATTGTGTTTTGCTGAACTGTTGAAAGATAAGCTTTTCTAGAAAAAATTGCCAGTAGAAGATTGCCTGCTGATACTTTTGTAGCACTGTAGTGTCATATTACTACTATACTGGGAAGAATATCATTGGGCTCCATAAGAAAGAGGAAATAAGGATTTTGAAAATATCAGTAAAGATTAATTTTTTAAAAATAACTTTATTGAAATATAATTAATACACCATTCAATTCACCCATTTAGAATGTACAATTCAGTGGCTTTCAGTATGTTTACAGAGTTGTGCAGTTATCACTACAATCAAATTTTGAACATTTTTATTACCCCGAAAAGAAAACTTGTACCCCATAGCTGTCATCATCCAACTTCCCAGCTCCTCCCAGCTCTAGGCAACTATTAATCTACTTTTTTTCCTTATAGAGTTGCCTATTCTGGGTATTTCATGTATCAATATGTGGTCCATTGTGACTGGCTTCTTTCACTTAGCATGTTTTTAAGGTTCATCCATGTTGTAGCATGTGTCAGTACTTCATTTCTTTTTATTGGCAAGTAATGTGGATATACCACATTTTGTTTAGCCATTCGTCTGTTGATGGACATTTGAGTGGTTTCCACTTTTTTGGCTATTAAAAATAATGCTGCTCTGAACATTTGTGTACAAGTTTTAGGGTGGGCATATATTTTCAGTTCCCTTGGGTGTATACCTAGGCGTAGAATTGCTAGGTCATATGGTAACTATGTTTACCTTTGGAGGAACTGCAAGATTGTTCTCCAAACTGGCTGCACTATTTCACATTCCCATTTAGCAATGTATGAGTTCCAGTTTTTCCATATCCTAGTAAACAATTATTATCTCTCTTTTTCAATTACAGTCATCTCAGTGGTTATGAAGTGGCATCTTGTTGTGATTTTGATTTCCATTTCCCTGATGACTAATAATATTGAGAAAGATTTTATTTTTGTCTAATATATTATAGTGCTTACAAAGATGACAGTTACTTTGGTAGTTAAAACTAAATGACATGACATTTTATCACTTTTCTGTGCTAATATTTTTGAATTGTGCTTATTGAACATAGTGAGATTTACTCACTACACCTCAGGCAAAGAAAGGTTTTCTTTCTTTTTTTTTTTTTTTAACATTTTTATTGGAGTATAATTGCTTCACAATATGGCACATGGTTTTCTTTCTTTAATTGCTGAGTTAAAGCCTGGCACTCTATAAACATTATAGTAAAGTGAACTTCGCCACCACCATTATCGGTCTAAAACACTTACCTGGACATGCCACTGCTAAAATGCTTCCAAGGCTCCCCATTTCCTACAGGAAAAAAATCAGTCTCTTCATGGCTTGTAGTGCCTTTCATTATCCAATCCATGCCTGCTTTCCTAGATTTTTAAATTCATTATTACTTCCTTCCTTCCTTCTTTATACAACATAGGTTTACGCCTATAAACTGTATACACTAGTCACATCTTGCTTTTTTATGTTTGTTTTTTTCCTTCTGCTCACTTTACCTATAATGTCTTTCTACTCTGTCCTGCTTTACTGGTTCAGTTCTCATGTGAAACTGTCTTTGTTCCTTTGCCTTTTCATAATACTTTGTACGTGGCTTCACTTTTATACTCACCATTTTTTTGAACCAGTTTTGACCTTGTACTCATTTTTAGGTCTAGGAAAGGGTCTAGAACATAGTAAAGGTTTACTAAATGTTTATTGACGTTAGCTGAAATTGACTGGGCTCCAGGGAAGAGACTCTTAACCAAAGTAAAAAGATATTGATTATAAACCAAAATACCAATTCTTTAATTTATGCTGGGGAATAGATATCTTTGCAGGTAGCTGAAAAACTAAATTATTAATCCTAAATATTTCTTACTGAGCATAAAAATCAGAGAAAGAAAACTAGTTTCTGAGCCTATGAAAATTTACATCTCTTAAAATAATGTACCTCTCTGGGCCCCAGGACGTTCTTTGCTTTTCTCTCTCGGATAGAGCTGATTTTCAAATGAGTGTTACTTTATTTATAATTACATAAATCATCATGTGATTTATATTAAAAAGAATGGTATATCTATAGAAGGGCTGAATTCTCCTTTATATTGACTTTTACTGATTCTCAGGTTTAATTTTTTTTAAATTACAGTTATCTTATTCCACCTCACTAGACTGTATACTGCTATTTGCAAAGTATACTGGGTATTTTTGCATGTTTCAACATTCACATGATGTTCTTTTGTTTTTCTTTTTTCAGCTGAAGAAGGAAAATTTGAGGTAATACAGGTGTTGAATGAAAAGCACAAGGTATTAGTGCTAGTTACATCTATATTAGATATTTTTCTGGAGTATCACCAGGCTAATTCATGGACAATGTGAGACTTGTGCTGAGCTTTGAAGAATTGGCAGGCTTCATGTGGACTGAGGTGAAAATGAGGACAGAGAGTAGGATGGATGAGGGCAGGATCAGGAGGCTTGAAACTGAAGTTAAGAGGTACATGGTAGATTGGAGGCAGATTGTAGAGGTCTATGAATTCTAGGCTGGAGGTTTTGAAATTTTATCTACAGACAAAGGGAAGCTACTACTTTTTAAGCAGTTCATGCCATAATGTTAGCCAGTGATTAACATGGCAGCGAGGTCCAGAATTTATTGGAACTCTTGGCTCTTGGGTGGGTTCAGGGAACCTATTGTGAGAATACTGCCAGAATATTGGTGTGAGGTACTGACATGGTACTCTTGGAGACATCAGTTAGTATGGAAATCATTCAGTCATTCAAAAAAAATTTTTGGCACCTACTACATACTCCTGTTGTACTTGATACTAGAGATAGAAAGATCAATAAGAAACGTTCCTGTCCTTAAGCAATCAAGCACCTCACAGACTAATGAAGGAGAGGCTTTTCGTCAGCATGTTAAGTAAATGATAGTGTTATGGGAGCTCTCGGGGAATAAATAACTTAGCTTCAAAAATGGAATGATATTTGAGCTGAGTCTTTTATGAATAAAAGAGTTCGAGGCAGAGTGAGGGAGAGGGAAACTCTAGGTGAAGTATAATTTTCAAAGGCCCTATAGTGTAAAAGAGCCAGTCACGTTTGGGCAATGGCGAGAAGTTTAGAGCGGCTACTGGGAGGGCCGTGATTACTATTTGGGAGTTTGAGAGTGAAGTGGGAAGGCTAGTCTTAACAGGTATGAATAGAACTTTAAATCCATTGCACTCTCTAACAGTACATTGAGTTCAGATTTGTTTATTGACAGTCTTAGAAAATAATTTTAAAAAATCAACATTACTTTAGATTAAAAAATTTATGAGCTTCTCTCCCCCATAATATTTTACAATTTAAAAACCATGCCAATAAGATGATTTTCAGAATCATATTCAAAAGAGGGTGATATTTATAAACAAATTTATGCCAGGGAAAGTACTCTTATTATTTATGACATTGGCCATTTTAAGATAGATGGATTTGGTTAACAAGTAAATATATTACTACTGAAGATATTTGTAATTTTATTATTGACAGAATTAAGATACAAGATATATATATGACTGTTTATCGTAAAGGTATAGTGGACAGAAGAGAGTTGAAACTTGCTTTAACAACACGTACGTTGCTTTATCTAAGCACTGACATCCTCATTAGCTAATGCTTCAGCAATTGTACAGTGTTATTGTGAGGATCAAATGAGTTTTAGTAGCTGTGAACATACTTATAGACTCTTTAAGTGTTCCTAGGTATTGTTTGCTGTTATCTCCAGAAAAATCTTAGGTTGGGTCTCTATCCTGCATAAAGCTGGTAATAAAAATCGCCCCCACGTTCAACTGTCTGAATTTTCCAGGTGAAAAGTTAATATAGTTTGCTAATGAGACTGATTGGCGTTAAGACTAACGTCCCCTGAAGGTAACCATTATGTCATAGACAGAATAAAAAAAAAAGTTTAAAACATTGGAGAGCTCCAGTACCAAGAAACTAAAGGGGGATTTGATCCTTGAAGGGAACAGTTCATGGTGAGATATACACCTATGACTTTTTCTCTGAGGGCAGCCCTCAATCCATGATGCTGGGCAGCGAGAACTTAAGAAGAAAACTAGAGTTTTATTGGCTTGTGGTATAAGTGGCTAGAGTTTGGGATGGCCAGAGCAACTGAAATTTAAGGGATAAAATCCAGGAAAAGAATGACCCAGAGAGGAGGAAGCCACCAAATCTGAATATTAATTTGCTACAAATGTTTTACAGATCCCTGAACTGTGAATATTACAGGGGAGATTCCGTGGAGCCTGCAGAAAGCAACAGTTAGAAGATGGTGAAAGATGAGACAGATTTTATTTCCTGCCCGTAGGAGGAAGGACATATTTGGAATTTGAAACCTGCCAGGTTAGAGGGGCCAAAAGCTTGAGCTTCCACGGAAATGAAAGAAACACCAGCCTTAGGAGTAAAGACTTGTTGCGTGATTAAGGAATTTCCCCTAAGACCAAGCCAAAACTGAAAACAGATTTACACTAGCCAAGTGTAAAACCAAGCTTCCACAGATGTAAGGTGCCTAATAAAAAAGTGAGTGTTCTTCAGAAGAGAACAAAATCTAGAGTCTCCAGAGTTTATCCACAAAACACATTAAAAATTATTAGATATGCAAATAAACAGAAAATGTGACCCATAATTGAAAGAAAAATTGGTCAGTATAGGCAAACCTCAAGATTATGCTTATAAAGACATTTTCAAATAAAGTTAGGACAAATTGTCACCACTAGACCTCCTGCATAATAAGAAATGCTAAGGAAAATTTTCAGACTGAAGGGAAATGACACTAGATGAAAGCTCATCCATCTACAGTAAGGGAGGAAAAGTAGTGGCTATCAATAAGAGACCAAATATAAAGGAATTTGTTTTTTTCTTCTCTCCGTTTTTTGAAAGACATATGACTGTTTACATTTAAATTTATTGTGCAATTTATAATGTATATAAGTTATAAAATATATGATGACAATAGCAGAAAAATTGGGGTCAGTAACTAGAATTATACATGTTTGTGAAGAGTTACAATGTTATCTCTAGGTAGACTGATAAGTTAAGATGCATGTCTTATCCTGAGAACAATCACTAGAATAGATTACAAAAGGATACAGCTAAGAAGCCATTATAAGAATTAAAATGAAATACTTAAGATATTTGGATAATCTGAACAAAGGCAAGAAAAAAATAAATAGGGACTTCCCTGATGGTGCAGTGGTTAAGAATCCGCCTGCCAATGCAGGGGACACAGGTTCAAACCCTGGTCCAGGAAGATCCCACATGCCGTGGAGCAACTAAGCCCGTGTGCCACAACTACTGAGCCTGTGCTCTGTGCCACAGCTACTGAGCCCACGTGCCACAACTACTGAAGCACGCGGGACTAGAGCCCATGCTCCACAACAAGAGAAGCCGCGGCAACGAGAAGCCTGCACACTGCAACGATTAGTAGCTCCTGCTTGCCGCAGTTAGAGAAAGCCCGCATGCAGCAATAAAGACCCAACACAGCCAAAAATAAATAATAAATATTAAAAAAAAGAAGAAAGAAAAAAATAAATAGCAGATGGGACAAATAGAAAGCAGATAGCAAAATGGTAGACTTAAAATCCAGTTACAGTTGGGCTTCCCTGGTGGCGCATAAAAAAAAAAAAAATCCAGTTACAGCAACAGTAACATTAAATAAAAAAAATTATCATTGTGTACAAAAAGCATGGCACAGATTTATATTGTGTAAAAGAGATACACTTTAAGTAAAATGCAATAGATAGGTTAAAAGTGAAAGGATGGCAAAAGATAGACTATGCAAACAGTAAGTATAAGAAAGTTTGTGTGCTATATTAATAATCACACAAAGTAGACCTTAAGACAAGTGGTATTACCAGAGATGAAGAGGACATTTCCTAATGATAAAAGAGTCGATTCATCAGAATTAAAAATGATAAAAGAATGTATAGTTTACTTCAAAATGCATAAACAAAAATTAACAGATGGTGGTTGTACAACATTGTGAATGTGCTTAATGCCACAGATCTATACACTTAAATATGATTAAAATGGGAAATTTTATTTTGTGTACTTTATCACAATTTGAAAATTACAGAACTAAAGGAAGAAATAGACAAATTCAGGCTCATATTGGGAAATTTTTTAACTCTTTTCTTAGCAACTGATAGGACAACTAGACAAAAAATGTTTGTAGAAAAACTGGAAAACACTCTTAATTGCCTAGGCATAACTGACATTTGTGGATAGCTATACCCAACAGCTGCATCGTACACATTCTTTTTCAAATTCACATCAGACATTCTGTAAAATTGGCCATATCCTGAATCATAAAATAAATGTTAATAAATTTAAAAAATGACTCTTATAGAATATGTCCTCTGACCATAGCAGAATTAAATTAGACATCAATAAAATAGCCAGAAAAGCTTCAAATATTTGGAAATTAAAGCAGCATGTTCTAGGGGCTTCCCTGGTGGCGCAGTGGTTGAGAGTCCGCCTGCCGATTCAGGGGACCATGGGTTCGTGCCCCGGTCTGGGAAGATCCCACATGCCGTGGAGCGGATAGGCCCGTGAGCCATGGCCGCTGGGCCTGTGTGTCCGGAGTCTGTGCTCCGCAACGGGAGAGGCCACATCAGTGAGAGGTCCCAAAAAAAAAAAAAAAAAAAAAAAAAAAGCAGCATGTTCTAAATAACTCATGGATTTAAGGAGACGTCAGAAGGAAAATTAGAAAACAGTTTTGAGTTAAAAGAAAATAAAATATATCAAAATTTGTAGAATGCAGTTTCAACTGTGCTTAGAGCATAATATATAGCTAAAGTGATTTTATTAGAGAAGTCAAGTGATCTAAGTGTCATGTTAAGCTAGAAAAATATGAGCATATTAAAACCAAATGAAACAAAAGGTGTTAATAAGGAATAGAAGTCAATGTAATACAAAGCAGACAAACAATAGAAAAATAATGTTGGTTCTTTGGAATTACTAATTAAATTGGTAAACTGATTATGACTGATTTGAAAAGATAAAGCACAAATTATCAATATCAGGAGTAAAAGCACATCATTTCTATGGACATAATAAGGATAGGGAGGGAATACTTTGAACGACTTTGTGCCAATAAAGTCAACAACTTAGATGGAATGGACACATTGCTTGAAAATCGCAACTCTACTAAAAACCAGCACAAGGTAAAATGGAAAATCTGAATATTTCTATATTTATTAAGTCGAATCATTGCTAGTAACCTACCTGAAAAGCTAACTTCAGGCCCAGATGGTTTCACTGGTGAATTAAGTAAAACATTAGAGAATAAATAGCTCCAAGCTTAAACAAAAGCTTTAAGAAAATAGAGGTAGAAGGAGTACTTCCCGGCTAAGTTTTGAGGCCAGCATAACTAATACTGTGGCTTGTTTTTTTCTGAAATTAGTCATGCTTCATTTAATTGTCCAGTTTTTTTTAGTACATTCAGTAGTGACATAGATTCTCAATAATTCATAAGTACATTTTAAATACTAAAGTATATCATAACAGACTCCAATACATTTTATGTTAGATATTATACCTAAGGGCTACCCATTCCTATAACAAATTGAATGAGGCTCTTCTTCTTGAAATTGCCGCTGAATACACTTTACTTAATTTTGTTTCTGTCCTTCTGAGACTGTTAAAGACCAGCAGTGACCTGGATGGGCTGCACTTTTGGTAGTAATGGAGATTCCAGTACACTGGGAAAGGCAGTGGTTCGGATTCATGGCTTGTTAGTTCTGGAAGTGGCCTAAGTTGTTACAAGCAAAGAAAACTCTAGACACAGATTGAGAGTATCCTTAAAATATTGTAAAATCAAACCCAATAATATATAAAAGAATAATAAATCCTTTTATATAAACCGACCAAGGCAGTTTTCTCAGAAAAGTCAGTTTGTTTACCATATGAAAATTAATTTGCGCAAGTCACCATGTTGAAATTATTTAAAGGAGGAAAACCTAAAGGATCTATCTCAATATATGCAGGAAAACATTTGACAGAATAACCTTTATATATGATAAAACCTTTCTGCAAACTAGAATGGAAGAGCACTTCTTGAATTTAATAAAGGGCATCTACAAAAAAACCTGCAGCCAGCTTTATACTCAATGGGGAAAGCCTGAATGCTTTCCCTTCTGATGGAATTCAAGACAAAGATGTCCGCTATCACCACTTACATTCATTCAAATTCACTGAAAAGGACAAGTAGATTCTAAAATTTTTACAGAAAAGTAAAGGACCTAGAATTGCCGAAGCCATCTTGAAGAACAAGTTGGATGATTCACTATCTGATTTCAAGACTTACTATAAAGCTAAAACAATGAGACTGGTAAGGATTGATAAATCGATAGATCAGAAAGAATGGATGTATCTCAAAAACAAGATTGAAAGAAGCTAGATACAAAGAAGTATGGTCTCTAACATTCCGTATGAAGTTCATCAATTTGCAAAATTAGCTATGGGGACAGAAATTCCATCAGTGATTGTCTAAGGCAATGGGGATTGACTGGAAGCGGGTAAGGTATGAGGGAACTTTCTGGGATGATGGAAATGTTCTGTTTCTTGATTGGGATGGTAGTTACAAGGATATACACATACACACACACACACACACACACACATATACACATACTCACAGAATGGTACACCTTGGATCTCATTTTATTATATGCAAATTTTGCCTAAAAAAAGTTAATTTCAACCTTATGTTGGCTCTCTCCATTATATTCCTTTTCTGCAATGGTCAGTGATAGTTTAAATGTTTTTTCTGCCATGACACTTTTTCTAATATCCTCTGTTGAAATAACTTTTCTCCTTACTCTTACACTGTGCCTAAATCTCAGTCATAGCAATTACATAATCCAATTTTGTTCCATGATTACTAGGTATGAGCTCCTTGAAGCAAGGGAGTATCTCTTAGTCATTTCTGTATCTCCAAAATCCCAAACATAGAGCTTTGCATATGGAAGATATTCAGAGTTGGAAAAAAAAGGGTATGTATATAGGTATGGTTGTGCGTGCATTATTTTCAGCACTCGTACTGTCAATTTTGTACATCTTAATGCATTTTGCCATGTTGTTTAATATCTCTGCAAAATACCACATTATTTATTTAAATAGCATCTAATCTTATTCTGTTAAAGCAAGTATATCTTGCTGCTTCTGCTATGACCACAGCACTAAATAACCTCGGCCAAGCCATTTGCCTTATGTACTGATATCAAATTACTTTGAGAGATTTTCCCCTTATTATGTAGATAGATAGAGTTAATATTTTCTTTGGCTTATATATATGTTTACATCTATGGCTATGAATTTTTTAACAGTTTACATAGACTCGTTTACTAGGTAACATAAAAATTGCTCATTTGCTGGTGATGTATCACATCACCTTTTTACTTGAAAGAATCCAACTTGACACATTGATTTTTTTTTTTTTATTATGTACCCCCAGCTTTGTGTCTCCTGTTTGCTCTCTAACTGCCATCAGATTTTCAAGTGTATCAGTCATTGATGTTAATATTCTACATGGCCCTTAATGGCAGAGGAAAATTAACTTATTAGCCTGAGGTCTCAATTAGGCAGTATTTTCTTTTTTTTTTTTAATTTTTATTGGGGTATAATTCATTTACAATGTGTATTAGTTTCAGATGTACAGCAAAGGGAATCTGTTGTACAAATACATATATCTGCTCTTTTTTATATTCTTTTCCCATATAACCCATTACAGAGTATTGAGTAGAGTTCCCAGTGCTATACAGTAGGTCCTTATTAGTTATCTATTTTATATATCATAGTGTGTATGTGTCAATCCCAGTCTTCCAATTCATCCCTCCCCCACCCCTTAACCCCCGGTAAGCATAAGTTTATTTTCTGCATCTGTAACTCTATTTCGGTTTTGTAGGTAAGTTCATTTGTAGCCTTTCTTAGGCCGTATTTTCTTATTTTAATTTCTTATCTTTTGAAATGGATTTGTGAGTGATGAAGAAAAATTTTTAAATATATTATCAAGTAAGTTGTTGTAACCATAGCAGGTAGTTAAATTCAGTGTTATCTTCTTACATTTAAAACTTGCATTAAGTAAGAACATATATAAATCACAATTCATGTTTGATGACTATCGAGTAATTATTTTATCATTGATATTTAAAGGTGGCTGTTTCTTTTGTAAATCCAAGAATAGGGATCTTGGAGTAAATGCATTACTCATGTGATTATTACTTAAAGTTTATGAAAAAACTCAAAATCCGTAGGACTCTTGAACAATGAAGTTGGGTAGCTCTAGATATAGGGCTGAAGGACAGTCTTGGTTTGAAGGTATGGGGTTATGCCTTTTTAAGGGGAAACTTAAAAAGTGTATAATGATAGAGATCATTGGAAAGTTGAGCTTGGGGAGATGTTTTTGGATTTACACAGTAATGCACTCTCTCTGGTTAGTTCATTCATGATGCTTAATTGCTTAATGATTGGCTTAGAGTTTGGTACTTAACTCACATTCAGATGTTTGCTGGGTAAACAGCTGAATAACATCTCAGATGGCAAGTTCAGCCTTAGCTTTCAAAGCAAACACAGTAAATCTTCAAAAAGTAACATTTTCAAAGAATTTACTTACTCTGTTAACCCTTTCTATTTTCAATGAAATGTTTCAGGAAAACAAGGTTTAAAGTTTATTTCGTAGTTATATGTGAAAGAATGCCAATTTGAAACTGTAGAGTTTTAAAGAATAAAGCATAGCATTATGCTTAGTATTTATGATATAGTATTCCTCTAATTGATTTGTGCTCTTAGAATGGGCTAACCATTCTTGATTTCCAAATTAATAGCAAATAGATATAAACAGAATACAAGCTAGAAGATAGAGGATGGAGGTAAAACTATTGGAATAACAAATACAGATTTGTCATTTGATTTTTTTCAGTTTATTATAAGACAGTATGAGATATTATTAGAGAATATTGCTAAAAATCCTCCCTGTACCCAGGACAGTTTCAGAGATGGTGACTGAGCTCATCTTACTGTTTTGAAAAATATCAAGATTCTCTAGGACTAGGAAAATGTAACATGAGGATTTGGTTTAAAAATGTATACTTTTAACAACACGAGGTCTAGAGACAGGTAAGGAAGTGATTATTGAATTGCACATTAATGCTGTCATGGCCTATTAGGAGGATATTTGGCTAAATGACTGCAGTGTCCAAAAAACCTTCACTGTGCTCCTCAGAGTGAAAATGTCTTCCCTTAGTAGAATTCAGCACCTCAAGAGCCATAAAAATAATTTTATACAATTTGTTTTAAATATAATATTTTGTAATACAGTTCCCTTAGCTATGATAGTTTTTCTGTTACAGCTTGACTTTCAAGTAAAACCATAAATCGTATAGCTCTTGCATTATAAGGCATTGGCAACCTTTTCCCATCGTTTGAGAATTTAAGGAGGAAAAAGAATAGAGGGGAGAAGAGAAGTAAACAGAACGTGACGCAGGATACAATTCCTCAATCCAGCACAATTCCTTTTGGGGCGGCCTCTGGAAGGCAGACATTTTGTTTTGTTTTGTTTTTGCGGTACGCGGGCCTCTCACTCTTGTGGCCTCTCCCGTTGCGGAGCACAGGCTCCGGATGCGCAGGCTCAGCGGCCATGGCTCACGGGCCCAGCCGCTCCGCAGCATGTGGGATCTTCCCGGACCGGGGCACGAACGTGTGTGTCCTGCATCGGCAGGTGGACTCTCAACCACTGCGCCACCAGGGAAGCCCTGGAAGGCAGACATTGGAAAACAAAGTGTAGACAAAAACTACTTTAGCTCTATCACATCTGTTATATAAAACATTTTAAAAGGATCAAATTCCAAGTCAAAATTTTTTGCCCTCAAACATCTTTTAAACTATCTATTGTGTTATTATCTAAATTTTTCCTATATGAAAAGTTTACCAGTGTAAAAGAAAAATGAAATCAAAATTCATTTTGGCATAGTGTTCAAAGTGAGCACCACAAGTTTACCCTTACAAATGATATATTTTCTTTTAACTAATAGTCAGCTGTTTTCATAAAAGCACTCTGGTGTTGAGGGTAAGAGAATATCCCGTTTGCCACGAGTGGGTCCGTGTTGTTAAATCCAGTTTGCAGTTCCCTAGCCCAGTGGGTGCTAAGTGTCAGGTGCTATGCAGGGTTTGGCAAGATTGGGAGGGACTGCACCCGGCAGCCCTTTCCCCTGCTATTGCCACAGGGCTTCCCTGCATTTCACAGAGATGTGTGAACAGCAGACTTCTAAAGCGATCCTTAAACATGAGGCTGAGGTAAATTTATGCCCCCTTTTATGAGTTCTGCAGAATAATTATCAAGTAATCATGAAACATTTATTATAGCTTGACTTACAATAAACATTTATTATAGGGAGCCTGGGTTTTAATCCTAGTTCCACCGCATGTTAGTTCTGTATCTTCTTTGTGCCTCATTTCTTTGTCTTTAAAATGGTAATAATAATGGTACCTACCTCATAGGGATGTTGCGAAGATTAATGAGTTAAAGTATTTTAATTCTTTTGAACAGTACTTGGCACATAGTAACTAGTGCTATGTGTTAGCTACTACTTTTGCTGTTCAAGCTGAGTTTGACCTTCAAGTAGATTTTCATGTATTTGGAACATAATCATCACTGCTGTGGAACTACTAGAAATAAGAAACATGTTTATCTGTTGACTTTGTTTTCAGATAACCATTTTATCATCAGTTCAGAGAGGGGCAATTATGAACTGCAAAATTCTGTGTCTTAAATGGCCATCTATTCAAAGATACTTGTCTTTTGTTTCATAGGTTAGAGCAATATGATTCCTTTAAAACAAGAATGATTGTAAATTGTTCAGTTCAGTGAAGGACTTGTTTGGTTTTGTGTGAGGCACAGGCCATCTGATGGCAGCAGCCCAGCAGGTCTGCTCAGCCACAGTAGGGAGGGCAGGCACCCAGGAATGAGGGATGTTTGGTTTACAGAGTTTCAGTTCCTGACACTGGGAAGGCCTAATCTGAGGTGAAGAAGCCCGGCTTGTCTCCTTTGTTGATAGGTGGCCCAAACACACAATTTGGAAGTATTGCTTACTATTTGAGGTCCCCTCCTTAGTTTTCTGGTAGGCAGGTGCTGGTACTGCTAGTTGTACCAGAGAATAGCTCATTTGTTAACTTCAGTTTAGAAAGTTTTAAAAGGTATCTTTCTGTGAGTGATCATGATGCTAAAGAATATTCTAAAAATTTTTAGAACTCATGAAGGCTTGGCATTTTTGATTGAGTCAACCTCATTTCCCCTTCTGTCAGCTTGATGTGCTATCTGGCCTCCAGAAGGTAAATGATGTTTGCTCTAAGGTGGACCTTGGGTGCTTATTGTTCACTTTCACCCCCTGGAGTTTTAAAACACTTAGATCAGTGGTTCTCAGCCTTGATGGCACCTGGGGAGCTTTTAAGAAAATAGAATTCCCTGAGCTTGAAGCCCAGAGCAATTAGTCAAAATCCCTGGGGTAGGTGGGCCCTGGACACTGGTGTGTTTTAAAAGCCTCCTGGGTGATTCTAATGTGCAGCCAGGGTTTAGAACCCTTGATTTGGCTTATAATTATGAGATAACCCATGTCAATAGGGGGCTGCTTGTCTGTTTGGGGATTGCCTGCCTGGTTTATCAGTGTACTCTTGTCATTCATCTGGTTCCTGGTTTCCTTGGATTTAGAGGACTCTTGGTAAGTCTGATAGTGCCTTAACTAGTATAGAGTTCCTCCTCTGTTAGTTTCATGTTAAAATTTTCATCAGTATCACAGCAAAGCAAACTCTTACTTATTCTTCTTACTCTCCAGTATGCATATCATTGGAGGAACAGTTTTTCCTCAAGAAAGAAACTGGTTACTGCTGCCTACTAAAAGTTTGGGTGGATGATATAGCTGGAATAGAAAAGTTGCATTGAATTAGTTGAGAGGGGAGAAGGTCAGGGAGGTAAAAACATTTTTTGCTGAGCTTTCTCTTTGTGCTTAGGTACCAAAAGAATTATTTCACTTAATTCTCCCAACAGCTCAATGAAATGGACACTGTCATCTGTGCATTAAAATGTTACGTAACTTGATCAGGGTTTTGTGGTTAATGTGTCCAGAGGTGAAGTATGACCCAGGTCTGCTCCTACCCTCTCTCCATCATAAACCACAGTTACCTGATCTCTTGTGTATTTGGTCTCTACAAAGCCATGGTAATTTATTTCTATCAAAATATTTTTATCATGAAAGATAATTAAAATATAGTAAAATAAGCTCCTTTGTTTTACTTTTAGAAATCTTAGTAAATGTATAAAACATGTTTTATCTTGACTAGTCTCTGAAAACAGGCTTTAATATATCCTTAAAGTTTGGCAATAGAGTGTGAGTTCCTTTTTCCTACCCTAGTATTAAGGCACTGAATTGTAAATGTCAGACCTAGACTCTTGGGACTTAGAGATTTCAGAAGGCTGGAGGGCTAAAGTAGTCTGTCTTCTACAGCTCGCTTAAAAAAGCAGGCTAATATGTATCTTTATATTTTTCTTTTTGTATTTTCCCTTTTCTTCCCTTTTCTTTTAATTTTTAAAAAATATTATGTTCTGGGATTAAATAGTGAGTAGTAAAGTGCAAAGTATTATGTGAGCATCTTCGGGTCTAAAAATGATTCAGTTTCTGTATTCATTTCAGTGCTTCTTTGAAGTATTCAGTGCACCCCTTTAATCTTAATTCATCACTAAGGGGGTTTGGAAAACGGAAGGAAAGATCAAGAAAGGTATAGAGAAATGAAAAGTAAAGGCTTTCATCTTTAGTACTTTTCTTATTTATTTCCTAATCCAATATATTTGGTTTCTACCTTTTTATTGCTTTTCTTTTAAATAATTGGCAATGTAGGATAACCTTTTTTCTTAAATTTTTTAAGAGAGAACACACTGAATAGAAATTTCATTCATTTACAGCATTAAAACACACATTAAGATTTGGTTATACAAGTTATCATCTTAAGGGAAAGAGGCCAGAAATATGCATTTGTGTGAGCTGACCTCTCTAGTTCTCATCAGATGAGTCTTCAGAAGAAAAGGTCTGGTCATATCTAGAGTAACAAACAGAAGGAAAGGTCTGGTTATATCTAGAGTAACAAATAGTTTCATTGGAAAGAATTTCTGTGTAAGTAACTTTGCAGAGCTAAATGATCCAGTAGAGTTGCTGCAGAAAATTTTACTATGAGTGTGAAACAGTTTTCTGTTTAGTTTATATAGACAGTTTCGATATATATAGCTGTTTTTGTATCATTTCATAAAACATTTACTGAATGCCTATTGTGCAAGATACTTTATAAGGTGCTATGCTGAATATAAAGTTAAATATGCAGTCAAGTGAAATAGGTAAATAATTTATTATAATACAAGGTATAATGACATAAATAGAGGTCAAAAATATTTTCTAGGTGAGCAGAGGAAGGAGTGATTAAGTATTGGTGTAATTATCAATACTTATGAATTAAAGTATAAAACATGTCTAATAAGATTTCCTTTAATATTGTAGGCCAAGTGATTTATTTAGTCATTCATAAACACTTTGTTCACTTTCTAAATCTTAGTTAATTTTGCTGAGTGTATTTATAGCTACTGTTTGAGTAGGAGGTACTCTTAACATCCATGTAGCAATTGTGTTTTGTTTTTCTACTCTTTTTGGAAGTAAAATGAAATTGCCTGGAAAATAATAGACTTATTCACAAGATATGTGTCTTCAGGACTGCTATACTTTTGGTTTAGCATGGCTTAAAAGTTAGAACAGCTTTGAAAAGTGTATTGAGTCTTGATTTATGAATGCCAGTGAGTATGGGTTGTTATGCAATCAGGACTGGCCTGAGCTCTACCACCATAAATCTACCATGGAAAATATTCTGGGAACTTGGATCAATAGAAAACATTCAGGTGTCCTAGAGTCATAGAAGCCACCAATTTAAAGAGACCTTGAAGTTTATGTAATCTAACTTAGTTTAAAAAGATTGAGGCCTAGAGGTATTAGGAGATTAGTCCAGTGGTCAGAATAATTTGGAAAGATCTTTGATATTGATATATTCATATTGCTATTTTTGTTATTTCTCTGGTAGATTTAAAGTGCTATGCTTATTTGTTATTTAGAATTTTGTCAGTCATTAAGAATAGACATTTGAAGAAGATGACAACTTAAAACATTAGCAGCTTTTTCATATTTCTAGTCATTTTAATAATGATTATTAGCATCTGACTTCATCTTTTTTCTGCTATCGGCTGCTATGTGCTTTCCTAACTCTCCCTCCACCTCCCCATTTTTTAAGTAAAGTGCTTTTTTGTCTAAAAAAAATGATGCTTGATGGCAAAATGAAATCATAACTAATCATTTACAGAGAAGAAATAACTGTAAAGCAATACATCTGGGCATTTATTTTAATGAAAAGTATATCTTTTAAACAGATATCAGAGAGTTTTGTCTTAGCCCCATTTTTATATTGTAAATTACAGAATTATATTTTATTAGTATTAGATAGGATGGTGATTTTGGTGTTTTGCATGTTGTGTTTGGTTCAGAATGCCTATCCAAAATTATTGTGACTTTTGTTCATTCTTTTTCATTGTAATTTGTGCGAGAGATAAAAAAGAATCAGATTTTTCTCATTTTTCAATTTTTCACTACAATATAAAAATATCTTTTCTGGTGACACACACATGCACATATGATGAAAAGAAAATCATTCTAATTTTTACCATTATATGTTATTCCTAATGTGGTAAACACAAACCTTTTATTCATACTCAATGCTAATAAGACCACATTTTACAACCATGTATTGATTTCTTATTACAGGTACATGCTGGGACTTGCAGCAATTCCAGCAGTTATACAGTTTTTTGGCTTTCTCTTTTTACCTGAAAGCCCTCGATGGCTTATTCAGAAAGGACAGACTCAGAAGGCCCGTAGAATTTTATCTCAGATGCGTGGTAACCAGACCATTGATGAGGAGTATGATAGCATCAAAAACAACATTGAAGAAGAAGAAAAAGAGGTTGGCTCAGGTATGTGGATTTTATACATATATGAATTTTAAAACTACATAATAGTTTTACTTATAAATTATATTCTTTTAGTATTATTTAATGTCTCTAAATGATGAAGTGGGTTAATATGTATAACTAAACCAAAATAAACATTTTAATTTTAAAAGCAATATAATAATGTTATAAAAGAATGAAGAAAACACTGCCATAATGCCACTGTCCTTAAATAATTACTATTTTTATTTTTGTAATTTCTTTTATTTTAAGTCAGATATACTTGACATAGTTGTCATTTTGAGTGGGGACATTTTTTGAGTATATGTATATTTTACATATAAATATGTATATTCTACATATAAATATTTAATATATAAATATAAGTATGTATTATACTTATAAGTATGTATTATTGACCTTCTATATTAAATAAAAGTTCAGTTTGAACTATTGTCAAAATAAATCACTTTAGTAAAATTAAATACCTTGTTTACATGTGTTACATTAATTTCCATACTAATTTTTATAAAGACTAAGAATACCTTCATATACTTGTTATGGAATAATTTTGCATTTCCCTGTTTTCATTAAAATGTTTAATTGTCTAATCACAATTTAACCATGTCAGAAACCAAAAAAAGCATGGTTCTGGTTAATTTATGTTGATGAATTTATTTTCAGAGAAGAAATCACGTAGGGATTTAAAAATCACGTAGGGATTTAAAAATCCAGTGGCAAGATCTGTAATCTTGATAGTCTGATTTGGGTAAGCGATTTGCCAGATGGGAATGATGGGAAAAGGTAGACATTTTACAATTCCCTGCTGGATTCACATTCCCCAAAATTGTTTCATTTTCTCTCAACCTTCCTTCTGCCTCTACATTAATTGGTTGTTCAATGGAGATGCTTACTTATATTAGTCAAATTATTTTTCATACCTGAGGAAATGCCAAACACACACACAACCCTTTATTGATATATATCATACACAAGTCTTGGAAGGTTTGTTCACTCACTCTTACTATCTTTTGGTAGAGCTGAAGAAGCAATAGAATGAACACTGCAGAAACTGGTCACTGTGGTAGCCACACATGGTTTGGCTTACATATACACAGTACATGATACATACAGAGTGTGATCTTATTACCTCCTTGCTCAGACGAAAGCCCCTCAGACAAAAGCCCCTAGATAATTGTGAGCCCACTCTAGGTGAAGGTCATTTTTAGCAAAAAGTTTCTGAGTATATACCATGTGCCTGGCATTGTCAGCATTTCCTATACTCTGCACATTAGTGCAAGTATTAAAGAGAATTTTGTTTTAACAAAATTAATTCATTTAGTGAGTTCAAGATTGTGTTAATTTTTAAAATACAATTTTAAGTGTCTATTTAAATTACAAATAACTTCTTTCATGCTTCCGTCTAAATTCTTCTCAGCAGCTGCTTGAATGAAATATGAGGTTGTTTCATATTGTAATCAATAACGTAATGTAATTACATGTAATCAGTATACTTGAAACCCATGTGCTAATAATGTGTGAGTGGAAATCTTTTCAGAGTATTAGGATATATTAAATACTACTTAGAACATAAGTTTTTATTAATTTATGTTAAGGATAGAAACAACAACTTAATAAAAAACACTTCTTGTTTAGGAGTAGGGATACCACTGACTTTACTACAAAGCATTGAACATGTAGCTTCACTTTGACTACTTAAAAAGTTGTCTGACTGGTCTAGCCATGCAGTTGTTGACGATGCATGCTGTTTGAGTCTCATGACTATTTGGAATGTGTAACCAAATGGGTTTTTAGAAACTTGAGGTAGATAGGATTGCAGTTATCTGTGTCTGCTTTAGTTTTTATTAGACGTCTTTGGGAACTAAGTAGGACACTATTTTATGTGTACCTATTGGATATAGATAAAATAGTTAGCTATTTACCTATTCCTCATATTGCTTTATGTGCACATTTGGCACAAATCTTTTTAAAAAAATTATATACATAAAATTTATTCGTTATGCATTACATATTGATAGAAAACTTAAAGGCAGATATCACTTCAAAGACAAAGTGGCACAAATCTTAATACCATAATATTATCCACTGAATCCTAATGTGTCTTATGCTTGGGTAAATATTGTAAACTTTGTAACTAATAGGATTAATAATTTTTCCATTTCTGGATTTGTATTATTTGAGTACTGTCATCTTGCTTAATTTTAAAACGAATCTCATGTTCTTTTATAAAGGTAAAGAATTAATAGCATTATGGCATGAATGCACACAGACAGTTTTGCTGGGGTTACACAAGCACCAATAATTTGGGGCTTCATTTTTGTGACTGATAAATTTGACCACAGTAAAACGTATTCTGCACAGTATGAATTTTATTGCATCATTTTCATCTCAGTTCAGTTGGAAAATAGAGAGTAGTGCTAGGACTTGTGTTACAAACCAGAAGGTCCTGCCCTCAGTCACTTTACATTTGAAAAGATAGGCTAGATGGACAACTACACATGAAGAAACAGCTAACTTTGAAATAACAAAAATGTTCTGGCTCAGAGAACAGTCAGCCATTGTGTTGGAGAGTTAGAGAGTGACTTGTGTTAATCTGTCCATGGATTCTGATGAATTTTGAGCCATGACTTCAAGCCCAGGAACTCTGAGTAGTGGAGGGTAGTTGCTTGGAGGGACGAACCTTGTCCTAGGCACCATAAAATACTCAGCTGTTCCAGGAGGGTAGAAAATGGTTGTTTAATACGACCACCTTTCCTTTTGGCAGAAATGTTTTATCATCAGATGTGGTGGCTTAGTTACCTGCTACCTGTGAGCCAAATAGGTCTGATTCCAGATCAGTAAACGATGTCCTTCTCTCAGAGTTTCCAGTGGATTTGTGACTTGTGACTATAATGGTACTTGGTTATGTGACCCTCCTCTATTTGTAGGATTTTTTTCCTTGGTCACTTGAGTTTAAATTTGACCTCTTTGAGGAAAATAGGCATAGCTGCTGAACTATGTATTAATTTTTTTGATGTGTGAAATGTCAGTGTATATGGGACTTATTTACTTCCTGTTTCAAAACATACTTTATGACTTTATGTAGTGAATATGGTGGCTTCTCTGACCAGGTCTGCAGGAGAAGTGAGGCTCATAGGCCATGCTGTGGAACAGGATTGGGTTATAATGGGATTTCATCTCTTCTTCTGCACATGACATAAAAGTCGACCTCTTTAGCATGTGATTTCTCCACTATAGGGGAAAAAAGGCAGTTTATGGGAAAAGAAGCAAACAATTTTCGTTTGTGTTCAACACTGTTTATACATCCTGTAGGACTAATAAAGTGAGACTAGAAGAAATGACAGCTTGGTTGGGAAAGCTCTCAGAATTGGGAGACAGGGAAATGAAAGACTTGTCCTGGCTCCATTCCAAACTTGTAATCCTAAAAGGATTTTGGGGGGAGCACTGAACCTCAGTTTTCTGTTAGGTTTTTAAGAAAAGAGAACCAGATTATAACAGCTCCACAGTCTGATTTTTTAGTTTTAAAAGTCTGTGAGAAATGCCTGTTTTAAAATTTCTAAATACTGGAACTTCCCAGGTGGTCCAGTAGTAAAGAATACGCTTTCCAATGCAGGGGACGCAGGTTTGATCCCTGGTCGGGGAACTAAGATCCCACATGCCGCAGGGCAGCTAAGCCCGCACGACACAACTACTGAGCCCATGTACCTCACCTAGAGAGCCCCCCGTGTGCTGCAAACTACAGAGCCCATGTGCTCTGGAGGCTGCACGCCACAACTAGAGAGAATCCCACATGCCGCAATGAAGATCCTGCGTGCAACTAAGACCTGACGCAGCCAAAAATAAAAAAAAATTAATAAAATAAAAATTCTAAATACTATACAAGAGTCTTTCATTCTGAAATACTTATTGAGTGACACTCAATAAATGTGGGGATGTGCAGTAAGTAGATAGACAAGGTTCTGGCCCACTGGGAAGGGGTACACAACTGATAAATAAAAGAGTAAATAATTACCAGATAACTACAAATTGTGGTAATTGCTTTGAAGGAAACAAACAGGATAATAACATATTTATAGAGGGACTGAAGAGGGGCTACTTTAGGTGGGATGATTAGGAAACGCTTCTCTGAAGAGGTGAGTTTGAATGGTGATAAAGAATCAGCAATGTAGAGAACTAAAGGGAAGATGGTTCTAGGCAGACGGAATAACAAATGCAAAATTATATGTATCGTTAAGTTACCAGATTAATTTTCTTGGAACATTTTGATTATATATATACATGTACATGTACCAGAGTTTAAAGACATTTCAGTAATAACTAACTATACATCTTTATTTATCCCAGGTTGCCAAGCCAAAGCTTGGAATTAGTAGAGACACAATTACTACTTTAAGAATTAAAAGCACATTTGAGTACAAAATAATATACCATTTCTAACATTTTGTTGCTTATCTCTTATGGTTTATCTTGCTAGTTTATTTCATGTTGCATAGATGTGGAATAGAGTCATGACTTGTATGTACATGCGCACTTAGGCTGCTTCCAAGTCTAGGCTATTGTTAATAATGCTACAGTGAACACAGGGGTGCATTTATCTTTTTGAATTAGTGTTTTGGTTTTCTTCGGGTAAATATCCGGAAGTGAAATTGCTGGATCATATGGTAGTTCTATTTTTAGGTTTTTAAGGAACCTCCATACTGTTTTCCACAGTGGCTGCACCAATTTACATGCCTACCAACAGTGTAGAAGTGTTACATTTTTTTCCAGATCTTTGCCAACGTTTGTTATTTGTGGTCTTTTTGATGATAGACGTTCTGATAGGTGTGAGGTGATACCTCGTTGTGGTTTTGCTTTCCATTTTTCTGATGATTAGTGATGTTGAGCATCTTTTCATGTGCCTGTTGGTCATCTCTGTGTCTTCTTTGGAAAAGCGTCTATTCATGTCTTTGACCCATGTTTTAATTGGGTTGTTTGTTTTTTGCTATTGAGTTGTATGAGCTATTTATATTTTGGATATTAATCCCTTATTGGTCATATCATTTGCAAATATTTTCTCTCATTCTGTATGTTGTCTTTTCATTTTTCGATGGTTTCCTTTGCTGTGCAAAAGCTTTTAAATAGGTCCTATTTGCCTAAGGTGACAGATCCAAAAAACATTGCTTTGATTTATGTCAAAGAGTGTTCTATGCTTTCTTGTAGAAGTCTTATGATTTTCAGTCTTACATTTAAGTCTTTAATCCATTTTGAGTTTATTTTTGTATATGCTTTGAGAAAATGTTCTAATTTTATTCTTTTACATGTAGCTGTCCAGTTTTCCCAGCACCACTTATTGAAGAGACTGTCTTTTCCTCATTGTGTATTCTTGCCTCCTGTGTCATAGATTGACTGACCATAAATGTGTGCGTTTATTTCTCTCTATTTTGTTCCATTGATCTATGTGTCGGTTTGGGGGCCAGTACCATACTGTTTTGATGACTTTGTAATATAGTCTGAAGTCAGGAAACATGATACCTCCAGCTCTGTTATTTTTCTCAAGATTGTTGTGGCTTTTCAGGGTCTTCGTGTTTCCATACAAATTTTAGAATTACTTCTTTTATTTCTGTGAAGTATGCCACTAGTAGTTTGATAGGGATTGCATTGACTCGGTAGATTGCCTTGGGTAGTATGGTCATTTTAACAATATTAATTCTTCCTATCCATCAACATGGTATATCTTTGCATCAGTTTGTGTCCTCTTCCATTTCTTTCACAGCAGTTTATAGTTTTCTGAGTACAGGTATTTTATTTCTGTAGTTAAATTTATTCCCTAGGTATTTTATAATTTTTGATGTGATGGTAAATGGGATTTTTAAAACATTTCTTTCTGATATTTTATTTTTAGTGTATAGAAATGCAACATATTTCTATATATTAAATTTGTATCCTGCTGTATTTAAACTTCACTGTATTAATTGATGAGCTCTAGTACTTTTTCAGTGGTGGCTTTAGGATTTTCTATGTATAGTACCATGTCATCTGCAAACAGTGACAATTTTACTTGTTCCTTTCAAATTTGGATTCCTTTTATTTCTTTTTTCTTGTCTGCTGTGACTGGGACTTCCAATTCTATGCTGAATAAAAGTGGTGAGAGAGGGTATTCTTGTCTTCTTCCTGATCTTATAGGAATCCTTTCAAATTTCACTGCTGAGTATGATGTTAGCTGTGGGTTTTTCATATTTGGTTTTATTATGTTGAGGTATGTTCTCTATACCCACTTTGTGGAGAGTTTTTATCATAAATGGATGTTGAATTTTATCAAAAGATTTTTCTGCATCTATTCAGATAATCATATGATTTTTATTCTTCATTTTGTCAATGTGGTTTATCACATTAATTGATTTGTGGGTATTGAGCCATCTCTGGGATGAATCCCACTTGATCATGGTGTATGATTCTTTTAATGTATTGCTGGATTTGATTTGCTATTATTTTGTTGAGGATTTTTGCATCTATGTTAATCAGTGATAATGGCCTGTAATTGTTTTTCTTGTTTTTGATATTTCTGTCTGTTTTTGGTATCAGGGTGTGCTGGCCTTGTAGAATGAGTTTGGAAGCATTCCTCCCTCTGCAATTTTTGGGAATAGTTCAAGAAGGATACACGTTAACTCTTCCCTAAATGTTTGGTAGAATTCACCTGTGAAGCCATCTGTTTCTGGACTTTTGTTTGTTGAGAGTTTTGATTATTGATTCAATTTCATTATTGGTAATCAGTCTGTTCATATTTTCTATTTCTTTCTGGTTCAGTTTTGGGAGATTGTACATTTCTAGGTGTTTGTCCATTTCTTCTAGATTATTCATTTTATTGGCATATAATTGTTCATATGATCCTTTGTATTTCTGTGGTGTCGGTTGTAAGTATTCCTTTTTACATTTCTGATTTAATCGATTTGGGTCCTCTCTCTTTTTGTTGGTCAGTCGGCTTAAGGTTTATCAATTTTGTTTATCTTTTAAAAGAACCGGCTCTTCATCTCATTGATCACTTCTATTGTTTCTTTAGTTTCTATTTTATTTATTTCTACTCTGGTCTTTGATTTCTTTCCTTCTACTATCTTTGGGTTTTGTTTGTTCTTTTTCTAGTTCCTTAGGGGTAAGGTTAGGTTGTTCATTTGAGATTTTTCTCATTTTCTGAGGTTGGCTTGTATCACTATAAACTTCCTTCTTAGAACTGCTTCTCCTACATCCCATAGATTTTGGGTCATTGTGCTTTGTTTTCATTTGTCTCCAGGTTTGTTTTTTTTTTCTCCTTTGATTTCTTTTTCCATCCCCTCACTTCAGTCTGTGTGTATCTTAGATCTGAAGTGAGTCCATTGAAGATAGCATATATATGAGTTAGTTTTTGTATCCATTCAGCCACTCTGTCCTTTCATGGGAGCATGTAGTCTATTTAAATTTAAAGTAATTATTGTTAGATATGTACTTACTGCCTTTTTAAAAAATTGTTTTGGGGTAGTTATTTTTTGTTTATTTCCTTTTGTTCTGTGCCCTTTTGATTTGATGACTGTCTTTAGTGTTATGCTTTGATTCCTTTCTCTTTTTTGTTTGTATCTATTATAGGTTTCTGGTTTGTGGTTACCATGAGGTATATTTATAGCAATATATGTAGACATCTAATTCCAGCCTAATGACATTGCAATGGAATGCTCATTGCAGGTGACATCTGCTGCACTTAGAGCAAAGTGTCATTTTTCCTAATATTTCTGGTAGTTTTGCTTTTATTTTCTTTGTGTGATAGTACAGTGCTTTCTGACCCAAAGTAATTGCATGTATGCTATTTACTGGGTGAACTTGATATTAACAAATTGTTTCTCAGCAAGATGACAACCAATTTTCCACATGTAGGCCAAGAAAACATATCTATATCTAATATTCTTGAGGTTGTCACAAAATTGCCCAAATTGTCACTGTGTGAGGTTGTTATACGTATCTCCTATGGTAAAGGGTAGATTAAAATAAAAGGTCAAGTAAAAAGCTGCTTTAATTTTCTATCCTTGTGTTAAAAAGCTGTAAACTGAAGGATTATTAAAACAATATATAATTCTACTGTCTTTTTAAAAAAATTTGATGGCTGTGTCAGGTATTAGTTGTCGCACACGGGATCTTTGTTGCAGTGTGTGGGCTTCTCTCTAGTTGTGGCGTGAGGGTTTTCTCTTCTCTAGTTGTGGCATGTGGGCTCCAGAGCGCATGGACTCTGTAGTTTGTGGCATGTGGGCTCCAGAGCGCATGGACTCTGTAGTTTGTGGCATGCAGGCTCTCTCATTGAGGTGCCCGAGCTCAGTAGGTGTGGTGCACAGGCTTAGTTGCCCCGTGGCATGTGGGATCTTAGTTCCCCAGCCAGGGATTGAATCTGTATCCCCTACATTGGAAGGTGAATTCTTTATCACTGGACCACCAGGGAAGTTCCTCAGATTTTAGTTAAACTTACTTTTTTAGGCATCATGACTTATTTAAAAGAACCTCTATTTAATTCAACATGGCTTTAAATAAAAATTGCTTTGGATTTTTTAAACTCCAGAGAATTTTTAAAATCATAAGCAGAATTAGAATAGTTCTTAGACAAAGAGATAAGGAATGGCATAGAGAAGATTTTCCACTCGGCAAATCACAGGAGAAGGAAGTACTTTTCACATTACCTGTAGCCTTTCAAGCCATTTTCACTGATTTGTATTGAAAATGCAGATTGTCTTAGGAAGTTGATAGGTAGTACTTGATGGTTCATCCTTCTGCTTTCTTGCTACGATGTACTTAAATCCATATTTCATTAAAAAAAATCCATGCTAGTTTTGACTGTGTCAAATTTTTCCTTTTTACTCCTACACATTGTGAAGTTTTTCTGTATTTAATACAAATAGGAGGAGAAAACCCAACAAAGTACATTGCAAAAGGAATATAGTTCTTGAGTTGCTGCTTTAGGGTAGTTCATTTCCAACTTAACACTAAACCCATCATTCAGCACAAGTGATAGTCTGGTTTGTAAATAAAACTCTGGTCTGGAGTTTTTTTCCTTGAGAAAAGACTAGTTGTTGTGCCCTTTAAATGTTACCTAGTGTGTGGAGAAGGTTAGAGGAATATTCTGAAGAAAACCCAATTATCTCCATCTCAGAGGGGAAGGCACATGAACCACTCTTGAATGTTGGGACTTTTTAGTGATAACAGGAGAGTTCCATTGATGGGCTATAGAATCACAATATTAATAACCATGTCGTGTGGTATCTGAAGAACCTTACCTATTAACAAATATCAGAAGAGATCTTCTCGAATGTTTCTCAAAGATCGAAGAATTACTCTTAATTTTTTCTATCGTTTTATTTTTTTTAACATCTTTATTGGAGTATAATTGCTTTACAATGGTGTATTAGTTTCTGCTTTATAACAAAGTGAATCAGCTATACATATACATATATCCCCATATCTCCTCCCTCTTGCGTCTACCTCCCACCCTCTCTATCCCACCCCTTTAGGTAGTCACAAGCACCGAGCTGATCTGCCTGTACTATGTGGCTGCTTCTCACTAGCTATCTATTTAACATTTGGTAGTGTATATATGTCCATGCCACTCTCTCACTTCGTCCCAGCTTACCCTTCCCCCACCCTGCGTCCTCAAGTCCATTCTCTACATCTGCATCTTTATTCCTGGCCTGCCACTAGATTCTTCAGAACAATTTTTTTTGCCTTTTTTTTTAGATTCCATATATGTGTGTTAGCATACAATATTGGTTTTTCTCTTTCTGACTTCACTCTCTAGGACAGACTCTGGGTCCCATCCACCTCACTAAAAATAACTCAATTTCATTTCTTTTTATGCCTGAGTAATATTCCATTGTATATATGTGCCACATCATCTTTATCCATTCATCTGTCGATGGACACTTAGATTGCTTCCATGTCCTGGCTATCGTAAATAGAGCTGCAGTGAACACTGCAGTACATGACTCTTTTTGAATTATGGTTTTCTCAGGGCATGTGCCCAGTAGAGGGATTGCTGGGTCACATGGTAGTTATACTTTTAGTTTTTTAAGGAACCTCCATGCTGTTCTCCATAGTGCGTATATCAGTTTACATTCCCACCAACAGTGCAAGAGGGTGCCCATTTCTCCACACCCTCTCCAGCATTTATTGTTTGTAGATTTTTTTGATGATAGCCATTCTAACTGGAGTGAGGGGATACCTCATTGTAGTTTTGATTTGCATTTCTCTAATGATTAGTGATGTTGAGCATCCTTTCACGTGTTTGTTGG
The DNA here is from genome assembly GCF_003031525.2 of Neophocaena asiaeorientalis asiaeorientalis. Classification (NCBI taxonomy): domain Eukaryota; kingdom Metazoa; phylum Chordata; class Mammalia; order Artiodactyla; family Phocoenidae; genus Neophocaena; species Neophocaena asiaeorientalis. The sequence continues at coordinate 825,426 of NW_020173730.1, read as the reverse complement.
CAATCTGTATATCTTCTTTGGAGAAATGTCTGTTTAGGTCTTCTGCCCATTTTTGGATTGGGTTGTTTGTTTTTTTGATATTGAGCTGCATGAGCTGCTTGTAAATTTTGGAGATTAATCCTTTGTCAGTTGATTCATTTGCAAATATTTTCTCCCATTTTGAGGGTTGTCTTTTCATCTTGTTTATGGTTTCTTTTGCTGTACAAAAGCTTTTAAGTTTCATTAGTTCCCATTTGTTTATTTTTGTTTTTATTTCCATTTCTCTAGGAGGTGGGTCAAAAAGGATCTTGCTGTGATTTATGTTGTACAGTGTTCTGCCTATGTTTTCCTCTAAGAATTTTATAGTGGCCTTACATTTGGGTCTTTAATCCATTTTGAGTTTATTTTTGTGTATGGTGTTAGGGAGTGTTCTAATTTCATTCTTTTACATGTAGCTGTCCAGTTTACCCAGCACCACTTATTGAAGAGGCTGTCTTTTCTCCACTGTATATTCTTGCCTCCTTTATCAAAAATAAGGTGACCGTATGTGCGTAGGGTTTCTCTCAGGTCTTTCTATCATTCCATTGATCTATATTTCTGTTTTTGTGCCAGTACCAGACTGTCTTGATTACTGTAGCTTTGTAGTATAGTCTGAAATCAGGGAGCCTGATTTCTCCAGCTCCATTTTTCTTACTCAAAATTGCTTTGGCTCTTCAGGGTCTTTTGTGTTTCCATACAAACTGTGAAATTTTTTGTTACAGTTCTGTAAAAATGCCATTGGTAGTTTAATAGGGATTGCATTGAATCTGTAGATTGCTTTGGGTAGTATAGTCATTTTCACAATGTTGACTTTTCCAATCCAAGAACATGATATATCTCTCCATCTATTTGTATCGTCTTTCATTTCTTTCACCAGTGTCTTATAGTTTTCTGCATACAGGTCTTTTGTCCCCTTAGGTAGGTTTATTCCTAGGTATTTTATTCTTTTTGTTGGAATGGTAAATAAGAGTGTTTCCTTAATTCCTCTTTCAGATTTTTCATCATTAGTATATAGGAAGGGAAGAGATTTCTGTGCATTAGTTTTGTATCCTACTACTTTACCAAATTCATTGATTAGCTCTAGTAGTTTTCTGGTAGCATCTTCAGGATTTTCTATGTATAGTATGATGTCATCTGCAAACAGTGACAGCTCTACTTCTTCTTTTCCGATTTGGATTCCTTTTATTTCTTTTTCTTCTCTGGCTACTGTGGCTAAAACTTCCAAAACTATGTTGTATAGTAGTGGTGACAGTGGGCATCCTTGTCTTATTCCTGATTTTAGTTGTAATGGTTTCAGTTTTTCACCATTGAGAACGATGTTGGCTGTGCGTTTGTCATATATGGCCTTTATTATGTTGAGGTAAGTTTCCTCTATGCCTACTTTCTGCAGGGTTTTTATCATAAATGGGTGTTGAATACTGTCGAAAGCTTTTTCTGCATCTATTGAGATGATCATATGGTTTCTCTCCTTCAATCTGTTAATATGGTTTATCACATTGTTTGATTTGTGTATATTGAAGAATCCTTGCATCCCTGGGATAAACCCCACTTGATCATGGTGTATGATCCTTTTAATGTGCTGTTGGATTCTGTTTGCTAGTACTTTGTTGAGGATTTTTGCATTTATGTTCATCAGTGATATTGGCCTGTAGTTTTCTTTTTTTTTGGCTTCTTTGTCTGGTTTTGGCATCTGGGTGATGGTGGCCTTGTAGAATGAGTTTGGGAGTATTCCTCCCTCTGCTATATTTTGGAAGAGTTTGAGAAGGATAGGTGTTAGGTCTTCTCTAAATGTTTGATAGAATCCGCCCATGAAGTCATCTGGTCCTGGGCTTTTGTTTGTTGGAAGATTTTGTTTGTTTGTTTGGTTTTTTTTTTCATTACGCGGGCCTCTCACCATTGCGGCCTCTCCCGTTGCACAGCACAGGCTATGGACGCGCAGGCTCAGAGGCTATGGGTCATGGACCCAGCTGCTCCGTGGCATGTGGGATCTTCCCGGACCGGGGCACGAACCTGTGTCCCCTGCATCGGCAGGCGGACTCTCAACCACTGCACTACCAGAGAAGCCCATGTTGGAAGATTTTTAATCACAGTTTGAATTTCAGTGCTTGTGATTGATCTGTTCATATTTTCTGTTTCTTCCTGGTTCAGTCTCGGAAGGTTGTGCTTTTCTAAGAATTTGTCCATTTCTTCCAGGTTGTCCATTTTATTGGAATATAGTTACTTGTAGTAATCTCTCATGATCCTTTGCATTTCTGCATTGTGAGTTGTTACTTCTCCTTTTTCATTTCTAATTCTGTTAATTTGAGTCTTCTCCCTTTTTTTCTTGATAAGCCTGGCTAATGGTTTATCTATTTTGTTTATCTTCTCAAAGAACCAGCTTTTAGTTTTACTGATCTTTGCTACTGTTTCCTTCATTTCTTTTTCATTTATTTCTGACCTGACGTTTATGATTTCTTTGCTTCTGCTAACCTTGGGTTTTTTTGTTCTTCTTTCTCTAATTGCTTTAGGTGTAAGGTTAGGTTGTTTATTTGAGATGCTTCTTGTTTCTTGAGGTAGGATTGTATTGCTATAAACTTCCCTCCTAGAACTGCTTTTGCTGCATCCCATAGGTTTTTGGTCGTCATGTTTTCATTGGCATTTGTTTCTAGGTATTTTTTGATTTCCTCATTGATTTCTTCAGTGATCTCTTGGCTATTTAGTATCGTATTGTTTAGCCTCCCTGTGTTTTTACAGATTTTTTCCCATAATTGATATCTAATCTCATAGCATTGTGGTTGGAAAAGATACCTGATATGATTTCAGTTTTCTTAGTTTTACCAAGGCTTGATTTGTGACCCAAGATCTATCCTGGAGAATGTTCCATGAGCACTTGAGAAGAAAGTGTATTCTGTTGTTTTTGGATGGAATGTCCTATAAATATCAATTAAGTCCATCTTGTTTAATGTATTATTTAAAGTTTGTTTTTCCTTATTTATTTTCATTTTGGATGACATGTCCTTTGGTGAAAATAGGGTGTTAAAGTCCCCTACTATTATTGTGTTACTGTCAATTTTCCATTTTATGGCTGTTAGCATTTGCCTTATGTATTGAGGTGCTCCTATGTTGGGTGCATAAATATTTACAATTGTTATGTCTTCTTCTTGGATTGATCCCTTGATCATTATGTAGTGTCTTCTTTGTCTCTTGTGATAGTCTTTATTTTAGTCTATTTTGTCTGATACGTGAATTGCTACTCCAGCTTTCTTGTGATTTCCATTTGCATGGGATATCCTTTTCCATCCCCTCACTTTCAGTCTGTATGTGTCCCTAGGTCTGAAGTGGGTCTCTTCTATACAGTATATGTACGAGTCTTGTTTTTGTATCTATTCAGCCAGTCTGTGTCTTTTCGTTGGAGCATTTAATCCATTTACATTTAAGTTAGTTATAGATATGTATGTTCCTATTACCATTTTCTTAATTGTTTTGGGTTTTTATTGTACGTCTTTTCCTTCTCTTGTATTTCCTGCCTAGAGAAGTTCCTTTAGCATTTATTGTAAAGCTGGTTTGGTGGTGCTGAATTCTCTTAGGTTTTGCTTGTCTCTAAATGTTTTAATTTCTTTGTTGAATCTTAATGAGATCCTTGCTGGTTAGAGTAATCTTGGTTGTAGGTTTTTCCCTTTCATCACTTTAAATATGTCTTACCCCTCCTTTCTGGCTTGCAGAGTTTCTGCTGAAAGACCAGCTGTTAACCTAATGGGGATTCCCTTCTATGTTATTTGTTGGTTTTCCCTTGCTGCTTTTAATATGTTTTCTTTGTATTTAATTTTTGATAGTTAGATTAATATCTCTCTTGGCGTGTTTCTCCATGGATTTATCCTGTACGGGAGTCTCTGTGCTTCCTGGACTTAATTGACTCTTTCCTTTACCATATTAGGGAAGTTTTCGAGTATAATCTCTTCAAATACTTTCTCACTCCCTTCCTCTTTCTCTTTTTCTTCTGAGACCCCTATAATTCGAGTGTTGGTGCATTTAATGTTGTCCCCGAGGTCTCTGAGACTGTCCTCAATTCTTTTCATTCTTTTTTCGTTATTCTGCTCTGAAATAGTTATTTCCACTATTTTATCTTCCAGGTCACTTATCCGTTCTTCTCGCTTAGCTATTCTGCTATCGTTTCCTTCTAGAGAGTTTTTTATTTCATTAATTGTGTTGTTCATTTTTATTGTTTGTTTGCTCTTTAGTTCTTCTAGGTCCTTGTTAAACGTTTCTTGTGTTTTCTACATTCTGTTTCCAAGATTTTGTATCATCTTTACTATCATTAGTCTGAATTCTTTTTCAGGTAGCCTGTCTATTTCCTCTTCATTTGTTTAGTCTGGTGGGGTTTTGCCTTGCTCCTTCATCTGCTGTGTGTTTGTCTTCTCATTTTGCTTAACTTACTGTGTTTGGGTCTACTTTTTGCTGGTTGCAGGTTCGTACTTCCCATTGTTTTCGGTGTCCGCCCCCAGTGGCTAAGGTTGGTTCAGTGGGTTGTGTAGGCTTCTTGGTGGAGGGGACTGGTGCCTGTGTTCTGTTGGATAAGGTTGGATCTTATCTTTCTGTTTGGCAGGACCGCGTCTGGTGGTGTGTTTTGGGGTGTCTGTGACCTTATGATTTTAGGCAGCCTCTCTGCTAATCAGTGGGGTTATATTCCTGTCTTGCTAGTTGTTTGGCACAGGTTGTCCAGCACTGTAGCTTGCTGTTTGTTGAGTGGTAATCGGTCTTAGCGTTGAGATGGAGATCTTTGGGAGAGCTTTTACCATTTGATGTTATGTGGAGCCGGGAGGTGTCTGGTGGACCAGTGTCTTGAACTCGGCTCTCCCACCTCAGAGGCAAAGGCCTGACATCTGGCCGGAGCAGCAAGACCATGTCAGGCACATGGTTAGAAGAAAAGGGTGAGAAAAAGAAAGAAAGAAAGAGAGGGAGGGAGGGAGCGAGGGAGATGGAGGGAGGGAGGGAGGGGGGGGAGGAGAGAGAGAGAGAGAGAGAAAGAAAAATAAATAAATGAAATAAAGTTATTAAAATAAGAAATAAAAAAATTTTTTTAAATAAAAAAATTAAAAAGTAATTTAAAAAGAAGAAAAGAAAGAAAGAAGAGAGCAACCAAACCAAAAAACCAATCCACCTATGATAACAAGTGCTAAAAACTGTACTAAAAAAAAAAAAACCCAGACAGAACCCAAGGCCAAATGGTAAAAGCAAAGCTATACAGACAAAATCACACAAAGAAGCATACACATACACACTCACAAAAAGAGACAAAGGAAAAAAAAATATATGTCTATATATATATATAAAAAAAAGGAAGAGAGCACCCAAATCAATAAACAAATCTACCAATGATAATTAAATACTAAACTAAGATAAACATAAATTCAGAAACAAATTAGATGCAGAAAGCAAGCCTCAAGTCTACAGTTGCTCCTGAAGTCACTGCTTCAGTTTTGGGATGATTTGTTGTCTATTCTGGTATTCCAGAGATGCAGGGTACATCAAGTTGATTGTGGAGATTTAATCACTGCTCCTGAGGCTGCTGGGAGAAATTTCCCTTTCTTTTCTTTGTTCTCACAGCTCCTGGGGTTCAGCTTTGGATTTGGCCCTGCCTCTGCGTGTAGGTCACCTGAGGGTGTCTGTTCCCATCCTGTCTTGATGGGGTTAAAGGAGCAGCTGATTAGGGGGCTCTGGCTCCCTCAGGCTGGTGGGAGGGAGGGGTATGGAATGCGGGGCGAGCCTGCAGTGAAAGAGGCCGGCGTGACGTTGCAACAGCCTGAGGTACGCTGTGTGTTTTCCTGGGGAAGTTGTCCCTGGATCACGGGGCCCTGTCAGTAGTGGGCTGCACAGGCTCCCAGGATAGGTGTGGATGGTGACCCGTGCTTGCACACAGGCTTCTTGGTGGCTGCCGCAGCAGCCTTAGCATTTCATGCCTGGCTCTGGGGTCCGTGCTGATAGCCGTGGCTCGCGCCCATCTCTGGAGCTTGTTTAGGCAGTGCTCTGAATCCCCTTTCCTCGCGCAACCCGAAACAATGGTCTCTTGCCTCTTAGGCAGTTCCAGACTTTTTCATGGAATCCCTCCCAGCTAGCTGTGGCGCAGTAGCCCCCTTCTGGCGGTGTTCACACAGTCAACCCGAGTCCTCTCCCTGGGATCCGACCTCAGAAGCCCGAGCCTCAGCTCCCAGTCCCCGCCTGCCCCAGCGGGTGAGCAGACAAGCCTCTGAGGCTCGTGAGTGCTGGTCAGCACCAATCCTCTGTGCGGGAATCTCTCAGCTTTGCCCTCTGCACCCCTGTTGCTGCGCTCTCCTCCGTGGCTCCAAAGCTTCCCTCCTGCCAGCCCCTGTGTCCGCCAGTGAAGGGGCTTCCTAGTGTTTGGAAACTTCCTTCTTCACAGCTCCCTCCCAAGGTGTAGGTCCTGTCCTTATTCTTTTGTCTCTGTTCTCTCTTTTTTCTGTTGCCCTGCCCATGTACGTGGGGAGTTTCTTGCCTGTTGGGAAGGCTGAGGTCTTCTGCCAGCATTCAGTAGGTGTTTTGTAGAAGTTGTTCCACATGTAGATGTATTTCTGATGTATTTGTGGGGAGGAAGGTGATCTCCACATCTTACTCCTCCGCTATCTTGAAGGTCCCCCTTTTCTAATTTTTAAATTCAGTTTTAAATTCAGTTTGTATTGGCAGATAGAGTAGGCAAATAACATTAATTTTCTCCTCCTATACCTCTGTACCTCAAGCCCTGTAAACCCTTTGGTTTACCCAGTGAGAGTGATTTTTCATCAGTTAACTTTAACGAATTTAACTTATTAAAGTATTTAATTTAACAAGTTATTTAATTTTTAATCTTAGTGAACACTTACCACAGGTGTTTACATTTCAGTTAACTTACTTATCAGGTGTCTATATTGCTTGAAATGTAGTAGTCTTTGATAAGGAGATGTGTGCTTGGCAGGATAGACTGAGGAGAAAAATACTAGGTTTATGAAGCTACATCAATAATAAATGGCTATAGAATTGTCTCACATTTTTCGTATAGTTTTTTCCTCCCTGAATTTTTCAAGATATTTCTTTGAAAATGATTCCCACTGCACGTCTTAGAATAAACGTCTTAGAATAAACCTTCAAAATACTTTTTTTAAAAAGATAGAGCCCAATAAATGTTCTTTTCTAGGGGTTGGAGGAGACCCAGAGAATTTTTTTTTTTTTTTGGCTACGTTGGGTCTTCATTGCTGTGCGTGGGCTTTCTCTAGTTGCAGTGAGTGGGGGCTGCTCTTCGTTGCAGTGTGCAGGCTTCTCATTGTGGTGGCTTCTCTTGTTATGGAGAGCAGGCTTTAGTAGTTTTGGCAGGTGGGCTCAGTAGTTGTGGCTCGTGGCCTCTAGAGCACAGGCTCAGTAGTTGTGGCACACAGGCTTATTTGCTCTGCGGCATGTGGAATCATGCCAGACCAAGGCTCGAACCCGTGTCCTCGCATTGGCAGGCAGATTCTGAACTACTGCGCCACCAGGGAAGTCTGAGACCCAGAGACTTTGAAAACCAGCTTTGCATAAAAGCAAAGACCTTTTATACTGCTGTCTTATTCATATTTAAATAATAATAGTGTGAAAATGACAGTAGCAATAACTATTTACTGAATCCCTAGTTCTGTAAATGTTTCATGTGTGCACACACACACATTTTCTCTGATTCTTAAAACAACCCTAAAAATTAGACATTATCATCCATATTGTACTGAATAGATGAACAGCTGTCAAAGTCAAACATCTAGGAAATGAAAGAGGCAGGATCTGAGCCCCACGCCACCACCTCTCAAGCCTTTCCTTATTCCACTTGGCCAACTGTGCATGTCATGCCACTTCTGTGCTATACAGTTTGGATGTAGATGCTGAAAAAATAAATTAGACTTGGTCCTTGCTCTTAAGAAGCTTAGAACTTTTAAAATTTCCTTAAGAATGTCTTCCTTTTCTAAAGGAAAGAACACAAAACAACCTGAAAATATATAAACAAGACAACCCTCAGAGTCAGTTGGCAAATTAATTTAATTCACTTGTTTTCACCTTGAGAGCATATTTCCCATCAATTCCCTCTTCTCCACTCTTGATGTCATTGCCTGTGTTGGGTTTCTTCTGTTCATCTTCTCTGCTTGGGTAATAGGTAACAATGGCTTCCACTGGTCTTCTTGCTTCTGGCATCTCCCCCTCTTCATTCACTTTCCCAAAGGCCTCCAAGGGTTATCCCAACACACAGACAACATCATGTCCCTTTCCTTCTCAGAAAAATATATCTTAACTTGTTATTAAACTTTCTTTAAAATATGCTTTCAGTTTTCCTTTCCGTTTATTTCACTAGAGCCAAGACTCCATCATCGTCAAAAGGAAGAAGCTGCCCCCATTGACTTGAGAGCCTCCTGATTCTCAGCGCAGGGAGTTGATGACTAGGTTGGAGGTGTGGTAGAGGGGTTGCCTCAGAATGTCCACACCCTGAGATGGTCTGGGTGGAGTTCCTGAGCTTCACTATTTAATCCAGCCAGTGCATTATGCAAAGAAAATGTAAATATTGCCTCACAAAAAGAATATATTAAATTTGAGGACTAGTAACATAGTAGGGATTTTCTATGCTAAGAAGACCTTTTGATACTACTCTCCATTAGCAAATTTAACGTGATTCATCATTCAGTTTACTTTTGTGAACTTTTTTTGAAAAAGACTGATATAGAAGTACTTAGGTGTTTCTTTCTGCTTAGTCCAGTAGATGCTAGTATTGTTTTTATTGGGTTGTACAAGAGTAGAAAGTTTACAAATTAGGTAAAATCATGTTTCATCTGAAAGAAATTTTAAAAAGGTACTAATAGGGATATTTTAATTGTGCTTTTAATGTAATAGGCTTGGGGCTGTTCTCATTGTTGGTAGAATGATTTTTATTTTGATGCCTTATTCCAGGAGTCCCAAACTTCTTCTGTAAGGGCCAGATAGTTAATACTTGGCTTTGTGGCCACATGGTCTCTGTTGGAACTACTCAGCCTGCTGTTGCAACGTGAATGCAGCCAGAGACAGTCTTTGAAGAAATGAGCGTGGCTTGTGCCAATAAAACACAAAAGCTTATTATTTTGTACCTGTTATATTTTATTATTTACGAAACTAGGAAGCTGACCAAATTTGGCCAATGGGTTATGGTCTGCTGACCCCTTCTTAATCAGTCATTAAAAATGTCTTATTTTATCAGTTGCCTCAGTTTTTACTCTTACGACTATTTTAAATTAGGGATTCTACTTTTAAAATGTGCATTGAAGCCTCTTCAACATAATATTCACTAGTGGGTTTGTCTCCTTTGCTTTCTATGCAGGTGGTGAAGTTGTGTGAGAGTGTGTCTGTGTGTAAGTGTGCATGTGGTGCATAGTCACAGAACCAAAAAGGTAGTGTTTTAGGGAAGCTTCTGGGTAATAGAAGCACTAAACCTTTATGAGACCACTGCTCAGAGAGGCTTTGCCTAGCTGCCCTTTCGAAACAGCTTGACCCCCTTGTTCACACATGAACAGAAACTGTCACTCCCTTTCCATGGATTACAGTCAAAGCAAGATGATACCCTTTGTGGAAGACAAAGTGCATTGGACAGTTGAGATGATTTTATTCAGGCTGTTGCAATAGGGAGGTTCATTGACAATGAACTTCTCAAAGAAGAGGGAAAAAACGTGGGGTTTTACAGAGCAGGTAAATAAGAGTTCTGAGGAAGGGTGGAGGCAGGTCTTACCTCAGAATGGGGGAGGGCAGTGCCTACCTCTCTGTGCCCCTCCAGAACCTCAGTAATGCATCTCTGTGGCAGCTGACGTTTGATCTTCCTGTCCCTGTCCCACTAGTGACTCATCCTTATTTATCTTTGCATCCCTGCCACCAGATACAGTCCCTGCCCTACATCAACAAGGTACTTAATGTTTCTCTGATTGATTTTCCACTCACATGGGAGGAGTGGATGGTGAAGTCTTATCTTTGACCTTGGGATTTGGAGGAGGAAATGGAATTCTTACAGCATGAGAAGCCTTCCTTGTGTGTGACTCAGTCATCATGAAGCTCCAGGGAGCCCCAGTGGTTGGTGAACAGGAGATGTAATTCAGCAAACATGATTATTTGTTGAATGATGTTTTCAGGGGCAGATGTATATATTTAAAATCTCATTGTGGATTTTACTAAACCACTTGGAATTTATTTGTGTGTGAGGAGTTAGTATTTTCTTCTGGTCTCTAACATGTTGGGCGCAATTAAAAAACTTAAACTTTTGAGGTCAAACATGTATGGGTAAAATGGAATTTCAAATATAAAAGTTACAAAATCTTATGTGATTTATTATTATTTTAGAATTAATTTTTAAAAAGATGCTTGTTCTTGTCCAAATCTGGAAATACCACTTACAAATGAATGAATTAGGCTTTTGTTAATAATTATGGGGAACAGATTATAATTCAGAGTACGTGCTTATAGGTATGCAGACTTCAAGTGTAGAATCTTCTCCTGTGAAAGGTGAGCCTTCTGAAATCCAGATATTTTTTCACTAGCCCTGGCTACAGTGGTTTTGGCACTCTTAAAACAAATGACAGTTTTGACAGTAGAACTGTAGTCAGAACTTCAGGTGTGAAATTTGGTGTTTGATTTGTTTCTGCTACTCTCATTAACTAGTTTATATTTAGATGTACCCACTTAAGGAAGTAATTCAGGAAACTCATATTCCTCAAAAATGTTCTGTGAAAAATGTTTTAATTTTACTTTTTGAAACAGCTTGTCATCAGGGTGTCTATTCATTTCACAAGAATTAATGAAATACAGTTGGCATCATTAGTGTAATAATTCTGTAGATTTTTCTATCTTATGCATAATAATCCTGTTGAACATTTATTCAGCTTTCTGGAGTAGTGTTTTTTTAAAATAGCGTGTTTTAGAATCTGAGTTCTGTATCATATGGAATAATGGCAATTGCTGCTTACCTATACAGGTGACTTTTTTGGCAGCAAAGAGAATAGTATCACTTAAAGTCTTACTGTTTTTAAAGAGGAAGTTTGAAAAGCAGTCATGAATATTCTGATTTTAATTTATCTGTTAGCAATTTGTTTGAAATTAATAAAAAATAATGATCATTTTTGAGCATTTACTATGTGCTGTGCACTGTGTATAGCACTTTACATGGTATTATTGCATCCTTTAATTCTACAGTCCTGTGAAATAGTAGTAGTAGAAGTTGTTATTGTTACATTTTTTTTTTTTTTAACATCTTTATTGGGGTATAATTGCTTTACAATAGTGTGTTAGTTTCTGCATTACAACAAAGTGAATCAGCTATACATATACATATGCTCCCATGTGTCTTCCCTCCTGCGTCTCCCTCCCTCCCGTTACATTCTTTTAGAGATGAGAAAATTAGACTTAGAAAACATAGCTCTCCTTGTCTAATAAGTGGCAAAAGTCAGAATTCAAACCTTACTGCAGATACATATTCTTAATCATTAACCTGTAATTCAATGAATTTTAAGATTTTTGTATGGTAAGAAAAGTATTATTTCCATGCTTTAAGATTTGCTTTTAAAAGTATTTGCTGTATTACAGTTTCATATACGTAGTGTATTTGTTTATACAGTAATACAGGCTATTCAGTTTCTTTGACAATCTTTCTTGAACTGTATGTAACATATTATCACATCATTTTAGTAGTTGGAATTGAACAAAATGAAACTCTTTTTCTGCCTAGTATCAGTTCATTTATTTATGGTTCCTGCCATGTTAAAATGAGTTCCCAAAGACAATTGTTCATACTTTTTCTGATTCAAATCAGAGTTTTGTTTTTTAGGTAAAGGTTGATCACACTTTATTTATTGACTATCAGCTATAATAGAAGAGAGACAGTTAAGAACTCAGAATTTTGTAAGGTTAGAATAATTCATTTATCCACAAGCATTGTTTGGCTACTTACCATGTGTTGGGTACTATGCTAGGTGCCAGGATATGGGGTTTTACAATAATGATGGCTAATATTTGTTGAGCACTTTCTATGTGCCAAATATTATTCTAAGTCCATTATGTGTCTAACCAGTATAATTATCACGGCAACAGAGGTAAATACTGTTAGGATCCCCACTTCACAGATGATGAAACAGACTCAGAGGGATTAAGTAATTTGCTGAATTACTTAATTCAGCTGGTAAGTGGCAGAGCCAAGATTCGTTCTAAGTAATCATTTCTTAACCATCATACTTTATAGCCTGTCATACTGAATAAAATAGACAAGGTCCCTATTCTGATGGACCTTATTTCTAACTAAAAGAAACAATCACTAACTAACAAAATAAGTAAAGAAGAGACTGCCAACTACTGTCAATAAAATTGAAATGTTCTGGGGAGGAATGGGGGACTATTCCAATGGGTGGTCACAAAAATACTCACAGAGATAGGGGCAGATGAGAGTGGGGTTGTGTAGACACAGTAATACACAGGGGAATCAGATAAGATTCTTATTAAATCATACAAAACTTTCAATAATCTTATCTGTTAATATTATACTTATGTAGCCCTTGGAAGTACACAAAGTAAGTGCATTGATTCAGAATGCAGTTTGCATGGTTTCCAGTAATCAGTGAGGGTAGTCTATCATGTGATACATTTTTGTTTCTTTTAATGATCCTTTAAACAATGAAGACTATTTAGTCAACAAATCAAAAGGCTTTAAGTAAGTAAGAAAGAAGGTTTTATTTGCTACATTTCATTATTCAAAACCTGGTGTGTCCCTTGAAAACTTGAGACAGGGGAGTTTAGGACATACAATCATTTTTCAAAAGGAAGTACAGGTCCACAAATAGATACAAAGATTATCTCACAAAATGCAGTTTACCAAAATATATATGATGTCAAAGTTCTTATGAATTTCTATAAAGAAGTGATGACTCTTTTATATTTGGTTTGCTATTTCCTGGGTACTTTAAAGTTTGAAGAATTGGTAAAATTAGAACAGAACCTATAGTAAGTGGCAAACTTGCATATCCATTGGCAGCAGAACTTTCATTACATTCATTAATTTATTCACTTAACAAAAATTGGGCACCTACAAACACCAGACTCTGTTCTTACTGCTAAGATTACAGCAGTGACCACAGCACAGATTCTGCCTCCATGGATCGACATTCTGGTGAAGGAATGCAGACAGTAAAGGAATATATAACATACCGACGAGTGGTAAGTGTGATGTGGAAACGTACAATGTGTAGGGGAGAGAGAGTGTTAGGAGCCTGTGGGTTAGAAAGGTGAGGGGTGGCCTCTTTGTTGAGGTGCCCTCTGAGCGGAGTCCTGGGGAAGTGAGGGAGCCAGCCACACATACGTCTCCAGGAAGAGTGGTCTGGGAGAGGGACCTACTGGTCATTGTTAAGAAAATCCCTGGGGTGGGATGGTACTTGGTAAGTTCAAGGAAGCCAGTGCTGCTGGTGTGGATAATGGATAAAATTTGGCTGGATCTAATATAGCTTATATTTTGTATAGGAAGGTGGTAATTTAGGAATGTCTTTTGTAAACTGGATGAGTCTAACACTTGATTTTAAATTACTGAAATGGAATATTTGTATGGAATTCTTAGGGGAATTGTCTTTCAACTTGATGTTTTGGTGTACCAGTTTGCTAAGTTGTAAAATCTTCCCCTTTTATAGAGGGATAGGCAGTTTCCCTACTTAGGTAAATTAGTGGGAGCTAGAGATCTCCACAGTTATTAGCATTTTGTATCTTGCACTAAATTGGCATATCAGACACACATTAGTTCTTTGGTGAATTTTTCTTCCCTCTGGGCCAGACATATATATTCATTCATTATTTGACACATGTTTATCAGTTCACTACTTGCAGGTTATAGTATTAAACGCAGTGTGGTATGCAAAGTTTTTAAAAACAAAGCTTCCTGTTTCTAGGAGCTTTTATACTTTACTAGATAAGATTAAACATCTAAACAAGGAAGCAGGAAATTGGTGTTATATAATATTTGAGTATAGATATGTTCTAGATATATATGAACATTTATGTCTCAATAGACTGTATTTTCTCATTTCTGTTGAAATTATATGGTTTTGCTTAAATATAAGCCTGACCATTTGCTATCTGTGTAAACATGAGGAAAATACTTAATTTCCTTTTTAAGTATTAAATCTCTTTGGCTTTAGAATCAGGTGAAGTCTGCACTACACAGTTGTTGTGAGGCTAGATCTCTGTGTGACTAGAACAGAGTATGTACAGTGTCTTCTGCTGCGGGGCTGCAGACAGTAAGAGCTCATTAGAGTGAATTCCTCATCCTTTGTTTTGTACATTGATGAAGTAAGCCCCCAAAGAGCATGCCCACAGCCAAATTATAATGAAGTTATTTTCATTATATGAAATATAAATGTAAAATGTCTGAGTGGCTTACCGTTACAGGTTTAGGATAATATGAGTTCATTATATAGTGGGATCAGCTTTGCAAAATAGCAGACTTGAGTGGATTCAAGGCCTAGCTGTGATGATTGTGACTTGGATAAGTTACTTAACATCTCTGAACTCAATACAGAAGGAGTAGTAAGATTTAAAGGTTCCAGGCAACTTTTTGAAGTTATTCATTGTGGAATGAGCAGCTTTATCTATTATGACCTCCTGGTCAGTCTCTTAAGACCCATACTTTTCAGTGGTTTCATGAATCTACAAGTTTTCTGACATTGGTATTGGTTATACATTCAGTGTTTTATGTCTAGAGAGCTGCCTGCCTTGAAATCTCTGGGAACTGATGGTGGCTCTAAGGGCTTCGGTAGCAGTTATTAAGAGATAAATTTGTGGAAGACACAGCTACCATTGTAGCTATTTTAGGAAGACACTCACTGGTTTTCTTAATTTTATAAGGGTTAAGCATAAAACATGAAGACATTTCCTTTAAACATCATATTTCCATATAATATTCTCTTTTATTATGCATCCTGATCTTTTTAAGCCTAAGCAATCCACCAGACTAGGTGGGCTGAGAGGGAGCAGAGACCAACTAGGAAGCCTTGCTGATCTTATCTGATGTGCTTCTTGGAAAGTACCAGAGGCCTCTGGAGTTGCCTCAGTATTTGTTTACAGTGGTTCCTTTCGGAGAATAAACTGCAATTCACAATGGTTTCTGAATTACAACTGAGGATAAAATGTACAAATTCTTGCTATAATTCATTTTGCAAGAAAGACTGTTTAAAAGATAGATTAAAAGAAGCAAAGGGAGTCATAGACCATGGTAAAAACAAACAAAAAGATCTTCAGCTCCACCCCTACACTGAAAAAACAAACCATGAAATTTGGCAAAGGATAACCTTATACTTGATTGGCAACATAAAGTTTAATTTTTCCCTAGATTTGTGAAATAATGATATATTTACTATGAGTTAGATAGGAAAGCAGTGCTTTTCATCATAGTGTTTTGTCCTGTAGATTTCTTTATACTTCTGTGGTAAAGAAGGTAAGAACGTGAACTCTAGAAATAGAACACCTGGGTCTTAATTGCAGCTATGCAACATAAGACAATTTAGTTGACCTCTTTGTGCTTCAGTTTCCTCTTTTGTATCCTGGAGATAGTTATCATGTCTGTCTCAAATGATTATTTTGAATATTGATTGATGTAATGTATAAATCTATATGAATACTGCTTAATACATTATAAGCTCTGTAAAAGTGTTAATTATTATTATTGAGGTTAGCATAACAAAGTAACCAAGGGTGTGCTAAAAGTAATTAAGTTTGCACACCTCTTGCATTTCTAAAAGGTTTCATATAAGGAATGAGAAGTCAGAATCTAATCCACTATGTGCCAATTTATTCTACTATCTTTTTGAGAACACCTGTCTTTTTTCACTTATCATTGGAGGTGACAACTGATTTCATTCACTTAATGCATATTTTTTTGAGTGCCTGCAACGTTCTAGGCATGGGGAAGAGGGTGATACAAGATTCTCTGCCCTTAACATTAATCCTTCCCTTTTCTACTCTATTGTAAGTTTTAGATCTCCTTCAGCCTTTGTAGAAAATAGTTCATTTTTACTCGTTTGTTTTCTTTCATCATTTAATAAAACTTGGTGATTTGTGCTACTCTTTGGTTAAATAAAAATTTGTATTTTAAGAGAAGACAAGAAAAATTTAAACATACATTTTTTCTCTGCCCATTTTTGCCTCCCTCCTGCCCTCTAGAGTACATTGTGCATCTTCATTATGCCTTAAGCAGACCTCCCCAATAGCAGAAATGCCTGCTCAACCATAAAGATCAATATTTCTCCTCCTTTCTCAATCATATAAAAGGTCATGATGACACACCACTCACCCTGTACGTGTAGACAGCTTTGGTGAACTTTATGTCCAATGCCAATATGTCATTTCTTTTGAAGATAGTGGTTGATGCAGAATAGACTGGTCAGATGGCCTGGGGGAGATACTGGGCTGCACCTACTGGAAGTTCTTAGCTTAAATACTTACTTATGACTTACTAATGTTACTAGCTATATTACTTCTATTCTGCCTATTTTATAAGATTAGTTTCTTGCATTACCAGATGTATGACTGAGCCTCACATAAAATGAATGATGATTAGGTGATTTGAAACTATTGATCAAATAAATAGTTCTGTAAGGTCAATGACTGTAATAGTGTAACTCTAGATATGGGAAGAAGCAATGAGAGGGAACCATTTCCTGGACCGTAACAGACTAGTAAGATGGGCAGTCCAGAGGCTTTTGGCTACTGGTAACAGGCCCTAGTCCAGTAATAGCACATTGAGTGACCTATCAATGAAATCCTTGCCTGATCTGGGAATGAGCATTCCTAGTGCTGTGGACAAATTGGTCATGAAATGCCACCCAAACCTAGGTCAAAATTAAGACTGAAAAAAAAAAATTAAGACTGAAAGGAAAGGGATTGTAAAATAAAGAATGTTGCCCACCATCCAGTTCTGTAAGAATTAAGTCATTAACTACTGCAGTCACTGACCTACAGTGCATCGTAAAAGGAATTCAGGGAATTCTGGGAATACTGACAGAACTGCCCCTCAGATAGTTATTTTCAGGAGAAATTTTTACGAACCTGATTCTTCTGTCTTCCCATACCTATAAAAGCACTAAAACCATTAACTAAGATGTCTATTCCTAGTGACTAGCAGTGACCTTCTACCGAGATGTGTGCTTGGTTGCATGTACTCTCTTCACCAAAATCACACACATACTGGCCTCCCCTTTTACCTCTTTGGAACAATTCTCAGAGCTCTCTGAGAGACTGTCTCCCAGGTTGTAACCCTCAGGTTGGCTTGAGTAAAATTTTCCATTTCTTTCTTATATTGACTATTAATTTTTTCATTGACACATTTTTGCAAATAGTTTCTTAGAAACTGTCCTTTGTCTATATTTTTTGTTTATAGAAAGTTTTGAAACTTTTTTTCTGTAGCTGCCACTATATATATTTTGTCAGTGCCTCCTTATGTCTGAAGGATGATAGGAATATCTTTAGAGGAGTTTTTCTTCCAACACCCTTGAACTTAGAAACCGGAAAGCACGGATTTAGAAGTGACATCTTCTGTCAAACGTTCCCTAGGAATTGCTTTTAACAGCATTGTCACTTGGTCCTGGTTTCAGAGGTGTGCTGTCTCTGGCTGCTGAAGTGTGACTTCCTATGACACTTTCTATTCTGGAATGGTGAAACTGGATTTCAGTCACTTGTTCGGAAGATTGTGATTCGTTGTTTTGAACATTACTGAACCAATGTACTGACCTGTGTTTTGGAAGCCACCTTATCCATAGCAGAAATACTTCTGCCTTGTTTAGTTACATTTGGAAGAATATTTTAAAAAAAACAAAGGAAAGGAAAAGGTAGAGTCAAGTATGTCCTAGTGATCTTTAGCAGGTCAGACCAAACCGATGATACTAAAGCTAGATTTTTAGGTTCATTGTGGGCACACACATGCAACAGAAAAACATAAACATCACATCTTCCATTGACGCATGTTCTGACACTTTATAGTAAGTGGTTATAGTCCCTTGATTATACTGAAACAATGCTAATTTCCACACCTGGAGTCAAAACATTAATCACTTCATTTAAAGAATGAATCCATTGCCAAAGATAAATTTTGAAGAAAGAGTATATGTTCCCAAATGGCAAGAGAACATCATTAATATCTTCTCTAGCATTCAAAGAAAGGAGACAGATGCTACCAGTAAAATATTATGAGCTCCTCATGGTTGTTTCCAGTAAAACACAAATGATTTCCTGGTCCTATAATTTGAACTGTCAATGTCATTTAGTTGAAAAGTCTGAGTTCTAAAAAAATCGAGACAAGATGTGAATTTACTATTATATGTGATATATTTTTGTGAAATATAGGGAATATTGATGAAAAAATGTGATAAAGGAAAATTCGAGACCGTCCTTGTTGGGATATAATAGATCTTAACATGACTCTGACTTTAGGAAACACAGCATCAGGAATCCCAAATCATAAATCCTGCCCTGCCCATGACTAGGTGCCATCAGCAGGGCTAGCTTCGTGGATGTGCACCTTCTGCAGTTGCCTGGGGCCCTGCACTCAAAAGGGCCCTGTGCTTGGTTTAATGCTCTACTTGTTGCTGCCTTGAAATTCTTAATTTTTGAATGAGGGGTTCACATTTTCATTTTTCCCTCGGCCCTACGGATGGCCAGTCCTGGCCATTGACAGGTTACTTCTCTGAATTTCAGAAAAGGCAACAAAGATCCTCAATGTGGAGTTCAGAGTCCCAACAAAATTTACTAGAAACTGAAAGCTCCATGTTCACCCTGACCGCAATGGTTCTCAGCCAGGAGCAATTTTGCCCTCTAGTGGACGTTAATCAATGTCTGGAGACATTTTCAGCTGTACCTGCTCAGGGGAAGCTGCTACTGCATCTGGTCGTAGTAGGATGTCCTCCAAATGCACAGGACAGCCCCCACAGCAAAGGAACCCCACATTTATACACTTCTGAGGTTGAAAAACCCTGCGTAACTCATCATTTGTATCTCTAACACTTGGTACTGCACCAGGGAGGTTACTCAGTCATTGTTGAACCAGTGGGTATAGCCAGGATCTGAGGTTGTTGTGTTCCTTCCCATATACAGACTGAAGAATGAATCTGGTGATTATTGAATGTAATCTAACATTTCCACAAGGTGCAGTACAGAGTTACTCTCTCCACTTCTCACACTTAACCCAGTTAACTGGTAGGCTCCTTACCCTCTTTAAATTTTTTTTTTTTTTTTATTTTTTGTGGTACGCGGGCCTCTCACCGCTGTGGCCTCTCCCGCTGCAGAGCACAGGCTCCGGACGCGCAGGCCCAGCGGCCATGGCTCACGGGCCCAGCCGCTCCGTGGCATGCGGGATCCTCCCGGACCGGGGCACGAACCCGCATCCCCTGCATCGGCAGGTGGACCCTCAACCACTGCGCCACCAGGGAAGCTCTCCTTACCCTCTTTAGACCTTCTCTAAAACACGCCACACTGACAGTTGGTGGATGACTTTCCAGGACACCTTTGTATTTCTGCTGCCACCTGTTGGACTGTCAGTTTACCAAGTCCTTGAATTTGTTCCCAAATCTGTTTACGCCATTGTGCTGGTTGCTGTCATTATGCAATGTAATCAACTATTACAGAAATTGAGGGAAAGAAAAATACTAAAAAAGAGAGAGATTTCAGTGAAAATCTAAGTTGAATGCTTTGGAGAGATTCAATAAAGGTGTCAACTAAAGAAAATTGCCCTTGGATTAACTGTAGGCAAGATGACTCTAAAGGATTTGGGAGAGAATCATTAAAATTAGATTCTGTGTTGAATTTGCATAACCATTATTTATGGAGACTATAGAGAACTACATCTGTGGTTTTTGCAAGAAAGACTACTTCACCTAACCAATAGTTGCTCAGAAAAAGGCCTGACCCACATCACAAGACTGCAGAATGACATTTATGTATTTTGGAATGGTATGAATTGTTTTATTTAGGGATGTAACTTAAGATGATTTTCCTAATAGTGTATCAGACAACAGGCTTTCTACTATATTTTCTGATGGAAATAAAGAATATATTTAGATATTCTACTTGGTCACTTGGAGAGCCAAACAACTCTCAGCTCAGTGATGTCTATGAATAATTTTCCTTACTTACCACCACCTTATATCTTAAGAAGATACTCCTTTAGTTTTTGATTCCACAAACACCAACATAAGGTCTGTCTCTGGCCAGATTCAAGAGCTGCTTGCTTCCTTTCTAGTTCATATATTTTATTTCTTGAACTTTCCACGTGCCTGGATAGATTAGAGGTAATGTGTCAAATTCTTTAAGAGTCAAGCAAGTATAAGTAATATGATTGGAAGTGTCATCAAATCAGTTAATTTCAAAATACTGTTTGAGCTGAGGGGAGAGACATTTAGTTGTTAGTCTGTGTGTTTTTCAGGGTGGCTTTTAACTTGGTATTGTCTTGTTAGGACTCGTGTCCCTGACTTGGAGCAGAGTTCTGGGTCTCTTAATCCTGAGCTTGTTGAAAGAAAACAGTGGACAACCTCTTTAATATAAATCAACCCTTGGTACTTTTTGTTATACCCAATGTAACACATCTTTGTTACACCATGTAATATTTTATCTTCCATCAGTCATCACAATTTTGCAGACATTGTTGAACAATTTAGGCATAAAAACATCTTATTTGGCTAGTAAAACAAAGGATTTAACATTTATGATCAAAGACATCAGGAACTTTTTAAAAAAGTAGTTTAATTTAACAAGTAATATATAAATATACCCTCCTTTTAAAAGGTTAGAACTTTAGAGATAAAGCTAAATTCCTCTTTGCCCATCTAATACAGACTTGAAATGTATCCTTCCAGACAAGGCCCTCCTACACACAGAAACACACCCAAACACCTCTACAGATTTTTTTTAGAGTTCTGGTATCATACTGTATGTATTGTTTAGTTACTTGATTGCTTTCTTTAGACAAGTTCAGTCAATTTGAGTCAGATCTTATATAAATCTAGTTAATTTCTTTTAGCTGCTATATGATATCCCAGGTATGATTATACTTCATTTTATTTTTCTGTTTCTTTGTTAACGGACATTACATTTTTGGTATCAACGTTGTAATGAACATCCTTTATATGTTTTCTTTTGCACATGTACATATGTTTCCCTAGGGTAAGTTCCTAGAAAGTAGATCTGTGGACCATCTATATCATAGCATTACAGTGTTGTCTTGATTCATTTGTTTTAGTGGTAGATTCTTTCTTAGCTACATAGTATATAGGACAAAAGTCATAGAATCGTAGCCTTTTAGAAATCTAACATATCTTAGGTATCACCACATGATATAAAGGATTAATTTATTTTTCCATACTCTTAATATTTAATATTTTTACCCTGGAGCTTCCTTCTACTCCCCCTGCTTTTGATACCTTAGTAAAATCCTTTTGGCTCTTCTATCACTTCTGCTTTTAGTAACAAAGTTTCAGTCAACAAAATACGTTATAGTAAGGAATCATTTTAGCAGGCATGTTACTGTGTTCAGTCTAAAATTAAAACAAAAATTATTAAAATACTTCCTTGAAATGTTTTGAGTGACTGATTCTTTCAGAATTACACCTACATTGGTTTAACACTTGGGATGGTCAGATATTGTTGAATTACCTCAGAAGTGGAAAATGCTTAGATTTAAAATCTAGGTTTTCCTTTAAAACCCATTGTGTGCTATAAATGTACCATAAATAAGGCACACATGTATGGCATGAAAACTAGGGGCTGATTGCCCCCTATCTTATTTGGATAGTGTTTCTTAACCTGAATAATTACCACCACTCATATTTAATGGTTTCTATGCGTGAGGTGTTGTGCCTGTGTTTTTCCCTTTAATTCTTACAGCAAGCCTAGGAACATGAAAATATTATTCTCATTTTATAGTTGTAAAAATTGAGAAAGTAACATTCCCAAGGGTCACACTATTAGGAAGTAGTGGAGCTAAGAATTCAAAACAAAGCTTATCTCATTAGAGCCATATCCACTCTTCAGCATCTATATAGGGCTACCCCTTGCCCACCATCGTTTAAAAATCATGAGAATCTAGTTTTAGAGTTATGCTTAATTTTTAAATACTAATGATTTAAAAAAATCTTTCAGTTGCTTTCAAGTGTAATTGTAGGTAAAATAGTTTTTGGTGGACAATCACAGTTAATTTTGTCTGCTTTTATTTTTTTTCAAGTTGTCAAAAAAACTTACCAAGGTGTAGAACATTTATACTGTTTCATTTATTCCTGAACTATTTATTGACTTTTTGTTATTGATTAGGCCCTATGCTTAAATTTTTCATGTGTTGAAAATAATACAGGCTTATTATGGAAAATCTGAAAAATATCCTAAACTATTGAGAAAAAATGAAAATTATTGGTAATTCCACCAGCTCTATTTCTAACAGCAAAATGAACAAATGACTGTTCCCCGCCCCAGCACGTGCCTGTGTGCCTGCACACTGACTGCTTCTCACACATGGAGTGGGGTGTGGGCATGGTTTAGTAGTTTCAAGAAATTCTTATACTGGGTCAAGTTTAGTGAAAAGAAAGAAAGTAAATGAATAATTTGACACATGTTTGTTTACTTATTAGAATATCTGATTCATTTTTGTTATAAGAACTAATTAATGGCTCACTGCTGCAAACTGGAAAAATCAGCAGTAAATATGCATCTACTAGCATTATAGATACACAAATGGGATTTCCTTTTCACTATTTTTAAAAAAGATTTATTATTTATTTATTTTTGGCAGCGTGGGGTCTTAGTTGCGGCACACGGGATCTTTGTTGAGGCATGCGGGATCTTTTGTTGCATTGTGGTGCTCGGGCTTATCTCTAGTTGTGGCGTGTGGATTTTCTCTTCTCTAGTTGTGGTGTGCAGGCTCCAGGGCGCATGGGCTCTGTAGTTGTGGCGTGTGGGTTCCAGAGCACGAGAGCTCTGTAGTTTGCGGCACATGGGCTCTAGTTGAGACACCTCGTGAGCTCAGAGTTGTGGCACATGGACTTAGTTGCCCCACAGCACGTGGGATCTTAGTTCCCTGACCAGGGATCAAACCCACGTCCCCTGCATTGTAAGGCGTATTCTCTACTACTGGACCACCAGGGAAGTCCCTCCTTTTCATTATTAATGGTTAACTTAATGAAGAAATTAAGAATATTATCTTGGCATCAAAGAGAGTAAGAATTCGTTGTCCATTTTTGAGCACTGTCTAGCACAACTGCCAGCATGCATTTTAAAACTCTTGTGAAGCACTTTATCCCTAGAGAGGCCTGAGTGAACAACGGGGTGCTTCCATCGACAGGAGATAAGGAAGTTGAATGCAACGCCCACAGCTATACTCGCTGCCTCCACGTAAGATAGGGAGAGCTCCCCTAAAGTTTTAGTATTGCTGTTGTTTTTATACTTTTTTCTTAGCTTAGAATATCACAGAGATGTTTTGCCAAACTCTTAGAACTTGCACATTGTTTTGTTGCTGTATTTTCATTTTAGTATGATTTTCTTCTTAGTTATAAGCCCACACTTAGCATAAATATGTGCCAGTTATTGTACTAAGTACTTTACATGTTTTATTTATTTAATCCTTGCAACCTCGCTTTGATATAGGCTCATAATATTGACTGTTTTATAGTGGAAGAGAAGTGGAAGCTTAGGAAAGAAAAATCAAATTAACCAAAATGTTACAGCTGATGGATGACAGAGCCAAAAACTTTTGCCCACCTGTACCTGAGTTGCAATGTCAATTTTTCTTACCACTCTGTTAGAGCTTATGTATTTCAAAATTTCTTTTTAGAAAAATAATTTTTCCAGTCTTATGTTTTTCACAATTGACTTGTTTAATAAAACCCTTTTCATTTTTTATTTTTAACTGTTAAACCTGTATTGTTGATTTCAACTTTGTATTTTGCCTAAGTATTAGCTGACTCTCTGTAGTTGCTTTAGTTATTAATTTATATTTACTTGGCAAAAAAAGATGAGTATTTTGGGACTTAAAACATTAGTACACTGTTTTTCTTTCTTAAATTTTTAAACCAGTTTGATTGAGACATTTAAAGACATGATTCTCCACTGTGGCCGAACATAGGAATACTAGGAATCTAAACGAATAAATAAGCAGCTATTAAATCAGAATTTCTGAGGTGGGGCCCAACCTCAGAAGCTTCCAGGTAATGCTAATGTGCAGTCAATGTAGAGAGCCAGGGACTTAAAATAGTCTTTGGTGGTTACATGGCACTCAGTGTAGTTTAGAACAATGGCTCTTAACTATTGTACATCTGAATCACCTGCAGAGAGAGCTTGCCCGGCAATCTGAGTCATTAAGTCTGGCCTGAGGCAGAGCCCAAGAATTCGCTTTTCTAACAGGTTTTCAGATGATACTGATACTGCTCTTTTGTGCTGTCCTTTGAGAACCACTGCAGGTCTAGGTATTGCTCTTTGAGGCAGTGAAGGTTTCACTTTCTGAGTTGTCCTTTTAGTTCAAGTGATCATACCATACCCACCCACCCTTCTGGCTACATACCCACATTGCCTTTGCAAGCTATCATTCAGAATTACTAGGAGCCCCCATATGCCCGCTACCACCATTAAAGTGTAGTCATATCTCTACATGAGGGATTTGTTTTTGTCCACATGGCAAGACCTCAAGTGAATTTCACTCTTCCTTCACCTATTCTGTGAACTATAGTCAGATCACTTCAGTTTAGAGATCTCTTCATACCATAGCTATAGGCTTTCTTTTTTTCTCTTTACTTTTTCAGTGATTTTTTAAATCCCCAAAGATGAATATTTTCAACCCTAATTTCCTTTTGTGAATTTGTTGAAAAACACACACTTTTGCTAGAAACAATGGTAAATGATTATAGATAAATTAGGGTTAGCCAATATTTACCAAAGGATTATTTAACTTAGAAAATTGGAATAAAAAATTTTTTGTGGTTAAATACACACAACATAATACCATCTTATATCATTTTTAAGTTACATTTCAGTAGTATTAAGTACATTCATAACATTGTGCTACCATCACCACCATTCATCTCTGTAACTTTTCATCTCATATGTCTGAAACCCTGTACCCATTAACTTCCCATTCCTTCCTCCCCAGCCCTTGTCTCTATGAATTTGACTACCCTAGGTACCTCATTTAAGTGGAATCATATAGTATTTATCTTTTTTTGTCTGGCTTAATTCACTTAGCATAATGTTCTTGAGGTTCATCCATGAGTGGCATGTGTCACAATTTACTTCCTTTTTAAGGCTGAATATTATTCTATTATATATATTTGCTAACTTATGTATAATATAACTAATAATATACCATTATATATACATGTACACATAGACACACACAAACACACACACCACATTTTGCTTATCCATTCATCTGTTGATTGCTTCTACCTTTTGGCTATTGTGAATAGTGCTACTTTGAACATGGGTGTACAAATATCTGTTTGAGTCCCTACTTTCAGTTCTTTTGAGTGTGTACCCAGAAGTGGAATTTCTGGGTCATGTGGTAAGTCTATACTTAATTTTTTGATGAACTGCCAGACTGTTTTCCATAGTGACTGTACCGTTTTACATTGCCACCGACAGTGCACAAGGGTTCCAAATTCTCCATGTTCTCAGTAACACTGGGTGTTTTCTGTTTTTATGATAATAGTCATCCTAATGGGTGTGAGGTAGAGAAAGTTGGCATTTTGAAAAAAAATGAAGGAGAAAAGGACAGATAAAACCTTGTTATTCAGCTATAAAGTTGCCAGTAATAAATTTAGGTGGAGAGAATTTCCATTTAAAATTGAAATTATCAATGCAATACACAGTCTGTTGTTTAATAAAATTAGCTAGTTAAATTTTTCTTTGAGAGAAGATAATTTAGAAGCACACTATATCAATTACACATATTTCTGGAGGGATTGATACATGATCTATAAAGGATGTCAAAAATCTCACATTTATGCCTTTGTGGATGGTCCTAGTTATCAGTTACTTTGTCAGTTACCACATTCTTTCTGTTGAAGAAGGGAAAGAATAGGGGGAAGGTAGAGTTTTGTTAAAAGTAACAGGTTGCTTTTCAGCAAGAAATTCTTTGATTTAAAAAATTTACATTGGTATATAGTTAAAACAATACCTGCCATTCATTATTTTCTATATCACAGTAATTCTATTTTATTTTTTCATTCAACCACATAAAAAGGTAAAGCATAAAGCCAAGCACATGGACTGAACTCATGCGGTCTGGTTTTTAATTCTAATTCTGCTGCTTAAAAACAAATTATTTGATCTCTCTGTAAGGTTATGTCAATTTTCTTAACACATATTACTTTTAAAAGTTTTATCTTTACCTTAAAAAATATTAAGGCAATAGATACCCAAAGTTTTTTAAAAATCAAATAATCCTAAAGATTTATAATGCAAAAAAATGACAGTGCCCAAACTTTGTTACCTCTCATCGTCCTTCTACAGAGTAAACACTTTACTCTCTTAGAATATGTTCACCTTCAAATGTAAAGAAATATGTTTATATCAACTTTTATTTCTTGGGTCATCCTTTTGGGTAAAGTGGCCACTTGGACAATATTAATTCTTCCAGTCCAAGAGCACAGGATATCTTTTTGTATCATTTTCAGTTTTCTTCATCAGTGTTTTAGAGTTTTCAGAGTATAGGTCTTTCACCTCCTTGGTTAAGTTGATTTCTAGGTATATTATTCTTTTTGATGCGATTTTAAACGGGATATTTTTAACTTTCTCTTTCTGCTAGTTCATTATTAGTGTATAGAATGACAACAGATTTCTATATATTAATCTTGTATCCTGCTGCCTTGCTGAATTCATTTATTAATTCTAATAATTTTTGAGTGAAGACTTTAGGGTTCTCTATATAAAGTATCATGTCATCTGCAAATAGTGACAGTTTTACCTGTTTCCTGCAAATTTGGATACCTTGCTTTTTTTCTTTTTGTGTTTGGCTACAGATTTATCAATTTTGTTTATCTTTTCAAAAAAAAAACAGATCTTGGTTTCATGGATTTTTTTAAATTGCTTTTTTAATCTCTATTTTATTTCCTCTCTGATCTTTATTATTTTCTTCTTTCTGCTGACTTTTACTTTGTTTTTCTTCTTTCTGATTGTTTTAGGTGGTAGGTTAGATTCTTTATTTGAGATTTTTCTTGTTTCTTGAGGAAGGCCTGTATCACTATGAACTTCCCTATTAAAACTGTTTTTACTGAATCCATAGATTTTAGAAAGTTATGTTTCCATTTTCATTTGTCTCAAAGTATTTTCTGATTTTCTCTTTGATTTCATCATCAGTAGCGTACTGTTTAGTGTACATGTTTGTTCTTTTCCCATAGTTCTTTCTGTAGTTGAGCTCTAGTTTCATACCACTGTGGTAGGAAAAAAATGCTTGGTATAATTTTTCTCCTTGTAAATTTGTTGAGGCTTGTTTTATGGCCTAGTATGTGAACTATCCTGGAGAAAGTTCCATGTGCACTTGAAAAGAATGTATATTTTACTGTTTTGGGGGGTAATGTTCATTCGATATTTAAGTCCAGCTGGTCTTTTGTGTCATTTAAGATTACTGTTGCCTTACTGATTTTCTATCTGGATGGTCTGTCCAATGATGTCAGTGGGGTGTTAAAGTCCCCTACTATTATTGTATTGTCAATTTCTCTCTTTATGTCTGTTAGTATTTGTTTTACACATTTAGGTGCTCCTGTATTGGGTACATATATTTTAATGCCCTTCTATGTTATAGCCTTGTTTTAAAGTCTTTTTTGTCTGATACAAGTATGGCTAACCCTACTTTTTTGTTGTTTCCATTTGCATGAAATATCTTTCCATCCCCTTCACTTTCAGTCTGTGTGTGTCTTTAGCCCTGAAATGAGTCTCTTGTGGGCAGCATTTTGAAGGGTCTTTTTTTTAAAAAATCAAATCAGCTGCCCTATGTCTTGATTGGAGCATTTAGTCCATTGACATTTAAAGTAATTATTGATAGGTATGTACTTATGGCCATTTTATTCCTTGTTTTCCAGTTGTTTTTATAGTTCTTCTCTGTTCATTTCTTCTTTTTATTTCTCCTCTTGTGCTTTGGTGATTTTCTTTAGTAGTAAGCTTGGGTTCCTTTCTTTTTGTTTTTTTGTGGTTACCATGGGGTTCATATATCTTGACCCTTAATTGTATCTACTTGATCTAAACTGATTGTCATAAATTCAAACACATTATAAAAGATCTGTATTTTTTACTCCCCTCTTCTACATTTTGTGTTTTGGTGTCATATTTTACATCTTCATTCTTATCACTTTACTGTTTATTGTAGTTATAGTTGCTTTTACAATTTTTTGTCTTTTAATATATGTACTGGCTTATTTAAGTGATCCTCAATCCTTACTATATATTTGCCTTTCTTATTGGAATTGTCCCTTTCCTGTAGATTCTTACTACTTTTCCATTTAGAGAAGACCCTTCAACATTTCTTTTATGGTAGGTTTAGTATTGCTGAATTCTTTTAGTTTTTCTTTGTTGGAGAAATTCTTTATCTCCTTCTATTCTAAATGATAGTCTTGCTGTGTAGAGTATCCTAGGTTGCATTTTTTTCCCTTTCAGCACTTTGAATATATGATGCCATGCCCTTCCAACCTGAAAAGTATTTGCAGAGAAATCAGTGTATAGCCTTATGGGGATTCCTTTGTATATGACTCTGTTTTTCTCTTGCTGCCTTTAGAATTCTCTCTATCTTTAACTTTTGACATTTTAATTATGATATGTCTTGGTGTGTGTGTTTGGGACCTTCAGCTTGTTTGGGACCCTCTGTGTTTCCTGTACATGGCTAATTGTTTCCTTCTTTAGGTTTGGGAAGTTTTCAGCCATAATTTCTTCAAATACATTTTTGATACCCTTCTCTCTTTTCTCCTTTTGGACCTCCTATCATGTGACTGCACATTTGCTGTTATCCCTGAGATCTCATATGTTGCACTTGTTTTTTTTCCTTTGCCTTTCAGTCTGCTGTTCTGATTGGGTGATTTCCGTTATTCTATCTTCCAGATCACTTGTGTGTTCCCCTGTGTCATTTAGTCTGCTGTTGATTGCTTTTAGAGTTTTCCTATTTCAGATATTAAATTACTTATTTTTGGTTTGGTCTTTTTATATCTTATAGTCCTTTGTTAAAACGATCTGTGTTTAAAACAGTTCTCTTCCCTAATTCAGTTAACATTTTTTATTACCAATGTTTTGAATTCTTTATCTGGTACATTGTTTATTTCTGTTTCATAACTTATGTTTCTCTTACTCTTTTATTTGACTTTTTTTTTTAACTTAAATTTCTCTGTCTCTATGATCTTAGTTGAAACAATTACATATTGTGATTTTGAAGGGGTGTTCATTCGTGGGAGCATCCCTATGCAGACTGCATGTACCCAGTGACTTTGGTGGGAGGTCTGCATTTGATGTGGACACAATCCTGTCTTTCCTCAGCGTGTGCTGGCACCTATCACCTTGGTAGGTAGTGAGGCTGGAGATAAGGGAGCTAGCTAGAGCCTGCTCACGGTGTGAGGCAGGACTTCCTATCTGCTCAGTGGCCATCACTACCCCGTCAGGAGTGGTGCTTGTTTCCAATTTGCTGGAGCGGAAGCCCTGAGGGTCTGGTTCAAGCTGACTGTGTTCCCTTTAAGTGTGTTTTTCCTTCTCCCTACACTGGGACTTTTGCCTCAAAGGAGGGGAGTGCTGAAGCAAGTGGGGCTTGTGTGCTTACAGAGGTCCTGTGCAGATGTCTGTGTTCCCACTCAGATGCAGCCCACCATGGTGTCTTTTCCCCTGTTGTGGCTGCCCTAGATCTAGTGCTAGGCTGTGGCCTGGAGTGGGTGGGGCTCACAATGGGGAGCATGGTGAGGAGGCAACAGTTAGGACAGACCTCTCTCTTCCCTAACTGGGGGCAAGTCAGCACTCCTCACAAGTGGAATCTAGGCTTCTCCAGCCTTTCTATCTGTCCCAGCGGTTCTCCAAGCTGTTAAGGGGGTTTGTCTCCTCTGCATAGGACCCCAGGACTGGGAAGCCCAGTCTGTGGTTCCATCCACTCACTCCTCAGCGTGAGTGTCTGCCCATATTATCTCCCTTTTCTTTTGAGTCCCCTCCCAGGGGCACAGGTCCCGATCTGATGCTTTTCTTCCTGTCATACCCGATTACATGTGCATCTTTCTTATAGGCTTTGTTGTACAGGAGTCCTTCTGACAGTCTCCAGTTAGTTTTCCATGAGAATTATTCCACATGTAGACGTATGTTTTTTTTTTTTTTTTTCTTTTTTGCGGTACGCAGGCCTCTCACTGTTGTGGCCTCTCCCGTTGCAGAGCACAGGCTCCAGATGCACAGGCTCAGCAGCCATGGCTCACGGGCCTAGTTGCTCTGTGGCATGTGGGATCCTCCCGGACTGGGGCACGAACCCATGTCCCCTGCATCAGCAGGCGGATTCTCAACCACTGCGCCACCACGGAAGCCCTGTATTTAATTTTTGATAGTTTGATTAATATGTGACTTGGCATGTTTCTCCTTGGATTTATCCTGTATGGGACGCTCTGTGTTTCCTGGACTTGATTGACTATTTCCCGTATTAGGGAAGTTTTCAACTCTAATCTCTTCATATATTTTCTCAGTCCCTTTCTTTTTCTCTTCTTCTTCTGGGACCCCTATAATTCGAGTGTTGGTGCGTTTTATATTGTCCGAGAGTTCCCTGAGACTGTCCTCAATTCTTTTCATTCTTTTTTCTTTTTTCTGCTCTACAGTAGTTATTTCCACTCTTTTATCTTCCAGGTCACTTATCCGTTCTTCTGCCTCAGTTAATCTGCTCTTGATTCCTTCTAGAGTATTTTTAATTTCATTTATTGTGTTGATCATCGTTGCTTGTTTCATCTTTAGTTCTTCTAGGTCCTTGTTAAACACTTCTTGTATTTTCTCCATTTTATTTCCAAGATTTTGGATCATCTTTACTATCATTATTCTAAATTCTTTTTCAGGTAGACTACCTATTTCCTCTTCATTTGTTTGGTCTCATAGGTTTTTACCTTGCTCCTTCATCTGCTGTCTGTTTCTCTGTCTTCTCATTTTGCTTAACTTACTGTGTTTGGGGTCTCCTTTCCTCAGGCTGCAGGTTCGTAGTTCCCGTTGTTTTTGGTCCTGCCCCCAGTGGCTGAGGTTCATTCAGTGGGTTGTGTAGGCTTCCTGGTGGAGGGGAGTAGTGCCTGTGTTCTGTTGGATGAGGTTGGATCTTGTCTTTCTGGTGGGCAGATCCACGTCTGGTGGTGTGTTTTGGGGTGTCTGTGACCTGATTATGATTTTAGGCACCCTCTGTGCCAATGGGTGGGTTTGTGTTCCTGTCTTGCTAGTAGTTTGGCATAGGGTGTCCAGCGCTGTAGCTTGCTGGTCATTGAGTGGTGCTGGGTCTTAGCATTGAGATGGAAATCTGTGGGAGAGCTTTCACTGTTTGATATTATGTGGAGACAGGAGGTCTCTGGTGGACCAATGGTCTGAACTCAGTTTTCCCACCTCAGAGGCACAGGCCTGATACTTGGCTGGAGCACAAAGACCCTGTCAGTCACACGGCTCAGAAGAAAAGGGAGAAAAAAAGAAAGGAAGAAAATAAATAAATAAATAAAAAGTTATTAAAATAAAAATA
Source organism: Neophocaena asiaeorientalis asiaeorientalis (assembly GCF_003031525.2). NCBI lineage: Eukaryota > Metazoa > Chordata > Mammalia > Artiodactyla > Phocoenidae > Neophocaena > Neophocaena asiaeorientalis. Next base: position 793,706 of record NW_020173730.1, on the reverse strand, counting down.
ATTTAAAATATTATTAAAAATTAAAAAAAAATAGAAAATAAAGAAAAAAGAAAGAGCAACCAAACCAAAAATCAAATCCAACAATGGTAACAAGCGCTAAGAACTATACTAAAAAAAAAAAAACAAAACCTACAGACAGAATCCTGGGACAAATGGTAAAAGCAAAGCTATACAGACAGAATCACACAAAGAAGCATAAGCACACCCACTCACAAAAAGAGAAAAAGGAAAAAAAAAATATATGCGTATATAAAGATAGAAAGGAAGAGAGCAACCATCAATAAACAAATCTACCGATGATAATAAACTCTAAATACTAAACTAAGATAAACATAAAACCAAGAACCAGTCAGTCACATACAGCAAACCCCAAGTCTGCAGTTGCTCCCAAAGTCCACCGCCTGAATTTTGGGATGATTTGTTGTCTATTCAGGTATTCCACAGATGCAGGGTACATCAAGTTGATTGTGGAGATTTAATCAACTGCTCCTGAGGCTGCTGGGCGAAAGTTCCCTTTCTCTTCTTTGTTCTCACAGCTCTTGGGGTTCAGCTTTGGATTGGCCCTGCCTCTGCGTGTAGGTCTCCTGAGGTCGTCTGTTCCCGTCCAGACAGGTTGGGGTTAAAGCAGCAGCTGATTAGGGGGCTCTGGCTCCCTCAGGCTGGTGGGAGGGAGGGGTACGGAATACGGGATGAGCCTGGGCAGCAGAGGCCAGAGTGATGTTGTAACAGCCCAAGGTATGCTGTGTGTTTTCCCAGGGAAGTTGTCCCTGGATCATGGGACCCTGGCAGTGGCGGGCTGCACAGGCTCCTGAGAGGGAAGGTGTGAATAGTGACCTGTGTTTGCACACAGGCTTCTTGGTGGCTGCAGGAGCAGCCTTAGCATTTCATGCCTGTCTCTGGGGTCCGCGCTGATAGCCGCGGCTTGCGCCCATCTCTGGAGCTCGTTTAGGCGGTGCCCTGAATCCTCTCTCCTTGCGTAGCCCCTAACAGTGGTCTCTTGCCTCTTAGGCAGGTCCAGACTTTTTCCCAGACGCCCTCCCTGCTAGCTGTGGTGCACTAGCCCCCTTCAGGCTGTATTCACACAGCCAACCCCAGTCCTCTCCCTGGGATCTGACCTCAGAAGCCTGAGCCTCACTTCCCAGCCCCTACCCGTCCCGGCGGGTGAGCAGACAAGCCTTTCAGGCTGGTGAGTGCTGGTCAGCACTGATCCTCTGTGTGGGAATCTCTCTGCTTTGCCCTCTGCACCCTGTTGCTGTGCTCTCCTCTGCGGCTCTGAAGCTTCCCCCCTCCGCCACCTGCAGTCTCCGCCAGTGAAGGGGCTTCATAGTGTGTGGAAACCTTTCCTCCTTCACAGCTCCCTCCCTGAGGTGCAGGTCCCGTCCCTATTCTTTTGTCTCTGTTTTTCCTTTTTTCTTCTGCCCTACTCAGGTACGTGGGGAGTTTCTTGCCTTTTGGGAAGTCTGAGGTCTTCTGCCTGCGTTCAGTAGGTGTTCTGTAGGAGTTGTTCCACATGTAGATGTATTTCTGATGTATTTGTGGGGAGGAAGGTGATCTCCACATCTTACTCCTCTGCCATCTTGAAGGTCTTATCAACAGAGCCTTTAAAAATTTTTAACTTGAATTCTCTCTTTCATGTTATGCTTAAAAGTTCATTTAAAAATAACATGTTGAGTAAAATTCTGAAGGATACACAATTCATTCATTCTTGTCTAAAACTTTTTTACCAAGATGAAGTTCATATACCATAAAATTCACCTTCATTTATTATTTAGATAGTATAACTATCAAAAAGTTTTGTATTTGGTCCACATAATTTTGGCCCATCAGAGATTTACTTTTCCCCAAATAACAGAATATTACTATGTCACTGGCTTGCAAGGAGAGTGAAAACCAGCATTATGAAACCCCTTCATATGGCATTTTTGTAACTCTAGTCTATGCCATTACTCATATTAATACCTTTTAAAATCTCTTTTGTATGTTTACCTTCCTTTGTAGACTTTGAACTTTTCAAGTGAGGGGATTTTGTCATATTATTCTTAGAGTCTTAAGGAGCTAGGAGAGTGCCTGATCTATGGTTTATGACTCAACAGTTTTGTTGCATGAAAGAATTAATATTTCTTTTTTTTGAGTCTTTCAGAGGAAATTCCATTATCTCATTCATTAATTTTATTAATAGTGCATACTGTTTAGAAATTTAGTTTATTTTTGTGGCTCTATATGCCCATTTCTTCTCCTGCTTTCACTTGTGATAGGCGATATCGCATTATTCTTTGTGTTCAGAATCAAGGCAGTAGAGTGAAATGGGTTTGAAAAATGGGTATGAAGTAGTACCCACTTCATAGAATGGTTGTGAGGATTGAGTAATATAATGCACACAAAGCACTTAGCAGGCTAATAATAAGCCCATAATAAGTGCTCAGTAAAACAAATTTTATTATAGTTGATTTTTTTTTTTTTTGATAGTTGGTTTTCCCTTCATCCTAAATAAGGACATTTTCTTTGACCTAATCAAAGTCTAATTTGTCAGTAGTTCAATTGCTGTCGTTAATTTCAGTTAGCAGGAGGAATGTTTATAGACTAGTGAAAATTTGTATGGTAGATAAATAAGATTTACTAGGTTAAATTCTGCCTTGTATTATTAATTATGGAAATTCCTTTTATTGCTTTGAACTTTTATTATGTTTACCTAGTTATTTGGCGTAGTGAAATAAATTCTCAACAAAAATGCTACTTCTAAAATCTAAGATGATTGATACCTTTAAAATGTTGTATTTGTTGAAGAAGTGGTCAGAATTATTTTTATTTCAGACTAAATTCATTTTGTGATTTTGTGCAGAATTTCAGCAAATCTAATTTTAATTATAGACTTTTACAGCCCAGTGGTGCTGAATAAAGAGCAATTTGCGAGATTGTAGTTTCGATGCCCTGAACGTCATTAAGTCCCAAGAACTTCTGGCTTAGAAGTCAGAAGACCTGCATTCTTGTTCTGATTCCCTTGGTTATTAGTTTGTGACCTTGGGCAAGTCATTTAATGTCAGTCAGTTTCACTATCCTCATCTTTTCCCGCCTTCTCTACCTCACAGAGTCATTATGAGGGTGAAGTGAGAAAATGTTAGGGGATGGTAAAAACTGTAAAAATATATTATTTTTTGTGTAAGGCAGTGTTCTGTGATGTTAATTTTTTAGATGAGATTAGAGCTCAGGCTGAAACAGTGAAAATGTGTTTACTATCTGAGTTTTTACTCCAAATAAATTTTAGAAATATTCAGGAACTGTTTTTAATGATTTTTATAGTTCCCTTTGAAAGAAAATTTGCAGGCATCACATAATGGCTTGTCATTTGTATCCCCATCCCATTGTTGACTGCCAGTTTGCATTTTAGCATTGCGGTTCTTTAATAGAAGGCCCAGCTTAAGTAAATGCCAGAGTTTGCAGTTAGGGTTGAGGAAACTTTCTGAAAATAGTTGAACATACCAGTGTTTATCCTTTCAGTTTGTGAGTCCAAGAGACTTTTATTTCCTCAGCCATGTTGATATTTATGTATATTAACATAATTTCTCCTGAATGGCCATGCCCTCCCTCGTTTTTTTTCTTTCTTGATAAGGACCTGGAGTTTTTGGACAATAGGGAATGCTTTGCAGCCTGTGTCTGGAGCTGGTCATCTGGTTACCTTTCTTAGTGCTTAGGGTTCCACTGAGATCAATTAGAAGTGGAATGTTATGGACTAAAGTGTGCTTCTCCAAAATTTATGACATCCTAACCCCTACTACCTACAGAAGTGACTGTATTTGGGCAATAGGGCCTTTACAGAGGTAATTAAGATTAAATGAGGTAACATTGGTGGGTCCTAATTCACTATGATGTCCTTATAAGAAGAGGAAGAGACACCAGGGGTGTGTGTGCAGGGAGGAAAGACCACGTGAGGACGCAGTGAAAAGCAGCATCTACAAGCCAAGAGGAGAGGCCTCTGGAAAAGCCAAAAATGCTCACACCTTGATCTTGGGCTTCCAGCCTCCAGAACTGTGAGAAAATACATATCTGTTGTTTAAGCTACTCAATCTCTGGTATTTTGTTGTGGCAGACTTGGCAAACTAATACATGGAGTCTCCCAGATCCCAGGTGCTGGAATTCCTTGCCAATATGTTGGCCACTGGGATTATAAGAAACACCCTAAAAAGGGTGCATAACCCACATGTAAATTCAGTTTCAGTTTGAATTTGGTAGAGGGTCACAGATCCTACAGCTTGTAAGTTCATTCTCTAGAAGTGATGGCAAAGCTACTTTTAGCATGGAAAAGACAAAGAGGTCATTATTTTAGATAGTTTATTTAAAAGCTTACTTTTACATCTTTCATAGTTTGATATACTGTTCTACTTTGAAATTATGGAGGAATTAATGCAAATGACTTAAAACCTTTTTAGAGACATGCACAAGGTAAATTCTTGTGTTTTTTTTTTGTTTGTTTTGAATCATTGCTTTCCCATATTAGTAAATCACACCAAGTGTTTTGATGTTAATATCAATGAAACAGGTCTAATTTATGTATGAAGTTTTGGAAAAAACCCTACCTCATCCACTAATGATTTTTAGTTGGCTTAATTTTGATTTTCAATTACTGAGTCCTATTCACATGTCTATTCACTGAATTGGCCATTTTATAAATAAGATAACAATACTCCCTTTTCACGGTGCTATACAATTTTAAAATGCTTGCACATGCATCATCTCATCCCATCCTACCCAAAACCTACTTATGCTAGCATTATTCTCTTAATTTTCTGGGAAATGATTCCCAGAGAAGTTAAGACACTATTTCAGAGTCACACAGTGAATTAATGGATCTCATGTTTCCCAACTCCCCATTCAGAGCTCTTTTATTTTTCCTTAGGCCCAAGTAAACCAAGCCCCAAGGACTGAGAAATGCATTTGATGTGTATGTGAGCATATGTGTGCACATGTGCCTGTGTGTGCAGTGTGTGTGTGTGTGTGTGTGTGTGTGTGTGTGTGTGTTTTCCTTTAAGTTGTTTGTAGTTGTTTCTCTTTTTTCTCCTCTGGTTATTTTGAGCCAGGTATTTTATTGTGGTAGTGGTGATGTGTGTGTATCGTGTGTGTGTGTACACAAAGGTGAATGTGCATACACGTATATATGTGTAGCAGTATCAAAATACAGCTTGAAGCAGTGAAGAGATTAGTTCTTATCATCTGTAAGTTTGGATAGCAGGATGGTTGCAACTCGCGGCTGAAAAAAATATTTTAAGGTATCTACAGCTGTTACTTCTTATTTCAGTAGGTAATAGAATCTGTTTAAAATAGTTAAAGGGTACGACTCAAAGTCTGTTTCTCTGCAAAAACATCACCTGTAATCTTTAGCTTCCTAAGGTAGGCAACAGTTAAAGAAGGTTATATGTTAGTGTTCAGAAAACGATTAAGCTAGCTCTTTGTTCCCCAGACCTAATACTGAATCCCTCTTTGACGTTTCCTAGCAACTGACTCACGTGGAGGATGCAGAAGGAAAGCCATCAGGGACTTGCTCTGCATTTCTCAAACAGCATCTGAGAAATGGTACCCAGATTACACTGTTTCTCTTCATGGTTCCTACTAAAAGTATGCCTCTTACATTTATTAGCTTCTAAAAAGGATAGTCATAGAAGATGAGCATGAAAAATTGAGTAGTGATGATAAAAAACTTTCAGATTATTGGAAAGTTTCATCAGTAGTAATATGTTTTAAATAGTCATTGCTATTTATGTAATCTTGAATTGATGGTTACTGGGATAAGGAGATGAAATCAATTGTTTTATACTTGAAAATTAAAATATTATTATAAGGCTGTTCCTCTTAGATGCCTAATTACTTTTTCATATTTATAAAATAAGATGTATCTTCAGTTTTTTTCCTTAAAAGAAAGGAGGACAATGTACTGTAAATGTATTATACATATATGCATGTATATGTAACTGTTGTACACACATCTGTGAATTTTAAACCTTTAGATTGGCAATTTGAAAAATGCTTTGTGAACTAAATGATAAATTTCATTATGTTTAAGCTAAGAAAAATAACACCAACTGAGCCCCAATTTCTATTTATGAGAAATTCATAGTAATTTGATATTGTTAGCTTTAGCTCATGTTTAAAATGGAAACTATGATTTTGTACTTTTATATATTTTTATGGTCATTTAATCTTATCACTTAATTTTGGTGGTCTAAAATGTAAAATATAATGATATTAACCTGTTAATAATAATAAGACATATCTATTAGAAAATATTGGCTTTCAGATGACAAGAATCTGAAATGATGTCTCTTCCTTTTTAAACTGTCACTCTGCCATGTGCTGTAATTGACCCTAGCTAGGAAAGGAGATAAAAGGAAGAGTGATGGGTGAAGATGGGAAAAGAGAGCAAGAGGAAAATGGAAGGAAAGCTGAAGCATGAGTAAAAAAAAAAAAAAAAAGGCTACAACCAATGAATGGAGGGGTGGTGGAATTTACATCTTTCTCCCTAGGCTCTATAAAATATTATTCTATTATTCTCCTGCCCAGTATTGAGTTTGCTAACCAGCTAGCCCCTACTAGGGGCAACTGGTGTTATCCATGACATATTCAGATTGAAAAAAGGTTAAGGGTAGAAAGCATAATCACCTGGGTCCTTAAGTGTGAGCTGAGCGCCATTTTCCTCATGTGTGAAATGAAAGCTTGGATTAGATCAAGGCTTTCCCAAAAGCTACGCGGTGGACCTGTGTCGATCCATAGAGAGGTTTTCCTTGATTTTCAGCCAACTTAGAAAACTAAGTATTTTACATCGGGTTCATTATGTAGTCTTAACTTCAAAGATTTCCAACATAAAAAATATTTTTTCTTTACTCATTGAGCCCAGCTGTGTTTTTTAGAACTGCCTTTTCTCATAGGTAAGCAGAATTCTCAAATTCTGTTCCCCATTTTTTTATAAGTCCATTTGATTTAAAACTTCAATTTCATATCTGAATTAAAGCCTTGCCCTTCATCTAAGATGAGCTCAAAGTGTCACTGTTGTTCTGCCACATGACAGTTGTTCAGGCTACTCCATTTGACTCTCCTGCTCTCCCCTCTCCTACTTCCCACCTACTTAACTCCTGCTGCCATTACTCTCCAAATCTCCCTCCTCAAATACACACAGGAGGCAGATCAGCAAGGATACCTCATAAACACATGTCCAGCTAGGCCGTGAGATGCTGGACTCCCCCATTCATGCAGGCACCTCCTATCTTTATGGATGCTTTTCTTGATCCCTTATCTGTTGGCTTAGGAGACAAGGAACAACCCATCTCTTCTCACATGGGAGCCCTTTTCAGAATATAGGTTACTTAATTGCCGTTGATCTACCACAGCTTTCGACACTATTCACATATCAATTCAGGGCAATTAAAAAATGTCCCCGCTCACCATGCTATTATTTTTTCATGTGTGTTGGTGTAAGGTTGCCTAAGGGTCTTTCTTTGGAAGTACTTCACCTTATGCTAAGATCATATTCTTTCTACTTTTAAAATTCTTTTCTGTATGAAATGGTGATAGAAGATTGTAATTGTTTTTTTTTGTTTGTTTTTGATGGAAAAATTAAAAGCTGCCGGCCCCTTTTACCTCACACATCCTGGTTGGTAAGCCCAAATATTCTCTAGGCATTCTTTTTCCCCTTTTTTCACTTTGATTACACTTAAGGTCTGAATAAGGTGCACCCACTATTACCCTGAAGGCAATTTAAAAAGAGAGAAACAGCAGTTATGGCAGGTTTTACAGCTTTCTCCAGATCACTGACCATCAGTGAGCTTTCCAGGTATCTGGCTTGTCTGGCTGGTGTGGGGGGAGGAGAGGCTGAGAGAAGGTCCTTAAAGTGGGTGGGGAAGGAAGTGGTGAAGTGCTTCTTGTTCACCAAGCCAATTAGGGAGCTGCCCACAGCCTGAGGAGACCTGAACCAGGAAAGAAAGACAGTTCCCGGGCAGCTGTCTGAACCAATAAGAAGGCACTGTTGATCACTACTTGGAATGATTGACAGGGAATTAGCAGGCCTTGGGGTTCCTTCATCAACCAGTGAAACATTATTTCACATGTATAATAAACACAAAAACGTCTTCTTTTTTTAAAAATTAATTAATTTATTTATTTACTTTTGGCTGTGTTGGGTCTTCGTTTCTGTGTGAGGGCTTTCTCTAGTTGCGGCGAGCGGGGGCCACTCTTCATCGCGGTGCGCGGGCCTCTCACTATTGCGGCCTCTCTTGTTGCGGAGCACAAGCTCCAGAAGTGCAGGCTCAGTTGTTGTGGCTCACGGGCCTAGTTGCTCCGCGGCACGTGGGATCCTCCCAGACCAGGGCTCGAACCCACGTCCCCTGCATTGGCCACTGTGCCACCAGGGAAGCCCAAAAAACGTCTTTCAGATGATGCTAATAGCCGTTAATGAAATGTATAACTAAATGAATGCATAAATGAATGAATGAGTGAATTTTGATGGTGGGCAGCAGAAGATGAGGTGGAGGGAGGGAGAAATGGATGCTGCAGTGATGGAGAAAATAGAGAAGATTTAGGCCTTGATGCTTAGGTTTGTAAATTTAATACAATTGAGACTAATTTGTGTGTGGAGGGGGAGTGTAGAGATTTAAGAAGTAATAATATTTTGGCTTTTACTAAAGGTTTTATTATAGAAACAATTGGCATTGCTTAAAGTTTTTAAACTGTGATCATGTTATATAATGCATACATTAAGTATGGGTAATAATACATTGAAGTGTCCCAAGCACAGCTGCCACGAGAGGACGACAGAAAGCCTCAAGTGTCACCTCTGTGAGGCAGAGACACCTAGTTACCGCCCTGAAACCAGGGTTGCAAGAATCCCTTTGCTTTCTTTGGCCCTGTTTCTCCAACCACTATATCATCAGAGCAACCTTTTCCCAGACTTTATGCTTCATCTAATATGTGCTGAGATACTATTCCCAGAGGTGGTAAAGCCAGAAGTGCAAGTGAGGACACAATTCTACTTGTACTTTTGATGATGTCGTTAAGGAGAAGACCTCTTACTCAGGAGAAAATGTACTGCTAAAATACGTGCTGGAAGTTAGTCTTAACTCCCTGTGTGAAACATTCATTTATTTATTACTTGAATTTTATTTATTTATTCATTGAGCATTTATTGATTGCTCTGTGTGGTTGGCACCTATCAGACCCTAGGGATACTGTGGGAAAGATAGACAAGTCCCTACTCTGTTTGAAGGATTTTACTTTCTAATGAGAAGGTAAGAAATAAGCAAGAAAATACATAAATATGTGTAAGGCAATTTCAGATAGTAAAATGAGGTGATATTTGAGAAATATGATTTCAGAGTGCATGGCCATAGGTATCAGTAGAATAGATTTTCCATAGAACTCTGAAGTGCTACATATTGAGTACTTTTTTCTTCTCCTTTTATTTACTTTTATTTTAAAAATTATAATATTTACTTTTAAGTAAATAAAATAAATAAATTTTATTTATATACTTTTGGCTGCATTGGGTCTTTGTTGCTGTGTGCAGGCTTTCTCTAGTTGTGGTGAGCGAGGGCTATTCTTAGTTGCAGTGTGCAGGCTTCTCATTGCAGTGGCTTCTCTTGTTGTGGAGCATGGGGGTCTAGGCACATAGGCTTCAGTAACTGTGGCACATGGGTTCAGTAGTTGTGGCTTGCGGGCTCTAGAGCACAGGCTCAGCAGTTATGGTGCATGGGCTTAGTTGCTCTGCGGCATCTTCCTGGACCAGGGCTAGAACCCGTGTCCCGTGCATTGGCAGGCAGATTCTTAACCGCTGTGCCACCAGGGGAGTTCTGGTTTCCTTTCTTAAAATCAGAGCTATAGTCCTATCATATAGGGAAAATTCTAGGAGAATAAAATTGAAATCTTACAGCGAAAAAAAAAATTCGAGGCAATAATAAACAGATTACTGGGAGTACGTTTATATTATTCAGGAGCTTAATATATTTTATAGTAATTTCTTATCTGTAAAATTTCATGAGAACTGTGGTAATTTTCTTATTGCTACTCTGTACCCTGATTCTTTTCTGGATCGTGGGGATTAATTTCTTTCCTGGGTTTTTTCGCAGTTGGAAAGTTAATAGTCTTTCCTACAATATATTCTTCTGCTTCAAGATTTTGTGGAAAATGTTGCACATATGACAATGATATTTTTAGCCCTTTCTGTATCAGACAAGCTTGAATCTTTCAAGACTTAGTTTCAGTGTCATCTGTTTTGTGTAAATCTGTCCCTGATACTCCCCATAAACAACTGGAGCAAAGTATCCAACTTTGATTATTCATTCATTCAGAAAATATTTTTTGAATGCCTATTACATACCAGGCACAGTTCTGGACACTGACAATTTAGCAGTGAACAAAAGGAAACCTTAAAGTTTTCTTTCTAGTAGAGAGAGGTGACCAATGAACACGTAAACATATGATAACAAGTGTTAATAAAGAGCGATGGTGATAAAAATTAATGAGCAGATGAAGGATGGTAGATGACAGTGGGGCAAAGTGGTTGCACTTTTTTAATAGGCTGTTTCAGGAAGGTCAGAAAGGTGGCATGTGTTCAAAAGGCTAAAATAAATTAGGAGAGTGAGCCATGCAGATACCTGAGCCAGCATGGCTAAAGCACAATGACCTGGAAAGTTTTAGGAGGTAAGGTCAGAAAGAAGAGCAGATTATGTAGGGACTAAAAGGATTTAGGCTTTTTTTCTGAATGAGAAGGGAAGCCACTGGAGGGTTATGAGCAGAGAACTAACGCAACTGACTTCGGTTTAGAAAAGTTCATCTGGCTCCTGTGCTCAGAATAGACAGTGGAGAGACAATGGTGAGACAATGGTTGAATCAGGTCCCTGGAATTGAAGGCCACTGGAATAACCCAGAAACAAGAGGTCTAGGCCTAGGTGATTGCTGGGGGTGGGGTGAGGGGTGAGAAGTGGTGGAGTGTAGAATTGACAGTATTTGCTGATGCACTGGAAATGGGTTATAAGAGAAATAGAGGAATTAAGATGACCTGACGTTTTTTGGCTCGAGCATTGTAAAAGTTAGGGCAACCATTAATTGAGAGAGACAGTGAAAGCAGCAGGTTGTTATTATTATTATTTGGGGGAGGGGAATTAAGAGTTTGCATCAGCACCCTTAGTCTGAGATGTTTCCTAAAAGTAATCTTCTGGTCTACAACTCATCTATGCATCAAATACTTAACCTTGTTTCTTAGCTTCTGGAGCATTTTTACACCTTTCCTTTATCTTTTTGACACTTCAAAAGGAAATTATCAGAAGACACACTGTGAATTAATAATCATTTTGGTCAGTTCGTTAATACTTTCCTTAACCATTTTTACCTCCCATGAATAATTTTATTTCATTTTTATTAACAAGCAATGGTAATATGCCTCAGAGAATGCAATTAATAGCTAACCTGGTAATTTCAGAAAAAGGAAATAAGCAGCTGTGAGGAATAAAAGTAAAGGGAAGCTGTGGGAATTTTATCAAGCCATCTAATAATAAGCAACAAACAGCAGGATGAGCAGTATACACAATAAAGCACCAGGAAGAGAAACAAGACCATAAGAGTAGTTCCTTCTGGACAATGACTCTGGAGATTGTCTCCCCTGTTTTTCATTTTTTGGAACTTTCCAGATTATCAACATTAACTGTATATTATTATTATTATAAAAATTTTTCCATATAGTCTTCCCCCAAACATATAAGTAAACTAACTACAGGTTGAAGAAGCAAGTTGGTGGATTTGGTATTCTAGTTTTGATGTTCTTGCTTTTGAAGAGCTTAAAAATTATTGTCAAACTTCTTCGTGATTTCCCCAGTGACATCCTATAGAATGCTTCTTCCATCTTTGCAAAGATATGTGACAGCAAATCTCTGGCAGTTAATGAGCATGTGAAAAGCTATTTGTCTAAGAGCTGTTTGCTTTGCTACTTTCAAAGCCATAAAGATGTTAACAAACATCTTTCAATCCCTATAGAATACTCTCAATTTTTAGTCAACAAGGACATCAGCCACTTGAAAAATTAACTGAAAGAAACTATTGGCTACTTTTTATGAAACATTATAAAGAAGTAAATGGTTTGATTTTTAAATAATCACTTTAAAAATAATAAATGGGATTATTTACTGGTTGTTAATAATCCAGAAATTTCTGCATTAAACCTTTATAATCAGTGGTAGTAATGGTTTTCTAATCATTTACTTTCTTTATATATATAGTATAGCATATTGATTCATAGTTTCTGTACCAGAAATTTAAATTGGGTAGAAACAAAAATTAGATCAAAAAATTATTCCTATATCCTTTTTTCATTAAATTCCTTATTTATAAAATATTACATTTATTATTGCTTTATTATACTATTTTGTGAACAGTTTATTAAAGAGAGAGTGTGACTCTAAAAGTAAAAATTTCTTAATCAACCAAGAAGAATTTACCTATTCTCTCATTTTGAGGGAGGACTGTGTTTTAGTGATACTGCCATTTGTTGCTCAGAAGACTTCTACTTTTATTAGAATTACCTTGAGAGCCAGTTCTTGAGTCACAAACCAATGTTTCATTCACTCACTCAACAAAAATTTACTGTATTCTTACTCTTGTATCAGTTCTCTCTAGATGCCAGACATACTGTGGTGACAAAATCACATGGTTACTGAGCTCAAAAGCTTATAATGTAGTAGGGGAGACAACATTAATAAAAACACACAGTAAATACTTTAAAAAGTAGTAATAAGAACTATAAAGAAAACAAACGTGCTTATGAAAGATAGTTTAGATAGAAGAGGGGTGGGTATTTAAAACAGGTGAAGAATACACAATAGCTTGGCATAGCTTGTTAATTTATTGGCACCTCTTTTTCATCTCAAATGCTTTTACTCAACTAAACAAGCCATCTTATCCATAAGGCTTGCCTTTGGATGACTCCACTCTCAAAAGCCAAATTCTTTTGCAAAGGATGAAACTTTGTGACCACTGAGGATATTCATAGTGTGCCACCAGTGCTGAAGATGATTCTAAAAGATTTTCAGAAATACGTTGATCTGTAACATCATCACTGAAATGATTGTATAATTTCCTTCCCAAGGTGATTTTGAAGGAAACAGATTTTGAAGTTCTGATGTGTTTCTTCAAAAATGAGTCACATTACTTCATAACCATTTTTTTTACTTGAAAGCAAATATTTATTAACTTTTTTTGAAAAATTCCTAATGGTTCAACATGTAAGAAAAAAAAAAAAAAGGCCAGCACTATTGCAGAACAAGTCAAGAAAAGTAAGCCTGAAATGGTCTACATATAATAGAAAACTTTATTCTGGACTGCTCTAGATGCTCTGTAGCTCTGTACTGTATACATCATTCATCTCGGTCTGCAAGCCCCATTTCTACTAATGACATATGAAATGCTTCTTCCATAACCATTTTTAATGTAATAAGAATAGTAAAAGGCTGTACTTCTTTTTAGAGACGGCCGCTTTTTCTTCTAGGGAAAGTGAAGATTGAGACAAAACAATCTCTGTAATCATGAATGAAGTTCTGTTTGCCTCAGTTGCTTGTTCAATGTCTGAAATTAGAGAAACAGTTTGATATGTGGAAAGATTAGGGACTTTTTGGAACTTTGAAGTCAGATAGGCATTGACCTTAGCATTTACTAGTTCTTTGATCTTTAAAAAGTTACTTTGCCTCTTTGAGCCTTTGTTTTCTAATCTGCCAAATGAGATTAATATTACAAATCTCTTAGGTAGCAGTGCAGATTAATTTGCATAGAGCTTGAATCTAGTAGGAGTTAAATAAATATTAGTCCATGCCAACCTTCCTCTCTCTAATCCCTTCAGCCCCCAGTTTTACCATAGGCATCAAACCTAATGAACTCCAGTCATTACCTTAAAATATATATGTTGTTTTCATGCTTTTCTTTCTGATTTTTTAAAATTTAATTTTTAGTAAAACATGTTAGTATATTACCTGAGATAGCAATAGTAGGATTGGGGTAGAGAAAGACTAAAGTTTTTCTAGAAGTAGATTTTATTCTTCATCTAATAAGGCTAGAAAGCTTCAAGAGATGTAACTGTCTAGAAAGATGGGAGTTTGGGCTTTGGTAGATGGAAAATATACAATGAAAATTTCTTATATAAAATATTTGATAAGGTAAGTCAGTTTGGTCCTCCACGCTCAAATGATATATTTCTGATTTAAAGTTAAAACACTGTTATACATAGGAAACACCATAAATTACATTTATGAAAGTTAATGATTGTAACTTGGAAATGAATCATGGAACTAATAATCACTTTAAAAATAATGAATGGGATTATATATTATATACGTGTTCATATATAGTCTACTTCAGCTAGAATAGCTCTCTTCTGTTCTCAACTCTCAGGTCATTTATTCACCTTTGATAGCTCTTACCTTAGCCTACTGTGATCACTGCCATCTGCAGTGTAAGTTTCTTGAGGATAAGGAACATGTCCAATTTATCTTTGAGCCTAGCAGTTATTACAGTCCTGATGATGATGATAAATTGCATTTGATGGTAACTAGAAAGAACTTACTTTGGTGTGGTCATAATGGATACCTGAGACTTTTTTTTTTTTTTTTTTTCTTTTTGCGGTACACGGGCCTCCCACTGTTGTGGCCTCTCCCGTTGTGGAGCACAGGCTCCGGACGCACAGGCTCAGCGGCCATGGCTCACGGGCCTAGCCGCTCTGCGACATGTGGGATCTTCCCAGACCGGGCACGAACCCGTGTCCCCTGCATCGGCAGGCAGACTCTCAACCACTGCGCAACCAGGGAAGCCCTGAGACTGTTTTTTAAGGGAGCAGCTATTTCAGGGTCTGTTTTCAGCCCTATTAGAAACAAGAAGATGCACTCCTGAGCAAGGCTGACACCTATGACAATTGTGTGATTTCACATTTCTGAATGGTGTCATTGTTCTGATGGTGCATGAGTTGTTATATTTGGATACTTAACTTAGAAGGAAGCACTCCTAGTCTGCTGTTAGTACATAATTATTTAGAATGTTCAAATTTAAGAACATGGTTGAACTTTATTTATGACTCAGGATTTATAAGGAATATGCTTTGTTGAATATTTATATACTTTGACTTTTTAGAGTTGCTGTATGCATTTGTGATGCATGTTAATAGAAAATGAAATAAAAACAGTTGTGTTTAAAGAGCTACATCTGTTCTGTGCATGGGTTGTTTGAAGTTTGGAAAGCTATTCTGATCAAATAAGTAAATCTTCAGACAGGTGGCTTACTTGAATACTTATAAGTTATTTTCAGATTCCTCTTGGGAAATCTTATATTTGGCTGCAATTTCTAAACTGTTTTATCTTCCAAGGATAAGCAGGGAATGGGAAGCTTCAATTAAAATTAATGGAATCTATCATGGAGAAATTTAGAAAAATTTCACTACCTTTCAGTGGCACAAATACAGTAAAAATATAGGCATTGTCCAAGTAGTCACTTGAATAAAGCTTATTACATGGACTTATTTTTGTATGGAAATTCAAAATGTAGATAGGATGTGTGTAGTTAAAATTGCTGTATTGGTTTAATATTAGGAAGTACAAACCTTTCTCGGTCCCCTCCTTGGGGCATTACCTCCTCCTATTCCATAGCAAATTAACAAAGTGTAAGCCAGGTGGAGGGGATAATTTTTTTCCTCTACCTTAATTTTTAACACTTACTGTTTAACAGAAATATATATAGTTTGCCTACATGAAATGTGCTCTCCAAATCTGTCTGTTAAATGTCTGTCTAAACTGGAGGCATGGGTAAAAAGGATCTCCATGGTGAGCAGCAGTTCAGCCCTTTCCAGGCATAGCAAAAGTATTTGGTTATGTGATATAAAAGAAAAATCTTGGAGAGAAAGAATGCATGCTTTTTGATGCTACTGTGAAATTTACAATTTCTGAATAGCAAAGTAAAATTGAGCTATAATTTGTTTATAACACGTAAAAGTGCTTGAACACAAAACATTTGATTAATTTGACATTTAGGAAATGTTGACAACAGAAATGAACTTTGCCTCTAAGTTTTCTGTGAAAAATTATGTAAAAGTTTACAGAGAAAATGTATAGTGTAATTTATCAGAATTCATAATGTGAAACTTCTCAGATAGTTTAAAGGCTATCAGTGATGTTCATCATTGTTCCATGCCATTTTTCTAAAATTGTACAAATTGCTGTATAATATGGTACTTTAATAAGTTTGAACGTATCTTATAAAATAATTTTGTAGCATTTACACTTAGATTCTCAATGAAGAAGTGCTTCAAAAATACTGGAAGATAATGCAGGGACTAAAAACTTTTGGAAATAATGTGAAGCTTTTGAAAATGCAGTCTAGTGCATACAAGTGTCAGAACTCAGGACAGGGAGCTAGTAGCTGCTGACTGCATACCTTGTCCAGGCAGTGTGCATACATCATCTTGATTTGTGTCATCATTACCATGCTCTATAGATGAGGACACTGATTATATCAGCACAGTAAGAACATGAGTTGGGGTCAGATATGGCCTGAGTCCTCTCTGTGCTATTCATAACTATGCAGGAGGCTTTGGGCAATTTGTTGAACTGGGGTTGTAGGAGAACATATTGATTAAGAGGAGGAGCTTTGGAATCAGATCCTCAACTAAATTCTGGGTATACCAGTTAGCATTTCTGTGATTCATGAAACAGGAATGATAACACTTGCCTCATATATTTGTTGTTATAATTAAATGATGTGTATGAAGAAGTTAACATAGTTTGTGGAATATAGTAAGTGCTGAATAAATGATGTCACTGACAAGGATAATGATGCTGGTCGGGGTGGGGTAGTAGAGCAGAGCTCACACAGACACTCAGTCATATCTATAATTCCAGAATACCTGCTTTTTCCACTGACTCTGATACTGGAAAGATCGGACAGAACGGTATGGAAATATGCCTTGAATCAAAAGCAGTTGTAGTTTTTGAAGCAAAAGAATTCTCTCAACAAATATGCAAGGCATGGACTGTTTGGGGGATAGGCATTAGAGTTGAGGACCCCACCCACATAGAAACTTGTCTGGTGAGGGAGATAAACAGTACACTAGAAAACAAATATATTGTGCTATGGAGAAAAAAGCAGCCTAAGTGTATACATTTTATTGACAGGTGTGAGGGAGAGATGCCTCTAGTTGCTTAAGCAGCTGGGTGAATGGAGGTTTTATTTTGTGGAAAGGGGAATGCTAAAGAAGTAAATTGCTAGGGAATCAAGAGTACTGTTTTGGCTAGTATCATGTGAAGTGATGATTATATATTCAAATGCAGATGTGGGATAAAAAGTTGAATGCGTAAGTTTGGAGCTCAGAGGTGAGGTTGGCATGGCAATGTTAATTTGGGAGTCGTGGGATTGGAGGAGATCCATGGAGAATGCATACATGGAGAGAAAAGAAAGGATCTAGGCCTTAGGGCATCCCAAAATGTGGATCCAGCAGAGGAGACTGAGCAGAGGCATCCAGTAATGGAGGAGTAAATCTAGGAGAAAGCGGCTTCTAGAAGTTAGTGATGGAAGTGTTTCAGGAAGGAAGTAAAAACAGCTGTTTTCTATGTTGCTCATAGCTTAGGTTTGATCATTGAATATGCAAAGCGGAGGTAGCTGGAGACCTTGACAAGAACAATTTCAGTGGATTAGTGGGCATGAAAGCCTGCTGAGAATGGGGTTGAGAAGAGAGCAGGAGGTAAGGAAGCAGAGATATAAGATGACTCTTGAGATTTTCGGTAAACTAGGTCAGAAAAACTAGGCATGAACTGGAGGAGGATATGGATTTTCTGAAAGATGATATTTCAGTTTTATTTTACTGTGGATATTACTACATCAAGATTATATGCTAATGGGAAGGATCCAATTGACAGGGAAAACTGATGTTGGGATAGAGGGAATATAATTATTACAGGAGCAATGTTCTCTGTGGGCTCGAAGGGCTAGGATTCAGATCTTAAGTAGAGAGGTTAGCCTTGTACTGAGGAGATGGCAGAGTATACATATGGGTCAAGATACAGGGAGATTGCTTTTCTGGTGGTGAGAAGATGAATTAGTTCTCCTCTAATTGCTTCTCTTTTCTCAGTAAAATAAGAACCAAAGTCATTAGTAAGTGCAATAATTATAATGGATGAGTCATGTTAATTAACCAATATCTGCATAAACTGCATTCTTGGGCAGCAGGATCCTGGGAGATATGTTTCCCAACAGAAGGGCTTTAGACTTTATGGACTATGTTCTCTGCCCTACTTTAGCCATAAATGCTGTTGCTTTGTTTCTACCATATGATTCTTACAGATTTCAATTGACCAGTGAGGTGTGAATGAAAGGTCCCAATGAGCAACATATTTTATTCCTTCAGTTTTTCACTGTGTTTTTATCAGATAATTTCCTAAGAAGCAGGGCATCACAGTCAATCTTTATACATACACAATATCTTCATTTTTCATTGTAGACATGTATATTGTTCCAAACCCCTAATATAAATTATAATTATAATTTATAACTATATATAGTATATGTAGTAAGTCATAAGGTAATGAGAGGAACCACCTATTTATTTACTCACTGCCATAAGAATCTATAGCTTAGAGATTTTCATCCATCCAGAGATGCTGACATGATGCAAGCCAATTCTGAAATGATGGAAAAGCTTATGATTAATAAGCTTCTTGTACCTTTTGACAAAGGTTACCACATTTAAAATTATTTGTTAATGTTAGACCTTAAAAGAAATAAATGTTTATTAGATGAAAACCATTTAAAGGAAATGTTTTATACAAACCAAATTCTTTTTAATAATTCAGTTCAATAATCTCTCAGTGAGCACATGCTGTAAGCCACACCGAGGAGACAGATATATCTGTAACACACGAACTAAGCTGTTAAGGAGCTTAAACACCTGATAGATAAAGATATGTACAAAAATGGTCATTGTACAAGTCAAAATATAAGTGATATGAGAGGAGTGTGAAAAATAGGAGCAAGCAAATAATTCTGACATTTGTGTCACATTAGAGAAGGACTCCATGGATAAGATATTATTTGAGCTGGACCTCAAGGGATGGGTAGGATTTGGGAGGAGGAGATTTGGGACTGGTTTAAGCACTCCAGGAACATGAAGAACTTGGAATAAGGCATAGAGGGGTGGCAGTGTATGTGTTACTGAGTGGTGACAGGTTCAGTGTGGTTATATTATGGGAGTTTGATTTGAAACTATTTTGAGCACCATAATAAGGAGTCTCTAAGCATCGGGGGAAACAATGAAATTATATCTTGAAGAAGGGAGTGAAATGCTTACGGCTGCTCATTATTTGATAATTGGTCACAAAGTATGAAATGGAAGTAGGGGATAGTCTGAGGCCATTTGACAAGCATATTTGTTGATCAACCCAAAGTAGTATATAAGGAGCAGAGAAACTAAAATGAGCTGATATTTCTAGAAAGACTTTTTTTTTTTTAATGCCTTTTACCCCCAAAAAGGAACACAGAGCAGGGATATCATATTTATTTGTTTTTGTGTGTATAACTATGAGTGATGTAATGAATTTGATTTTGAATTTGCTGAGTACCTACAGTTGTTCTATTTTATTTGTTTGCTTGTTTTGTTATGTCTTATTCCCTAAATGATTTGGGGAAACTTATGGTAAATATATTAAATAAATTGAGCTAAAATAAAAATAAAAACATAATGATATGGGAAATTGAAAATTAGAAGAGAAAGTCAATACCAGGGGGACAACTAATGTGTAGATATATATTGACCATAGAAGCATAAACAGTAACGATTGGTTGCGTACTTGATTCTGAGCCTACTATCAGCCATAACAGGAAGAATAATGCAATCAGGTACATGATTCTCACTGTCCATGAGGAAGAAAAATGGAATGATACTTTCACTGGTATTTACATATTTTCTTACATGAGGCTTCATATAGGGGATACCCAGTGTGGATAAGAAAAAACGTCCTCCAGGACAGCAAACGCAAATTTTTTTTTTTTTAATTAACTTATTTTGGGCCATGTTGGGTCTTTGTTGCTGCATGCAGGCCTGCTCTAGTTGTGGCAGGCGGGGGCTACTCTTCGTTGCGGTGTGCAGGCTTCTCGTCGTGGTGGCTTCTCTTGTTGCGGAGCACAGGCTCTAGGTGTGCGGGCTTCAGTAGTTGTGACTCACAGGCTCTAGAGCGCAGGCTCAGTAGTTGTGGCACATGGGCTTAGTTGCTCTACGGCATGTGGGATCTTCCCGGACCAGGGCTCAAACCCGTGTCTCCCGCATACTTTCATTGGCATTTACATATTTTCTTACATGAGGCTTCATATAGGGGATACCCAGTGTGGATAGGAGAAAATGTCCTCCAGGACAGCAAATGCAGTAATGTGGTTTATAAAGTTAGTTCCTGAAACATCAGGGCACTTATTATATTAATATAGTACTTTAGTGATCAAAAAGTATGGAATTATCGGTAAAAATTTTGGGGTGTGCATTTTTAAATTTTTTTAAATTAAAAGATGGAGTTTTAGAAGTAAAAAGACTGGCTACAATAGAATTTAAAGGACTTGGGGAAGAACCTTGGAGAATGCCTACATGAAGGATAAGAGAAGAAAAGGATCCAGCAGGGGTCAATGAAATAAAACAAAGAAATGTTAGAGGAGAAACAAAATTCTGTAGTATCAGAGAAAGCAAAGGATAAGAGAGTTTTGCAGAAGAACTGGACAAAACATGAAATGTAAGGAGATCAAAGAGAATGACTACTTTCTTATTAGAATTAGCAATTAGAATATCATTAATGACCTTTTGAGAGAGTTGTTTCAGTAGAATGGTGAGGGATGGGGGTGGGGGAGCTTACAGTGGCAGAAATCGAGAAAGCATGTGTAGATATTCTTTCACAAATGATAAAATTGTATTTGGCATAATTCGGATAGAGGAATTGATTGAAAGGGAAGAAAGGGGAATAATGGTGTCCAAGATCTCAGAGGAGGAAGGAGACAGGACCATATAAATGGAGGCTCAGGAAGTAAAGGATTACTTTCAGTGAGCTGGAAGGGGAAGAGAAACAGGTAATGGTATTGAGGAACTTTGTATTGGAAAGGAGCTAAGTAAGTTACAGGAATTTACATCACATGGCTTCACAATTGCTTGAAGATTTGAGGTAATTTGCAAAGTGAGTTGAAAGTATGTGTGGATGGGGATTCTATTTAAGTCATGACTCTCTTAAGTCAAAACATCATTTTAGAACAGATATTTTTGAGGTTATGAAAATGCCATTTCCTGGTTTTAAATGTCAGTTTTTTGTTTTATCAGGAATAATTTAGTTTGCTTTGTCCCTTTAGAAGCACTCAATTCCCCCACAGATGTGTTGCTTTTTCCTTAAAATACCAAATGGATATATAGCAGTAAAGTGAAAGCTTTATACTAATAGGCTAAATAGAATATTTATGGAGAGTAGTTTTTAGGAGAGTGCTGAAAAAATGACTTTTCACTATTTTCCTAAAACATTTATAGTAACTTGATGAATAATGAATGGGAATAATTCATAATAGCTACAGACCTCACTCAAATACAACTTTTGTTTATACTCCTGCGTAACAGCTACATCATGGCTATATTTCACATGAAGAGCCATATATTTTTTAACATAAATGTTGCTAAAATAGTTTCATTTAACAGAGTCTTAGAATCTTTTTGTTTTAAGGGACCTCAGAGGACAGGATGTTCTAGAACATCCCTGAAAAACATTCAGCCACACATTGCTTCACCCCTATTTAAATTTTGTATTCAAATGATCACAAGCCATACAAGGACATGCTCCAAGTAAGCTATAAACAAGTTGAGTATCGAGATTAGAATCATTTCCACATCTCTGATAATGAATATAATGCTATGCTTTTTATATATGTATAACTGAAAAATATATAGAAATGAGTTTTATTTTGTAATTGAATTTTGTGGTACAGTGAGCAGGTTGCATTTTTAAAAGACTAAGTTTCAGCATTCAGAAAAAGTAGAAGGATCAAAGCATTTCTAAGTAGAAACTCAAATTTCAGTCAGTATTTTAAATAGACACATCCTGACTCCCTTCACAGACTGCTATTGACCATATGGTAACTAAAGACATGCCTCAAAATAAAACGGCCATATGTAGATTTGCAATACTGACCTCATCCCTAGAGAGCCATATTTATCTAGAAGAGCATCTTAAACCACATCAAGTAAAATTAAGGTTGTGTCATGTTAAAAGATTGGAAGAATCTGCCTAATGAAAAAAATCACAAGTTAAAAATATCAAGGAAATAATGTTAGATACCCACAGACATCTAAAAGCAAGGGCATCTGGAGAAATGTCTTTCGTATTCTCTTAGCCCAGGCGTTATACACAGTAGCTTAATACATAAAAGCAGCATTAAAAGCTATCTTGTGCTATGGTCATCAGAATGGATTTAGTGAAAATACTGAAGGTGTGATCAGCAGGGATGCTCACTGTGTGTATCTGTTTTCAGGCTAGCAGGCTCTGCTGGCTGTGCTAATCAAACACCAATATTTTTTTTTTCTCATTCCTACCATACAGTTTCTAGAGCAGGACATGTGGAACTCACTTCTCCCATTTCCTGCTGCCAATTGTTCTCTGCTGAAATTCTGCCACGGTTTTTCAGAAGTTTTAGTCTTGTGGGCATGTGCCTATGAATTAAACAAAAGCAAGGAAGAAGGAACAGAATTGTTGTAGCCATTTGAAAAAATGTATTTATATCTTTAACGATACCTCATTTTCCTCATCTAAGTAGGAGTGGAGAAGAGGTCAAAAAGGGGGATGAGGAACTAAATTTCTGTTAAGTAATAAGAGATTCTGTAATGGTGATCACTGGATTGCAAAATCTGTGTGTGTGTGTGTGTGTGTAGATAATATATACACACACACACACATACATTATATATTTATATATCCATAAACATACATATGTCTGTGTGTACATGTATATATGTATGAGGGAAAAAGGAAGATTTTAACAATTTTAACATCCTTGTAGTGTACAGGAAAGCCCTGTTTCTCGTAGGTGTTGTATTACACTAGCATACCTCTCATGTCCAAGATTTGATTTAAACAAAACTCCTGCTGATCATCCCTTCAGCATTTTCACTAAATCCATTTTGACCACCATAGCACAGGATAGCTTTTAATGTTGCCTTTATGTGTTATCCTGCTGTGTATAACGACTAGGCAAGGAGAATTCAAAAGACATTTCTCCAGATGCCTAAGTAGCCCTGGGTACTCAGAGATATGCTGTGTGCCTAAAGTTAAGAAAATAATATTAATCACTCCTAAATGTTATTTGAGAGCTTTAGTTTCCCTTTGCCTTCCTTTGGATGTAATACTATTTTATTGGGTTTCACTGAGTGATGAGTTATGTTTCAGGTAGTGATATGTCATAGATTTATCTTAAAATAAAGTTGTGACCTTGAAGGAAACCGCCCTCATAGACCAAGAACTCTGAAAATTACACTCTGTGTAAAAGGTCACTGAAATTTCTGAACTAATCTTTATAATATATGAATAAACCTAAACCATAGACTTACAAAGCTGAGCCCCCTCATATAGATGGATGGATGGATGGATGGATAGAGTTAATATATCACTGTATTTATAAGTAGAAATTTGTGAAAATTTATTTTTGAAATTCTTTTTTGTTTCTTGTTAATTTAGAAGATTACTTCATTCTAACCCAGATTTATAAGTGGTTTTTTAAAGTATTTTGAACTCACGCAGATTTATCAATCTCTCCACCTTTTTTAGTTATCTCATTTTGTTCTTTCAGCTTTGCTAAAAGTAACAGGATGAGTTGTTAGCAGAGAAACAATAAAAAGATTGATTCATTATGGAAATCCAATAGCTTTTTAAAACTAAAACTAATATACCAGCCTGTTAATGTGCATAAACTTCCTTTTCAATATTGATTTGCCTTAGGTATTGATCACATGAGGAGGGGGTGTTTAGTTGATCACTTTAGGCCATAAAATGTTTTGTGGAAAAGAAAGTTAAAGTGATTATTGTGGTACTGTATTGTTCTTAGCATATCCTTCTGGAATAAATGAAGCTGTGTTTATGCCAGTTAACTGGTCTTACTGTTATTTAAGTTATTAGATTTGGGAAATACTATGATTATATTTCTCATTTGTATGGAACATTTTACTGGTGATTGTTTTCTTCTGAAATTTTGTAAATAAAGACGAGAAGACTAAATGGCATATATAGTGAATTTTTCTATGGAAATCCAGGGTTTGATTCATACTTGCTCTATAGATCAACCTTTTCTCTAGGTCTGCAGAAGTGACTGGTATCCTTTACTAACTCAAAGCAAGCTCAGCAGCCATGCAGAGCTTTGGCGGAAAGACCTTTAGTTGCTGAGATGCCATGAATAAAAGCATCCCTAAGAAGACAGATTTGTTTTATTTATATGCTACGATATAGGATGTTTCTTGAATGACACTGTGAGCAAAATACATTCTAGAATCCATCATCGACCTTGTGGCCTTCAGGATCCTGTGTACCAACTCTTGCATTTAGGGACCAAACACATTTATGGAGCTCCCTTGTAGGATCTGTCTGTTGTGTTCATGGTGTGGTAAAGACATTTTAAATCTCATGTGTCCTAGCATACCTGAACAAATGGAAGATAAGTTTATTGCTTTGTTCCTTTTTCAGCAGCATTTACATTCTGACATAGGTTTTATTTATTTTAGGAGTTAAACCTATAAGTGAAAGATGAGAGTACTGGAAAATCCATATTTTTAATCAACTCTTCTTTTCTATGAACCCAAAGCTCTATTTAAAGATCATTCTATTTTGGAGAACTTAGCACTAAGTTCTTTTTACAGAATATCTTTATTTCTTCTTTTTGAAATTTTCTTCCAGTTTTATTGATATATAATTGACATGTATCACTGTGTAAGTTTAAGGTATACAGCACAATGATTTGATTTACATACATCATGAAATAACTACCACAGTAGGTCTAGTGAACATCCATCATCTCATATAGATACAGAGTTAAATAGAAAAAAATTTCCCTGTGATGAGAACTCTTAGGATTTACTCTCTTAACAACTTTCATATATAACACACAGCAGAGTTAATTATATTTATCACGTTGTACAGTGCATCCCTAGTACTTATGTATCTTATAACTAGAACTTTATACCTTTTGACTGCCTTCATCTAATCCTCCCCCCCAATCCCCTGCCTCTGGTAACCACAAATCTAATCTCTTTCTATGAGTTTGTTGTTTGTTTTTGAAAGTTTAATTGACCTACAACACTATGTTAATTCCTATTATACAGCATAGTGATTCGCTATTTCTGTACATTTCAAAATGATCACCAGTGTAACTCTAGTTACAGATGTCATCGTACAAAAATATTACATAATTACTGACTATATTCCTTATCCTGTACATTTCATCCTCTTGACTCATGTGTTTTGTAACTGGAAGTTTATACCTCCAGATCTTCCTTACCTATTCCTTTCTTACTCCCAACTCCCTCCCCCTGGCAAACACCTGTTTATTCCTTATATCTATAACTCTGTTTCTGTTTTGTTATGTTTGTTCATTTCTTTTGTTTTTGTAGGTATAACATATAAGCAAAATCACACAGTTTTGTCCTTCTCTGTCTGTATTTCACTTAGCATAATACCCTCTAGGTCCATCCATATTGTCACAAATGGCAAGATTTCTTTCTTTTTTTTTGATGGCTGAGTAGGCCGAGTAATATTCCATATATACATATATATACCACATCTTCTTTATTCATTCATCTGTCAGTGGGCATGTAGGTTGCTTCCACACTTTGGCTATTGGAAATAATACTGGAATGAACAAGGGCTGCATATATCTTCTCTAATTATTATTTGTTTTATTTGGATAAATACCCAGAGTGGAATTGCTGGATCACATGGTAGTTCTATTTTTAATTTCCTAGGAATCTCCATACTGTATTCCGTAGTGGCTGCACCAGTTTACATTCCCACCAACAGTGCCTTTTATCCACATCCTTACCAACACTCGTTATTTTTTGTCTTTTTGATAATAGCCATTCTGACATATATGAGGTGATATCTCATTGTGGTTTTGATTTGCATTTCCCTACTGGTTAGTGATGTTGATCATCCTTTCATATGTCTTTTGCCCATCTGTATATCCTTTTGGAAAAATGTCTGTTCACATTCTCTGCCCATATTTTAATTGGGTTGTTTGTTTTTTTGATGTTGAGTTGCACGAGTTCTTTGTATATTTGGATATTAACCCCTTATCAGATATATCATTTGCATATATCTTCTCCCAGTCAACAGGTGACCTTTACATTTTGTTGATAGTTTCCTTAGCTGTGAAAAAGCTTTTTAGTGTTTGATGTAGTCCCATTTGTTTCCCTTACCTGAGGAGACATATCCAAAAAATATATTAATAAGACCTATGGCAAAAAGCTTACTTTCCTATGTTTTTTTCTAGTAGGAGTTTTATGGTTTCAGGTCCTACAGTTAAGTCTTTAAGGCACTTTTAATTTATTTTTGTGCATGGTGTGGAAGAGTAGTCCAGTTTGATTCTTTTACATGTAGCTGTCTAGTTTTCCCAACACCATTTACTGAAGAGGGTGTCTTTTCCTCACTGCATATTCTTGCCTCCTTTGTCATACATTAATTGCCCATATAGGTGTGGATTCATTTCTAGTCTCTCTGTTCTACTCAGTTGATCTATGGGTCTGTATTTGTGCCAGTACCAGACTTTTCTGATTACTGTAGCTTTGTAATAGAGTTTGAAATCAGGGAGCATGATATCTCCAGCTTTGTTCTTTATCAAGACTCTTTGGGCTATTTGGGGTCTTTTGTGTTTCCATATAATTTTAGAATTATTTGTTCTAGTTCTATAAAGAATGCTATTGGTGTTTTGATAGGGATTGCATTGAATCTATAGATTACCTTGGATAGTGTGGTCATTTTAACAATATTAAGTCTTCCAAACTGGACACAGTATCTCATTCCATCTGTTTGTGTAGTATTCAATTTATTTCATTAATGTCTTATAGTTTTCTGAGTACAGTTCTTTTACCTCCTTAGTTAGATTTATGCCAGGTATTTTATTCTTTTTGATGTGATTGTGAATGGGGTTGTTTTCTTAATTTCTCTTTCTGATAGTTTGCTCTTAGTGTATAGAAATGCAGCAGATTTCTGTATATTAATTTTGTATCCTGCAACTTTACCGAATTTATTGATGAGCTCTAGTACTTTTTTGGTGGTGTTCAGGATTTTCTATGTATACTATCAGGTCATTTACAAACAGTGACAGTTTTACTTTTCTCTCCAATTTGGATTCCTTTTATTTCTTTTTCTTGTCTTAATGCTGTGGCTAGGACTTCCAATAATACGTTGAATAAAAGTGGTGAAAGTAGGCATCCTTGTCTTGTTCCTGATATTAGAGGAAATGGTTTCAGTTTTTCACCATTGAGTATGGTGTTAGCTGTGGGCTTGTCATATATGGCCTTTATTATGTTGAGATATATTCCCTCTAAATCCACTTTGTTGAGGGTTTTTATCATAAATCGTTGTTGGGATTTTGTCAAAACCTTTTCCTGCATCTATTGAGATGATCATAAGATTTATATTCTTCAGTTTGTTATTGTGGTGTATCACATTGATTGATTTATGAATATTGAACCCTCCTTGCATGCCTGGGATAAATAACACTTGATCATGTTGTAGGATCCTCTTAATATATTGTTGAATTTGGTTTGCTAATACTTTGTTGAGGATTTTTGCATCTATTTTCATCAGTGATATTGGTATGTAATTTTCCTTTTGTTGTAATACCTTTGTCTGGTTTTAGTTTCAGGGTGACACTGGCTTCTTAGAATGAGTTCAGAAGTGGTTCCTTCCTCTGCAGTTTTTTGGAATAGTTTGAGAAGGATAGGTGTTAACTCTTCTCTAAATATTTGGTAGAATTCACCTGTGAAGCCATCTGATTCCGGATTTTTGTTTGTTGGGAATTTATTACTGATTCAGTTTTATTACTGATAATTGGTCTGTTCATATTTTCTTTTTCTTCCTTGGTTCAGTCTTGGGAGATTATACATTTCTAGGAATTTGTCCATTTTATTGGCATATAAATGTTCATAGAAATCTCTTATGATCCTTTGCATTTCTGTGGTGTCAGTTGTAACTTTTCCTTCTTCATTTCTGATTTTCCTGATTTGGGCCTTTTCACTTTTTTTTCTTGCTGAGTCTGTCTAAAGGTTTATCAATTTTGTTTATCTTTTCATAGAACCAAGCTCTGTTTCATTGATCTTTTCTATTGTTTTTCATGGTCTCTATTTCATTTATTTCTGCTCTGAACTTTATCATTTTTTTCCTTCTACTACCTTTGGATTTTGTTTGTTCTTTATGTAGTTCCTTTAGGTGTTAAGGTTATATTATTTATTTAAGATTTTTCTTTTTTCCTGAGGTAAGCTTGTATAGCTCTAATCTTCTCTCTTAGAACTGCTTTTGCTGCATCCGATAAATTTTGGATCTTTGTGTTTTTGTTTTCATTTGCCTTAAATTAGTTTTTGATTTCTTCAGTAATCCATTGTTTGTTTAATAGCATATTGTTTAGCCTCCACGTGTTTGTGTTTCTTTGCATTTTTTTCTTGTAGTTGATTTTTTCTTGTAGTCTAATATCACTGTGTTAAGAAAAGATGCTTGATACGATTTCAGTTATTTTAATTTACTGAGACTTGTTTTATTACCTTTCATGTGTTATATCCTGCTGGAAAATGTTTCATTTGCCTTTGAAAAGAATGTGTAACCTGCTGTTTTGGATGGAATGTTACACACATTACACACACACACACGCATAAATCCATAAGGTGTAATGTGTCATGTAAGGCCAGTTATTCATTACTGATTTTCTGTATGGACGATCCGTTCATTGATGTAAGTGAGGTGTTAATGCTCCCTACTATTATTGTGTTACTGTCAGTTTCTTCCATTATGTCTGTCAATATTTGCTTTCTGTATTTAGGCGCTTCTGTGTTGGATGAATATATATTTGCAGTTGTTATGTCTTATTCTTGGATTGATCCCTTGATCATATTGTAATGTCCTTCTTTGCCTCTTGTTACGGTCTTTGTTTTAAAGTCTATTTTGTCTGATACGAGTATTGATAACCTGGCTTTCTTTTCATTTGCATTTGCATGGAATACCTTTTTCTATCTCCTAACTTTCAGTCTGTGTTGATCTTTAGATCTGAAATCAGTCTCTGTATATAGCAATCTCTCTCTCTCTCTCTCTCTCTCTCT